>NW_005054323.1:6701161-6724286 GCF_000277835.1 Geospiza fortis
GCTGCTGTCATTTTTACCTATCTTAATATGGAGTGAAGTTCTTTAACTGTACAAAACATAGCATAAATACCAGTAAACATTTACAGGAGCTTCACCTGCATGTCTCTTTCAAGCTGCAATAGATGGTATCTATGCCACGTGACAAAAGCTGGTCCCTCATGAGAGAAATCAACTCCTCCAAAACTCTGCTGCCCTGCACCAAGGAAAGTCTTCCTAACGGAATAATAATGAGACCACACAAAGTAGTTATAAATGGAGATATTCTCGAACTGAGGTGTGTTGCCATCTGGTCCAAAGATTTCTTCGCGTCTTCGTG
This sequence comes from Geospiza fortis, assembly GCF_000277835.1. Lineage (NCBI taxonomy): Eukaryota > Metazoa > Chordata > Aves > Passeriformes > Thraupidae > Geospiza > Geospiza fortis. Next base: position 6,701,478 of record NW_005054323.1, read on the forward strand.
TGGCAATAACGATGTCAGGATGGACTGTCACCTTGGCTTGGTGTAAGGCATTCACAAAGCGATTCCTTTCTTCAGCACTTAGATCCAAAAGATTCCTTCTGACTGTGATAATACAGAAGAAGCAAGTTACCAAAGCGATAGACGCTGAAGCCTGATCTCAGAGAACTTGTTTATAGTGTTCCTAATAATTCTGGGTAATTTTTCTTTTTCTTCAATATTAATCCTTTTTTATTGGGGAAACTCACTGAGCATAAATAGATAATGTTATTTATTTTGAGAAAATCTGAAATAAATTAAAAGAGAGCTCCAATCCTTGCAATTTTAGTACTTTTAAGAGTACTGTTACAGATTGTCTTTCTATCCTGCTAGACAAAAAAACCTATTCTTTGTCATACAAAGCTTTCAGAACTTCGTCCAATATATTTAAGGTTTCCTGTGATAGTACTCTACAAGAAATAAACGCTATAAACCAATTTATAATAATCAGAAACCCTCTGTTTCACAATTTAATGAAGAATTAATTTTTTTATTCTTGAACCTTAGAAGGAAAAATGGAAGATTCACCAGTGAATTATTATGAATTTCACACAGTACAGTATCACTTTAATCTGAGATTCTCTCTTATTTTATCTCTTTAACCTGACCTTATTAACAATTGCCGCATATTAGCCCTTTTTAGCAGTGTATCTCAAAATAATGAAAAAATGCCATTGTCCACACATTGAGAGTGAAACAAGGAGGAAAACTGACTTGTTGAAATAGCAGTGTTTCAGCATGAAGAGCTGAGTTCAGATCAACTCAGTCCTTCTTTCACCTGGTCTGAGAAAATATCTGACTAAGTTTAGACTAAGATAAAGATAGAAGTCGTCACAATTGTTATTCAATATTTACTTATTGTCCTTATAAAAAATACTGTAAAAATCCATAACTCATTGTCCAAATTAATGATCAATTATGTTGATACAAGAAGCAACAGATCTTCAACATGAATCTATACGAAGAATAAAAGTGAATTATGTTTCACTAAAAAAAATTATTCAGTGAAGGATATTTTAGCTTCTGGGAAATTGAAATAAAGTCTTTCCTGAAACATGAATTTCATCCAAGGACAGTGTATCCTGAAACATATTTTTTTGTTTGGCAGAACTGAACTGACATGAACTGAACCTCATCACTGAAGTGATGGGTTTTTAGTTTTGTTGGTTTTTTGTTTGTTTGTTTGTTTGGTTGGTTGGTTGATTTGTGGTGTTTTTGTAGTGTTTCAAGTGGAGAACTCTAATTGTCCGTGTAATTTTGATTTACATAGGCATCTTAACATTTTCATTTTTAAAGTACATGCCTGAACCGCAACAAAAAATTGTGGCTATTATTAGAGTTAGTCATGAACTGAGAAGATATGAAGACATCAAACTGCATTTTATAGCAGTTTCATAATTACTAACAGTAATCCAGTAATTGTTTCTAAAATCTGAGCAGATGTGGCCAATGGATCTGTGAATGGGCAAAAGAGGTGACCTCAACGTGGAAACTTAGAGCATAATAGGAAACTAAATTACACTTTTTAAACTCATGTTACCATGCATGATGTTTCTGATTTATTTGGTGTTTTAATGCATTGTAAATGATTTAATGTGAGAAAAGTAAAATGTGCTGTTGTACATTCCAGAAAATTACCTAAAACTGCTATTTGCCTGTCTCTATTTTTACATTAACTTCGTGTGTAACATTTATCTCTTGATTAGTCTTCAGAGTTGTTATCATTGCAAAATAGAATAGGCCAGAATATCAGAGAGTGCAGTCTGGCTTAGCAGGCCCAATTCACAAGTAATACTTTCTGCTTTCTAGCTTAGTTCTTGAAGCTCAAAGAATAGGAAAAAAAAATAAAAGATTTTTCCCATAGCCACCAAGAAGTTATTATTAAGGAATTGTTGTTAAAATTTTGATTTGGTAAGCGGTCCTTTGTTAACCCTTTCTGGGACATGCTTTTACCTCCATGGAATGTTCCCTTATCTGGTGAAAAAGTCAGTGCTGATTTCTGTTTCTGCAGAAATAAACACTGCATATTTGTGCTAGAGAGCTCTTGTTTAACATATCAACAGAACCCATTGCTCATTTTGGGGGGAATTATGGATTTTACAGGATTTCAATAGCATCTTTGAAGTTAAAAGTGTATAAATTTAAAAATAAAAATTGAAATCTTGTCCTTTCAGATGGTTTTCAGATGAGAACAAGGATCTGTCCCCAGTCCTGTTTGTCTTTTTAAATTTCCCTATAATATTCAATATTTTTCCAGTCCTGCAAGGATTTAATAACAATTTTTTAAAAAAATTAAGGAACTGGTTAGTGATATGCTAGACTTAACTGAAACTGCAGTACTGAAGAAGGGCTTACCACACCCTGGACTGATTCATTTGAGCTGTCCACAGTCATGACTAATATTTGTAAAGATATTGACAGCAGCAGGACAGTAAAAATATACCAGACCAGGTATATAGTTTAGAATTGTATTAAGGGACTTTGAATGAAAAGAACAGCTAAAATGGTCGCAAGGTATTAAACCTGTTGAGGTACATATTATTCCCAAACACACTCACAAACATACGTACAAGCATATATACATTGTTTTACTCTTAAATCCAAATAGTAACTTTTTTTTTCCAATAGAGATGCTCTATTCTTGAATGGACTTAGATGCATTGACTGGAAATTTCTTTTCTTGCTTTTAATGGATAGTAAGTATAAGTAATTTATACACATGCTGAACAGCTCCTCTAGCACCTGCCTTAACCCCTTTAGCAACATACTAAAATGCTAAATAAATGTAATGGACATTTTGTACCTTAAAGAGAACAAATCCATTAGGTACATTTAGAAGCAAGCACTGACAAAGAGCAATTTCCATGTCATATTTCTGATGCTCTTACCTATGCTGATCTGTTGGCTGCAGGTAGGTCCGGTCCAGCCAGGCCGGCAGGACCCGCAGTTGTACCCAGAGAAGTTCCCGTTGCAGCGGCAGGTTTGGTTGAAGAAGCGGATGGGCCACTGCTCACGGTCATCCCGCCCGTCGTGGATGTACTGCGGGCCGTGGGGCCGCGAGTCGACCGTCACTGGCACGCACCGGCCCCGTCCCGTGGACACGCCACACCGGTCAGTGCCGGGCCCAAACACAGGGAAATAGTCTGGGCAGCACATGCCGCTCCTCAGGGACTCAACAGTTGCGCACTGCCGAGGGAACTGAGCTCCAACTTGGCCCAACATGGTCAGAAGCAGTAGCAGGGAAAGGTGGAGCAGCGTGGGGATCCGCATGACAGCGGGTCAGGCAGAGCCGTCTTGCTCCCAGAGCTGGCTGATTTCCCCTCCTGTGATGGAACACCCAGCTCCCTTTATGGAGAGAGAGAGAAAGAGAGAGAGAAAGCACAATAAAAACAAGTGATACAAATGTCTGGGCTACCTGTTTCACCCCAGAAAATTCCTTCTAACTCTACACTTCAATACTCTATCTGAAAAGGCAAACAACTCTGACCACAGGCACTAATGTTCTTCTCATTATCTGCATGAAAGATAGCAAATAAGTAGATCTATATTTGCTTACTAACTTCTAAATTCTTCCAAAATGTTCATGCACATTTTACACTTGCCAGACACATTTGCTTCACTATCACAAAGTTCTAAAACCTAAGGCACCAGTTTTCTGAAATTTTTTTTTCTGCCCCTCCTTCCCTCCCGCCGTTCATGTCTTTTCTGCATTTAACTAGTATATCTTGTTCTCCCCTCAGTTTTCTTGCTGTTCTCCAGTGCCAGCTCCAACATAAAGTGAAGCTATATTTCCTTATGCATTGTACCTGTTTTCTCTTCGTGGTACCTCTCCACTGCTGAGATCTTGTTCTATCTCTGCACGTCCTATGACTGTCTAACCTGAAATAAGCAGGGCTAATTTCTCTCCTGGTTCAGTCTGCCTGCTAATCCTTCTTGTACCAACACAGAATGGCTTGGCCTCACCCTCCTTCCTCTCTTAATCCCCTTTCTACTTCAGTGCATTTCTCTGGACTTTAAGTACTTGAACAGCACATGATTTCTTTCATGCTTATCTCCTTGTGATTTTACAAGTTTTAGCAAAGGTCAGAGACAAATACTTGAATTCAAAACAGAACAAATGTGAAGTTGGTTTTTGTTTGTTGGTTTTTTTTTTAATTACTTGCAAAGAAAGACTCATTTGAAAGCAGACAAAGAACAGTGGGGAAAATCACATTTAATAGACACTTAGAAAAAGTTCTTAAGATGGCATTTTCAAGATCAGGCTGAAGTAAGTGACTAAGCAATGTTATTTATAAAATTAAATACTCCAAATTTTAAACTTGAAGCTTTAATTTAATGATTTATTTAATACTAAAATAAAAAGACAATTATCATATTCAAATTTTGTGAAATACTAAGTTCTGAGCAGGTGCTATGAAGGGTAGTCAAACAAAGAAATTGAAAAATCTCTTAAATAAAAAAAATGCTTCTTTAATCGCTGCAAGGATGATTTCTGCTGTGCAAAAATGACCTTATTCAAGTTATTACCCTCTTTCTTAGCTTTCAATAAGGATGGATGTCAGGGAGGTGGAGATATGTCAAGTAGGGTGAAGATATGTCAAGAAACATCTTAACTGGCATCAAGACAAAACATTAACAAGTTTTCTGGGAAAAGGTTCAATCACACTGTAACTGACATCAAGCAGGAGATGGATTACCTACTCTGTCTGCTTCCTTATATGCAAGTCATAATGCGAGAGTGCACCCAATTCTGGCAGAAAAAAGAAACTGGTTTTTTTGTGTTTTTATTCTTGCCAACCAGCCATGCACCAGAGCAGCGAACCTTGCCCCCGGTGCCTTGTATAATTCAACATGCTTGCTTCAGGGTAGGACCTAGATTTTTAGTACACTTCTCTGTCTCTGTAATTCAGTCTCCATTTGCAGACAGTAATATTTCCTAGTCCTCAAATGAACCTCTTTTCTATTCTAACTTTCACTCATTCTGCATTTTAGCCTATATTCTCTTCTTTACTAGCTTAGCCTGCTTCTTTCCAAGCTTAAACCTTTTCTCTTTGAACAGGTCTATTGGGATACATGTGACACAAATTCACTGTTTTCTCATCAGCAGGTAAACAAGAGCTGGTAAAAAAACCTCTTGAGATTTTATCTGAAAAGAACTTAAAGTTCAAAGAAGAAGCATACAGGTTTTCACCATGAATATTTAGCAAATACAGCAAATTCATAATAAGCTTTAAAGGGATAAATGCTGCTCCTTAGACAAGGCCCCAGTAAAACAGAGCAAACAGATGTACTGACTGGGGTTTCCTGGCATCACAAAACTTCCCCTTATAATGGTGTACATGATTTAGGTCTTTTGTAAACCTCTTGCACAGAAAACACCTATGAATATTGTATGACAGAGATGCACTGCTGAGGATCATATACCTTCTTTGCCCCCTGATGTTCCCCTGGGTTTCCTGTTGGAAATCTTGCTGAACTGTTTGGTGGAACGCAATCCTTTTTATAATCTTTATTTTGATGTTCTTGCCATTTGAGATATATTGCGTTTAAAGACTCCTGCTCCCCTACTGTGCCTGGAATGATTTGATCTTGGAGATTATCCAAATGCACATCTGTGTTTCTGTGTCTCAGTTCAGAAAGGGCTTGTCCACAAAAGCAAGATAATGAGGAAGAAGTCAATGTGTGAACACCTAGCTCAATAATTGCCTGTGTGGACTAAAAGACCCAAAAGAGAATTATTTAATATGCTATATGTTTCCATATACCTTGCACCATTCTCTCTTTTTTTTTTTAACATTAGTTCTTGATGCTGAGAACAGCTCTTGATGCAAACACAAAAGGTTTAGATGTGGTCTGTACCCTAATCTACTGCAGAAGGTTATAAAAATCCAGCCAGTTCTATTTGTGCTTGATAAAACCTGAGGTACTGATTCTGCTTCATCCCATGCCATCAGGTCTACATCGAACATCAGTTCTCTGGGAGCTACCCAGTGGTCTTTACTAAGAGTTGGAATACAGGCATCTGTTTGTTTAAAGTATAAGAGCACAGTGTGCATTCAGAAGCTCCATTCTTTAACACATGGAAAGACATGTGATTGTAATGATACTGCTACATGCATTTTTCTTCCTATGAAACAGTACCTTTAAGAAGCATTAAAGGTCAGTACCAGGAAACAGATTGTTATCAATGGCACTCATGGAGCATATACAGCAGAAGATGATTGCCTAAGTATGTAGACTCTCTCTTTGTAGTTCTTCAGTTGTCATAGGCTTATTCAGTTCTACACATTTGAATGAGTAAATTACATTTTGAGTCTTGGTCTATTTCTTCTATTTTAGCTGGTATATTCTAAGAGTACTATGCAAGATTACTGTAAAAGAGAGCATAACTTAAATAATTGTTTCTATTTTCATGAAGAGTAAGGTAAAAAAATAAAATAAGACTGTACCAGTTGAATGTTTTTCTAGCATACTATAAGCAATAATCAGTTAAAACTACTGTCTCAAGGAATCACTAGACAGCTGCAGACTTCACAATGGAAATGATGCTGGAGTTTCATTAACAGAACATGTGAATGCAAAAAAGCATTCATTTACAAATAAATTGTAAATGAATGAGCAACAAACAACAGTGATGTTAATTGATCTGCAACCTTTAATTTTCTGCTTCTATTCAGAAATATAAGCAATGAGAAACTTATTGCTGAAAATCTTTTACTGATATTAAGACTTGCAGTGAAATTGAAACAAGATTTTCTTACTGATATTTATCTTGCAAACTGTAGAAGTATGTAATCACAAGGAGAACATAATTTCATTTTTCCCACAAACCTTAGGTCTTAGTAAATTACTTTGAGTTAGAATTAATGAGTGCAGCTACGGGCATCTAAACCTCAATGCTCTGTCAAATAACCAATTTGCTGTAGTAGGAAGACAGTGGACCATCCCCAGATAATGCAAATCATCACAGTCCCATTGGTTTTAATAAGACATAGAATTACTGTCTGGTGGAGGGAGCTTGGCTCATTTGTGTAGGTTAACCTTCAGCAGGCTTATTTACTGACGAGTACTACAAAAATAATGCTGACTGTTACAAGGAGTACTTCCCAGATAATTCTACTATGTACTGTGCTTGTCTATGTTATCTCCCTTTTTGTTAGACAATTGAAAACCAAACCAGTAGTGAATATGAAACTGCACTTAGTGCAACCTTATGAAATCAAAAATACCATTCCAATGAATAGAAATAAAAATATTTCTTTTTTACATTTGTTTGGAGTGAGCATAAGGTTTTCACACATTCATTAAATTTTTTCATCTCTTCCTGGTGCCATATGTTGTGTCAGATATGGGAAGTCACATTGTATCTAAGACATATCTCAGACATGTAGGAATATTATTCATTTTTCTAAGAAATCATGCATATACTGCACTGTACTCTACTGCAAGATTTAACTATGGACTAATTTTAATTAAAGGAATATTAGTTAGTCACTTTTCTTATTGAAAACTTTCTCATCTTCATCAAGCAGACTAATGATTCTTACTAAGTACTTAAATTACTCTCTGAGAGTAGGACTCATATTTTTATCAAGTACTTAATTTTTTCTTGCAAATAAGGTAAATTCTAAATTCTACTTCCATTTTGAGAGAATATGTATACCTTTCTTGAAAGCTGGACCAACTATAACTCCATGTATAGGAAAGATAAATGAAGCAAAGAAGAAGATTTTTATCAGAAGTTTTGATAACCTGATTAAAGAAAGCAAAATTAAATAAAATAAAATACTGATACTGCTTTTCTTTAAGGTATCAATTTTTCACAGTAAATCTTACAAATGTTATAAACAATTTCAACAAAAAAAAATTTAGTCATACCTACTCCTTGATATGTTCTATTCATCTAAAATTTTAGGCTTGAATGTGTGTCATAATGCTAATAATTTCTGAACAATTCCTCCATGTTTTTGTTATTCTGGAATGATACCAATGAGCTGAGGTATGGCTGAGAAATGAAATTGGCCTGTAGTTGCTTCTGCAAAGTAAAGTGCAGAAAATTTACTCTGTATTTGTAGTTCAAAAGTTCACCTTCAGCAGGGAAGCATATAGGTAATTGGAGTCTTTATTGCTTTCACCAAACACAGTCCAGTGCCTAGAGAGATCTGCAGTTTCAAAATGATGCAATAGAGGTGACAAATGACTGACTACAGAGAAATGAGTGAGACCTAAAAGAGTGTTGCAGATAGGCATAAAATGAAAATAAGTAGCACTTGTCTAAGAGCTTGAAATAGCTGCAAACTAGCACACATCACTTTTGCCTCTTGAAAATATGTGTGAGGTTTGAAAGCAGTATTTCAGAGAAACAGTTGGCTGGCAAAGGTACAAAATTGGGTAGAGCTTCCAGAAAGCAGAAAGCATGTTGTTGAGCCTGGGATCATTAGTTTTACTTATGAGTGACTGTTGATGAAATCTGACTTTCTCAGCAGCCTAAGGAGAAGGAACTAAGGTGTGGTCTAATCCTAGGGACAACCGTGGTATTAGAGATGGCTTTGTGTTGTGAGCAAATACAGCGAGCACACCGCTTTTATTGCCACTATGCAGTTTCAGATGGACCATGTAAAACTCTGAACTACAAAATAGGAAATTGTCTAACATGGTGTTAGAATGGCTGTCAGTGAGGTCTGGAGGTGGAGGGTGTCTCTGCACAGGCAGAGTTTACAGAAATTAAGGTGTCCATCACCAACAGTGCTGTGCACCTGTCATGCTGTGCCATGCTCTCATCTATCCACCTGCCAATGCAATGTTAGGGAAATTTATCCTCCTCTGACCATACTGCAGGGAGATACTAATCAAGAAGTGATATATGTTTTGTTCTTATGGTAGATGCATTTTGGGCTACCGAAGTAAATGGGAATTTTGCTACTGATTTTAAAGTTAGCAGTGTAAAAGCCAAACAAACCCGAACTAAAACAAAACCCAGATTAAGGCAGATGATTCTGTCAGTTTATATTATCTCCTCTCCTGCCCCTTCAGATCAGATAATTTTCAAGGGCAAAGATAGTATATGTCTAACACATTTTATCCATCATAAAACACCTTGAAATTGAAGACATAAGAGGTCAGATTATCGTTTGGAATAAACTGCCATAGCTCCAATAAATTATACTGTTCAGGATATGCCCATTGATGTTCAAGAAGTTACAGTAATTTATATTTAGTAAGAACCAAGTCTTCCATGTTTCAATAAACGGAATCTTTATTTTTCCCTTTGCTGAAGTGGTTTCCATGAAAAATTATCTTCTAGTGTTATGAATTAAAAGACCTGCTGGATTATACATACTATCACATGGCATTTAGCTCCAGGCCTAGAAAAAAGAAAAAAAATACTGGCACAAGATTAATTTTTTCTTTAAATTCATGTTATTCCATTGATAGAAAGCCTTTTGACTGAAGCAAATAAATTGTGCGCTGGGTAATATAGATTAATAGCTCATGTTTTGTAGGTGAAAATACTTTGTAGGGAGATGTCTTACTAGGCTAATATATATGTTTTTAAAATTATCTTTAAAGAGTAATCACTGACATATTTGCAAAGCGAATAGGAAAGAGTTCAGTACAAGGAAAGCCTCTTAGCTATTTATTGACAAGAGAAAATGAACTAATAGCTGTTGTCTCCAATGTCAATGTTTTTCGCAGAGCCCACTGAAATAAGAAATCATCTCTATTGACTTGACTGCACTGTAGACTATGTCCATCAGGACAGATTTTTAATATGCAATCACATATTACTTGCTCTAAGACATAGAATGTTGAAGCCCCTCACAAACTTTCTGAGTTAGCTTAAAATATTTGATGAAAATTATGTAACTTTTATGGGTTAAATGGATGAAGATTTTTTCGTCTTATGGAAAATCTGTGACATTTTTGTCACACCAATAGCTTGTAAAATGTTTTCATTTGCAGCAGTAGAAATTGATGCTGATGTATTAGATACCAAGGCTAAAGGACATGACTGAAATGCTTCTGATTAGGGAGAAAAAAGAAGATATTTTTATTATTTTTACAACCCACATGTAATGATACAAAGCCCTATTTTAAATTTTTACCACTACCTTAGATGAGATCTCACAACTGTCGAAACGTATGAAGAAAAGCAAGGGAGGCTGCTGCAAGTGATGATGTTAATATCATAACCATGGCATTCTGTCCTTTAAAGACTATCCTTTGCCAAAACACAGTGCTAACCTTTTAGTTATGGAAGGAATATCTGCAGATACACTTTGAAACCAAAGCTTGAACTTATTATTTATTAATATGAAGGTTCAAGTGACACTTTTTTTGCAAAAAATGATGGAGTCCTTTATCAGAATTAGTCTGAACAAATGCATTAAAGCCATTTAATGTGTCACAGTATTTTAAGTCAAATAGGATAGCTCCATTCACTTCATAATGCAGACTGTTTTATCACACAGTTGCTGAGCCATTTATTCTGAAAATGGAACAGCGTTTATTCCAGCTTTAACTGAAGTTGATAAATGTATAAGAATTGATGGTAAGGAGTACTAAGTCCCATGAGTCGAACATAACCCTTGGGAATTTCATTTATGATCAGGCCTTATAAATCTCATTAATACTTGATATCTTCAATGTCCCAGATCAAATAAAAATCCTTGATGTACCTGATAATGTGTAAAGGATATTTATATTATCCCTTACTGTATATTATCAGCTAGCTGATTAGCACACAAAAAACTTTGTTTCTCCAAAAAAAACCCACAAACCCTATTAACCTTTGCAACATAGTAGGAAATCTATACATTAAAATCTAACAAGCAAGGAATACAATTACAACCCATGAACACAATTTTTTAGTGTTGTCTAGATGGATTTAGGGTTCTGCTTTGGGTATATTTCAGAGGAAAATCTCCCTGAAGAAGTAAAAAAGAAATGCTGTCTAACCTTCCCTTCTGTGAGCAGTTAATAAAAGGCAACATGATGAATTTTTTTTTGATAATAAAACTACCACCTCCTGCTCAGAAATCCGTAATTGAATGAATATTTAAAAATGAGAGCAGATACACTAATGCAAAGCCCTAGGGGATCTCATATCACAATGAAAAATATCAGCTATGAAATCTGATTCCAGTATTGTGGAAGTCAAAACTGCATGTGTGCATTTCAGACAAGGATCACAGCCACTTCTAAATGCCATGAGCACTAATGGCTCCAATATGCAGAAAGATTTACAGGAATGTCGTAGATATCCTTTAAGACTTTGTAATTTTTTCTATTGACTAGGAGGACTTACCAAGGAAATTAAGGAACAAAGAACTCAGGAGGATCAAATAAGCATGTAAGAGAAATGTGTGTAATGATGACAGACATATATAAGCATAGAAAATGTTGAGCTATTTGGTGAATGAAATGCTCATGAAACCGGTGATTACTGTAAGTGCAGCTTTTTCAGAGTAGGAGGATCTTTCTAGTTAATAATATTTCTTGTATTGATTTTTGTCAGACAAAAGTGACAGGACATTTAGCCATAGTTGCTTATATCTTTCTGCATTTTTGGATGAACTTGTTGATATGCTTGTGCTAGACTTTGGAAGAAAAAGTGCTCTTTCAAAGATTATTGATGCAGACTTCTATTAATGCTATCACACTGTCTTTTGAATAGATAATCTATTAAATTGTCCATATTTTTTAAAGGGGGGATTGACATTATGTTGACCAGACCAGTTGTCGCCATTTTTTGTTTTGTATGGTATTTTGCCATCGGCACACTTCCATCCTGCTAGCATCTCAAAATGATTCCTCAAAATGATTCCTCAAAAAATTTTTGGTCTTGTTTTTAGTAGTAATAACAATTTGTTGTTGAATCTTACAAAGTTCTTACCACCAGAGCTATATCTTGATTCAAAGAGTTGAGCTGCTTTCATGCCTTCCACACACTGTTCAAGGTATGTAAACAATATTTCTTTTTCATCTCAGGATAGACTTGAATTCAAGGAAAAGAAGGACCTAATCTCTAAAAAAATACTGTCAAATTTAAGAAATGTAAGACAACTCTTGGATAAATTTATGTAGTAAACAAATAATTTCTACTTGAAAAATCGAAGAATGAAATTTCTTTCAAATGTTGCAGCTTTGCAATTTCCAAGGTTTTCTGAATGCATTGTAGCTCTTTGGAGGCAGTTTCCTTCATTTTCCAGATAAAGGTTCCTCTTTTGGTTCCTTTTTTGTTTAACCTATGCTTCTTCCTCCCATAAAACTGCAAGTGCATCAATCACAATTCAAATTATATTTTTAAGGCAGAGTGTGGGTGGCACTGGGCTCATTGATAAAATGATCAATTAATTTTTATTGTTACTGCAATTAAAAGCCTTGTCTAGGAATCAACAGTGTCAAATGTGCTAAAAAGCACAGAGCAAAATGAAACCTGACATAAGACAAGAAACTACAGATTTTCAGAAACAGAAAGAAGAGCTCTCTCAGGAAATGCTTGTTGTGTTAAAGGGGTATATTTCAGCAGAATGACAGGATAGGTATTACTAGTCCTTTTAGTAGACATTAGAGATATGAAAAATTTGTAGGACATAGGTGAAAAAGTATTATGCATGTGTATAAGTGACCATTCCAAGTCTAAATGGCAGCCTAAGAAAAAGCAGATTGCATTCAAAAAAGGAAAAATCCTGTGGGAGATAAAAATAGATGGCATGGTTATTCATAGTAATTAATGAAATATGGTCAATAGGCAGGGAAACAGGCAGGGAAGTCTCTTTCAAGTAAGTAAAATTAGCTTGAATTTGATAGAGAAGAGAAATAAATGCAAAGGATGAAAAATTATTGATGTGAAATTAGCAAAAGCCATGTAGCATTTGCATATCATTTCAATCTAAAGTCTTCGTGAGTTTGTATTAAAAAGAAATTTCTCCATAACCATCGCCCTATGAAACAGTAGATTGTTAGAAGGAGTAGATTGTTAGAGGAGTTAGAAACGATATAGAACATGTCTATATGCAGAACAAGGATGTTTGGTTCTCAACTTGCTGTATTATTAGCTGTTCCCAGAATACTTAGTATTCATTCATTACTGAGTTAATTTAGATTAATATATTTCATTATGTCCTGATCATAGAGAAATACAATATTTGTAAGGGAGTGTAACACTGGAAATAACATTATGCCAAATGTAGAGAAGGTAGTATTCATCTTAAAAATACCTGAATGTTTGAGAATATATGTCAGACTTCATATTCAAGTATTTGGAAAGTTGTTCAGTGATGTAAAACCTGAGAGTTTTAATAAAGCCTGTATTAGAGTTTAAGCAAGACTCAAATCCTGTCTCATATCATCTGCTGCAGATATACTAAATATATAATTGATTTGCAGAAGGAAAATTAATTGTTTGTTGAGTTTGAGGAAGGCTAGATTTTTTTTCTCCTACAGAACAAATTGTACTATCATAGAAATTTATTGTCATACTGAATGTAATTCAGTGTTTTTTCTAAATCTACTTAATTCTGTATAATGAAGTGTAGGAATTATGACTATGCATCTTAGGGGAGTGAAGTATGTACAACTACCTGATTTTCACCTAAACCATGTGTGAGAGTCTGTCCGAATTGTCCCTCATCTGCCTCATGGTTGTCATTGGGGGACCACTGAAGAGAAGACCCCCCCTGTCTGAAAATCTCTGGCTCTGAAGGAGAAAGTCACACACCAAAGGCCCTGATACCTGAGAGCATTTCTAAATTGTTGTTTTCACAAGTGTTGTTTGCTGTATGCTGAGAAGGGGGCACCGTGCCCTTTCTGCAACAATAGCTTTGGAAGCTGTCCCACCTCTCAGCCTGGCTGGAGTTCTCCTGAGTTTCGAGTGGTCTCCCACAGAAGACCCTCACCTGTTTTACAACCACCGTGACAGACTGAGATGTAAGAAGCCTCTCCATCAAGGACTGAGGCATGGAACCCCTATGTGAAAAGGCCCCTCTGCTCCTTCCAAGGACTGGGACTGAAATCCCCAACCCGGAGGAGGTGTGTGAGGGGAGGCAAGCTGACCAAAGCGAGATGTTTGCCTGCAGGTTGTGGCCTGGATCAAGAAAACAATGGCTCTCATTTACTGCTGAGAACATAGACTACCTGTTACATATTCCCCATTGCATCTGTTTCCCCCCTCCCCTCACAATTTTCAATAATAAAAACCTTGGAGTTAGCTAGAGATTTTGAGATCTCCCCAGCGTAACAGACGGATCCTGGACTGGACTGGACCAAAGAACTTCGTCTCTATGTTGGTAGCCATATCCCCCTCTTTCTCTCTCTCTTTTCTCTCTCTTTCTCTATCTTTTTCTCTCCCTTAATCCCTCTATGGCATTTTGCTGTGGTCATTCAATAAAGGTATGTTTGTTTTGATTATTACTACAAACCTCGTTGTACCGTGTCGGTTCTTTTGCACCCTGAGATCACCCCCATGAACCATCAGGTGATCCGTTCACTAGGATGGATCCTGACACCATGTTGTAATAGTAGAAAGATAAAAATGAAGAAAAAAATAAACTGAAGGAGTAGTATGATTATGTATATTCTGTAAAAATAAAAATGGTGGTTGATATCAAGTTATATGTGCAAATGAAAAAAAGTGCTGCTAAGATAGTATAAAGACATATAGGGACAAGAAAAAAACTGGTTTAAGACTAAATATAGCACACAATTTTGTATATATTTGCAATTAATTCTTGCTATGGCAAGACATGTCAGAGGAAAAAATAAGGTAGAACTTTTTTGAAGTAAAAAGTGGTGTGCTTTGTTGCTGTGCTCAATGGATATTTGGAAGAGACGGAGTTGTCATGGACTTGTGGGCTCAGAATATTCTGATTAAAGTGATTGATTTTTGGCAGCAAAGCCTGTACCATAGACTGCTCACATGCAGGAAAAATGTAACAAATCCAGGAGGTTCGTTCTGCAAGTAAAAGGACTGGATGATCAGATGGACTTCAGTGAGGCTTTTTCACAATATTTCACCAAATACTTTACATTGACATCTGCTTTTATTAGCAAACATGGTTAGAAAAGGTGAAAATAAGCAGATATAAGTTAAATATGTACAGTAACTGTTTTTACTGTTACTGGAGAGAGAGCAAAAGGATTAATAACCACATTTTTTATCATCTTTTGGAAAATGTATTTACTGAAAGAACAGGCATTTAGAAATGTTGTCACAAAAAATTTAGTCAGTAAGATAGAGTACAGGGCCTGTTATCCACCTGTCCAAAGCCATGACATTGAGTCTCTGGGGAGTGGGGTTGAGGGAAGTGAAATATATCAGATCTATGAATGTCATCCTCTTCTACTACGTGAAGACCTCTTCAGTGAAATGTACTGGAAATAGGATTGTTGAAGTGGTGCAAGTCTCATTCAGAGAAGCTCTCCCTCATTGCTCTGATTGCTTCAAATTGCAATGAACTTTCATAGCTGTATTTCAACATTAGTCTGGAAGCTCAGCAATTGTAACTGTGTATCAGTGATCAGCAATTTTTGCGACAAGGCTCTGAAAATTGAGAGTTACTAGCATGCCTGAATTTTGAGTCACTGTATGATAAGTCAGAAGGGAAATTTTCCATTTGAAAGCATCCAAGTCTTTTGATTTTGTGTGTTTTTCCAAGGTTGTCTATTTCTTCAGAGTCTTTTTGATTTTAAGCGTTGAATTTAGTGAAAATTATACACTATACATAAGAGAACAGAAATAACAGTTAAGGCTCAACATGATGGCCAATTTAGATTGGGCACCAGGGCCAGGATTTACGTCTGCCTGTGGAAATAAGCATGTGAACTAGTCACAACAGGTTCATTTTACAGTCTATAGAAAGAAAAAGGTACTTTCAGAATGCAGTGTGTCTCATTCCAAAATAAAAATATTAAACACAGAGGATGATTCTGTGTTCTAACAGCACCTATTTCCCACCATTTGCTGCAATGACAGCTGTGCACAGCTAATTCAGGTGTAGAAGATAAAAGCTGGCTGACATGAACTGAATATTGAGCTTCTGACTAAAAAGTTTACTCAAAAAACCTTACTGATATTTACTCTCCACATTTAAGAACCATTTGCATGTGTTTATTTTTAAAAAAAATCAGGTAAACCCTACAATCATCATACAAAGTGATTCTTTAAGATATTTAAAGTGTTTGTCTTCTATCAAATGCTGTCTATATAGTTAGGAATAATAAATTTATCTCCAATGAAGACAATTATTAATGAAGATCAATTTGTCTCTTACTTTTAGTTGAGCCATACCACTGTTACAATGTACTTTGGCAGACTTAGACCTAGAGGTAGTTTCAGTATTTTTGCAAAACTTAAAATATAAGATTCCTTTATTAACCATCAGTATTGTGGTGCATCCAAGATTTGGTTCACAACCACAGTGTGACAGTGTGTGCCATCATTGCCAAATCAATGATTAAACTGTGTTTAATCATAAATGTGGTAAATGTGACAATGAGCTGGAAAGCAGGTTGTCCTGATGGACACAAAGGTGAATGTAAGCCAGCAACCTCCCCTTGCCATAAGGAAGGCAGATGGTGTTCTAGGACACATTAGCACAGTATTGACACAGACTGAGAAAGGTGATCTCACCCTTTTGTTCATCACTGGTGAGGTCACACTGGAGTACTCTGTCCAGTTTTGGGCTCCTCAATATGAGATAGGCCACACACACTTGAGAGAGTCCAATGAGAAGCCTGAGGATGTTGAAGGGACTGAAACATCTCTTCTAAAGCGAAAGGCTAAGAGATCTGAGATAATTCACCCTGAAGAAATGAAGGCTTCAGTTGTGTCTAATCAGTATATGTGCATAGCCTAGGAATAAGAGCGAGTGAGTAAAGACAGTCAGGCTGTTTTCACTGTGCTTGATGCCTTGTGAAGGCTGACCTAGAACAGAGACTAGATGGAGTTAAAGAATAAAGTAGGTATTTATTAGGAGGCCTCAACAGATCCACCTTGGGTAGCCTGAGACCCCAGCCAGGGTTACACCCCAGGTGAACCCAAAATGGTCTTAAAAAATAGGCAACTGGTCACGAGGTCTCATACTTTTTCAAGTTTTGGTCCATTACCATATTGGAGCTAATTCTCCAATTACAGCTCTAGCCCATGAAGTCCCATCCTTGTTTTTCTCTCCTCAGTCCACCCTTGTTTATGCTTCTGGGTCTGACATCTGGATCAGCTGTCCTTGGGTCCCCAGATAGAGAAGGAATTGTTTATGTACCTATTCTGTGAAGAATTTACTATCCTCTTATATGAGGCCCAGACCCACACACTAAAGCAGCACTTAAAAATATAAAAGCTAAAACCTGAGGCATCATAGTCAATCTCAGAGCAAGAGGCAATGGGCACAAACATCAACACAAGAGGTTCCTTCTAAGCATCACTTTGCCACAGTGAGGGTGACAGAGCACTAGATTACATTGCCCAGAGGTATTGTGGACTCTCAATCTTTGGAGATATTCAAAAGCTATATGAACATGATCTTGGAAATTAGCTCCAAGGGACTCTGCTTGAGCAGAGGGTTAGATCAGTAAACTGCAAAATCCCTTCTCAGAATAGTCTTTCTGAGATTCTGTGAAATATATTTCAAAAGACCTTGAAAAATTATTTTTTAAATAATAATAGATGACAACAATTTAATTTTATTATTTTTACTCTATTAATTGCAGCGATA
This sequence comes from Geospiza fortis, assembly GCF_000277835.1. NCBI lineage: Eukaryota > Metazoa > Chordata > Aves > Passeriformes > Thraupidae > Geospiza > Geospiza fortis. The sequence goes on from NW_005054323.1 coordinate 6,719,228, forward strand.
ATGCATGGTAACACCACAATTTAAAATAAATACCAGAATTTAAATTAAAAAGATAGGCTTTGAAACATCAAATACATAGAAGGAAATGGTACTACCTTATTTTTGACACATGGAACAGTCTTCAGCTAGAAAGAACACTGTTATTTCAATTCATGTATTCCAAACTAGATTAATAAAGTTTTTTCTAACCTTTCCCAACTGTTACTGAATAGCAAAAACTATTGCTAGCAAAAACCTATGAGTTTTAGGTCCTAGAAAGGTTCTCTGTCTGGGGTTCTAGAGGATAACTGTCTTTTTTTTTTTCGGTTGGAAGTGACCTTGAAGATCATCCAGACTCAATCCTCCTTGCCATGGGCAGAGACATTTCTTGCTAAACCAAGTTACTCAAGACCCCATCCAGCCTGGCTTTGAATACTGCCAGGGATGGGGCATCCACAACTTCTCTGGACAAGCTGTTCTGTCACATCACCTTCACTGAAAATAATTTCTTTATTATAGCTAATCTAAACCTATTCCCTTTCAGTTTAAAGCCGTTCCACCTTGTCCAATCACTACAGCTCCTGATGAAGAGCCCCTTTCCAGCATCCCTGTAGGCTCCTGTCAGATAGTGGAAGGTTGCCGTGCAACTTTTTCTTCTCCGGGCAGAACAGCCCCAAATTTCCCAGCCTGTCTTTGTAGGGGAGTTTCTTCAGCCCCCTTATCAGACTCGTGGACTCCTCTCAATTTGCTCTGAGGGTTCCCTGTCCTTCTGATGATGGGAGCACCAGAGCTGGATGCAGCCCTGCAGGTGGGGTCTCAGCAGAGCAGAGCAGAGCAGAGGGGCAGAATCCCCTCCCTGGCCCTGCTGCCCACACTGCTCTGGATGCAGCCCAGGAGACGTTTGTCTTTCTGGGCTGTGGGTACTCATTGGCAATTCATGTTGAGAATTTTGCCAACCCTCAAACCCCAGTGCTTCTCTGCAGGATTGTTCTCAAACACTTCTCGACCCAAGCCACACGTGTTATTCATGAAGAAAGTGGTACTACAATTTCCAAAAAGCAGACAAGTGTCAGGCTTGTAGGAGGAGTCCCCACTGCTATGACTGCTCAGCTAGTACACCAAAGACTGCTCTTTTCTGTGTCTGTCTCTCAGCAAGAAATGAGACAAGTTTTTATCTGGGAACAGGCACTCTGAAAGAGGCTTCCTTGTTGGGGAAGAGACAAAATTTTTTATAATGAATTTCTGTATTGACTTAGAAATTTTAATAAAGGTAGAGTTTCTTTATTTAAGATCATATACATACTTCTAGTCTTAAGGAAATCCTTTGAATCCTTTAATTTATCAGTTTTATTCATAGTCACATGAAACATATTGAACGTTAGGAATGTTTGAGTTAAAAGGAAAGGAAGACTACTGTGGTCTTTTTCCCACACTTTTTTGATGTAAACAACATTTATATTCTATTCATAATACAAAAGTAATGACTAGGGAAAAAGCAGCATCATTCATTGGACTTAAATCATTAAAGAATTCCTCAGACTGTTCTTTTCAGCGTGTCTGAGTTCCTATGGGCAGAAATGATATTACAAATTTATCTTTTTCACAGCAATAAAATGATAAGAAAGTTATTTCTGTTTGCTCTAGGTCCAGTAAGATTAGGTTAATGTTTCTGGTCAAATTATTTGTAATTTAACAAATGGTTCCAGAAAGGATTTTCTTTACCACATTTTTTAAAATTCAGTGAAGGAATTGTGACTATGCGTCTTAAGGGAATGAAATTTGTACATCTGATTTTCACCTAAACTATGTTGTATATATAGAATATATATATATATATTCTATAAAAATATAAATTGTATTGTGAGAGATGTCAAGCTACATGTGCAAATGAAAAAAAGTGCTGTTAGGTATCATACTCTTACAAGAATATTAAAATAAGCAGAAAGAATGTCATGGGGTAATAGGTATTGTATCAAAGCATCACGATGAAGTCAACACTGAGAGGTTAGTAGTGGTGTGGTCTGAGATCCTTTAGGCAAATCTGAGTGAGAGACCAAACTGGTCCTCTGTAGGTCCAGACAAGAGAAAGAAGAGAAAAATAACTGTTTCTATTAAGTCCCCCCTATAAAGTTCTGGTTTTTTTTATCCAACAGGCATGTTTCTCAGGGCCTGTGTAGCAGAAGCCTAAATGTCAGTAACAAATTAATGTCTGCAAACCCTCTTTCACAACCCTTTTCCATTATTATGATGGAAATGATCAGGAAACCAAGAAAGAAGACAGAAGCCCTATTTATTTTCAAATCCAAGTGTAAGCAGAAAACTCAGGGATGTTACTTATTACAAAGGTATCAGTTTAGCACCTGTCATCAGCACAGTCTGCCCTGCCTTCAGCTGTCCCATCCACTTTGCATGTGATGTCTTCTCCCAGACACTTCCATCTCCCAGAGATGAGGCCTGAAAAACGGGGATCTTATTTAGGCAAACCAGCAGAATTTATAAACATTGAAATACTCAACTATTAAATTGCAAACGATAAGAATATAAAGGTTAAAACAAAGTGTGAAGAATAAAGTTTGAAACTAAGTGGAAATATTCCCTGATGTAAACTGAGACAGGAAAAATAGTTTTATTTCTTTAAAATTTTGAGATTTTTGTATAAGTGATTCATGCTAAGCTAAAGAGAGGCAGAATCCAATGCCAGATAAAATTTCTGGTAAATACATATCATCTTGGTTTAAAGCTTTTAGATTGTGTATGATTTGGAGAAAATATATTGGAGCTTGTTTAAGCTCTGTCTCATTTTCTATCATGAAATATTTGAAAGAGTCTTAAAATTAAAACTGTTAACTAAAACTTCTGATTGACCAACTACTTTTCTTATTACAGTATTTTGTGTAAATGTCACATTAGGTCTAAAACTCCTGAACACTGGCAGAAATTATACATGTTCACTGCAGATATTAAACATTAAGAGTTTTTTTGGGGTCATGTGATGGCTAGAGTAGGAGATTGGAATTCTTGCAGGTATTAAGACAGATATGGGCAGGCATTGACACCAGTCATGAGTTTATCTCATGGAAAAGGTTTATTACAGAATACTGAAAGAAAACATGTGAAATAGTTTTTCATTGAAAAGCAAGTTAGAAGTAATTTTTTAAAATTTTTATGAAAGGGCATTTGTAACAAAGATCTTTGTTTTATGCCTGTGATAATATCTGATTTATTTTTCAAAGAAGAGATCTCTGCGGTAATGATTATCCACACTGAAGTCATCTCCAGGGTGGAAGATGAGCACTGTTTCCTGAGTGATACAACTGAGCCTGGCTAAACCACAATTGCTTTTTATCTCAGTCTGCTTTAATTTCATTCCATAAGTTGTTCTACTCGTTTCTCTGAACAACCCTGAAGGTCTGATTTTTATAGATATTGAGTATTCGAATCTCAAACTTTTTTTCAATTAGCAGCTTCTTTTTGCCCTGTCATTCCAAAGCAGCATTTTAAGAATTAAATATATGACAGACAAAGGAGCTGAGTATGTTTTACACAAGAATTAAAGTAATATATTAAGGCAACCATTAAGAAAGAATGCTTAGATTCTGCTTCCTTTTGAAATGGAGGTATTTGGAGCTATTTTTATAATGTATTAAGATCTCATATGTTAGCCTTAGAAGATGTCAAATATATGAATGGCATAAAGAGATTTCAAGCACAGTCTACTCAAAAAAGTAAGAAAAATGAAGAGAAAAATAATTCAATTGATGTTTCAAGTGTAGTAATCATATTGGAAAAATACCTGGAATATTACAATAATTCTAATAATAACACACAAGAAAAAAACCCCAAAACCCCCAAAAAACATGTTGTTTTTCAGTGGAGGTGTAATTAGATTAGTCTTGATCAAGACTGAATACATACAATGGATTTCTATCAATACATTATCTTCTAATCTAACCATGTGGGATTTGTCTTTGTTCCCAAGAATACCTCAAGATCATGAGTTCAGTGGGGAGCAGAATGTGATGAAATGTGCTCATTCCACTCAAGGACATCATCTCTCATAAATGCAAGCAAATGGATTTCTTGTCAAGAATACCAAAACAAAAAAATGCATTTAATTTCTTTTGGGGCTTACTATGACAAAGAAGGAAAAAAGGGGTTTGATAGTGGCCTGAAAAAAAATATCAGAAGAGACTAAAACTAAAATGTTTATGCAAATCAACAGTTCTTGCATGATAAATGACTATATAGTTCTTGTAGAAAAAAAATATTACCTGATATATACAGTAGTATACATAATAATAAGTATATACTACTTAATATATATAGTCTATAAGTGGTAAGTCAGAACAAAAGGACTCTGAGTGTTTTTTTAACAGAAATAAACATAACTGATATATATATTCCAAATGAGATTGAAAAGTTTTTTAAAGTTAGAATATACTTGCAGCTAAAATTTATACATATTGTGAAATACTATGTGGATTTTATTCTTTTGTTAATACGGATGCTTAAAAAATCAAAACCATATTTTTGCAATCTTGAGTCTCATTTAGTTGAATTCATTTTAGAGGAAGGAATTTGCTGAAATTGCTGAATAGTTGTGTTATCAATGACCATATGCTATTTTGTACTTATGTTGCAGCAACTTCCTACTCAAACCTTCCCTGCACCTGAAGCTGTGTCAATCCAGTGAAGGTAAATGTACTCTCAGAGAGAATATGGAGAATAACATTGTGTCCAACAGTTTAAATTTTGTCCTAAAGCTCTGTTTGGGTGTCAACATGAGTAAATATTTAGACTCTTCTAATGAAATTATTCTTCCGGTTCACAGGAAAACAAATGAAAATGACGTGAAGAAAACTGAGGTACTACACAACTTTTCTTCCTCTGTTTTCATTGGTAATCACCTCTTTTTCAAGGCCACAAACCTTAGTCCAGGGACAGGGGGGAAGAAGATTGGAAGAGAAGATCATATTCAAGGCCACGCGAGGAACGTGAATATACACAAGTCCAAGGGACCCAACACAGATAGCGGAATTATGCCGATCACACCAAGTTGAGTGGTGCCATTGATATGCTT
>NW_005054323.1:6724296-6741207 GCF_000277835.1 Geospiza fortis
CATGCAGAGGGACTTTGATAGGTTGGGAAGTGGGCCCACAAGGACTTTATGAAGTTCAACAAGGCAAGTTGCAAGGTCCTGCTCCTGAATGAGTCAATTTCCTGTATCAGTACAAACAGAGGGATGCATTTCTTCAGAGCAGCTCTGCGGAGGAGCAACAGGTGGATGAAAAATTGGACATGAGATGGCAATGTCTGCAGCTCAGAGGGACAACTGTATTTGGGGCTTCATCAAAAGCAGCATGGCCAGCAGATTGAGGGAGGTGATTCTCTGCCTCTACTTTGCTCGTGTGAGACCCCACTTGGAGTGCTCCATCCACCTCAATGTAAGAATGACGTGGACCTTTTAGAGAATGTCTAGAGAAGGACCACAGAAGTTATAAGAGGGCTGGAACACCTCTGCAGTGAAAAAAGTCTAGGGGCCCCCATTCTAACATTTCATTATTTAAAAAGGGATTTATAGGAAATATTGAGAGGGAAATTTTACTAGGACTTGTACTGACAAGACAAGGGGTAATGGTTTTATATTGAGAGTGGATTTAGTTTGGATAAAGGAAGAGAATTTTTATGATGAAGATGTTGATACACTGGAACTTACTCAAACTTACGCAAAAGTGGATATCCCATCATTGGCAGTGTTCAAAGTCAGATTAAATAAGGCTTTTGGCAACTTGTTTTAGTGAAAGATGTTGTTGCCTATGTCAGAGAGTTTGGATTGTATGGTCATTAAAGATCCCTTCCAAACCAAAGCATTTTACAATTCTTTAGATGTTTAACACTTTTTAGACTTTACCACAAAGAGTTAAACCTTTAATATAGGGGTATAATGTATTGATATGTATACATAAATAATTTTATTTCCAAGTTTTTTTACTCTTTTGTATGTATTTTGAATTGGTATTTTAATATTTCCTTCAAAATCACTGTAGTTATATGTGGTCTTCATTATTTAGTAACAGCAGGTAATACTCTCTCTATTGGCAAGCAGCTTGCTGTGTCAAATGAGGGATCAATAATTTGCTTACTTTTTTGATGCAGTTACTGAATATTTTGGCTACTGACAATGAATGAATTAACATTGTATGTGGTGTATATGTATATAATTTTTTTTTTTAATTTCATCCTCCATGTTATACTTCTTCCTCTTCCACAGTCTCTGGCTCAAAAATGAAACGTCCTATTTCTGTTGCAAAAAGTAAGATGGAAAATTTACATCTCACACATAGCAGTCAACACAGTTCATTTCACTTAGAAAAAGGTTTAAATGCACTAAAAGAAAATGAAAATCCGTAACATGTGATTCTGATGTGATCTCAAGGAAATAATCCTTGCTGTTAAAATAACAGTTATTAAAAAATAAAACACACACTGTGTGCACATGCAGAGCAAAAAAGGGGGCCTGTTATTTCAGTATCTTATGGATGTCAGAATTCTGATTGAATTGCTACATGAAAGAAATCCTTCTTACAAGATGAAACTTTATTCTATTTGTATATTTTCCTAATTATTTCACTTTTTAAAATCCTATGTCCTAATTCTAGGACATCTTGAAAACCATGATCTCAGCACATCATTCTAATTATGTGATCATTTGGCAATTTTTCACAGTAAAAACATCAGCTGCCTTCACAGACTAGCACATACCTTTGCACTATTTGTTCTGGCATTGTCATGGTTTTCTGGAAGATTAGATTAGTTTAGATCATGTTTCATAACTGTTCTGCGATATCATGCTTACGAGAGAGAAACCACCTACTGATTATCACATCCACCACCTTGACTTTTTCTCCGTTTACTGGGCAGTAGATTCAATTGCATGTCTCTCCACATCATGAATGTCAATTCCAGAATCTCAACAGCTTCTGCAAATCTTGAGTGCTTGAAGCTCACTGCACTACACTGCCTGCAGATGTCAGGGACATGAAGATTTGTGACACAGATGATTCCTGCCATAGTTTGAAGAAGCTTGTCCACTTCCACACCCTGGTTGAGTGGACATCATCCTACCATGGCCGTCCTTACTGACCTGACCATATGAGCTCTCACTGCCTTTTGTGGATGTCAGAGAGAAGAGCCAGGCATTCAAGATGCTCCTTAATAGTAAGGCAGTTTTTTTCCTTATTCTGTTTCTCTTGAAGAACTTGTACCTCTACATAACTGAATGCAGTTGTGTTAGCTGTTTTACCATACCTTAGATTTCCAAAGAACATCACTGTTTTGTGGCTGGAGTTGTAGCCACGTCTGTTTTTTTTCCCAAGTTGCATATATTTGTGGGCATGTATTTGAAACTGGTTCCCTTCCACCCTGTTTCATCATTCTTTGGGTCTTTCTTGTTACCATTGTTCTTCACCATCTGTTTTCCACCCCTTTCTGCTGTTTACTTCTTTACTTGGCTGTGGTTTAGAATCTCTTTCCTCCATTTTCCTAGTGTAAAACTCTTCCAACAAGGCTGGCCTGCCTTTTGAAAAAAATCCTCTTGCCCCACTTCGCCAGAGCTATTACATCTCTTGTGACAGTGCGTGATTCTCAAAGGTGGTGTGATCATAAAAGCCAAAACCTTGATGTTTACACCAGCTTGGATGACAACACCGGTTCATTACAATAATATACTGGTAAGAATTATGCATTCCCTTCAGCTGCTCTCAGGACACTGAACCTAGCAGGATCTGAGTGACAGAAGGCTTGCCTGGAAGCACATCAGATGTAGCTGAGACCAAATCCTTTAAGAGGTACTATGTGATGGTACTCGGAGTCTTCCTTTACCTGGGGTAAATGTACCTGGTTTTCTGATGTGAATTATTCACCTAGCGAGTTATACCACTTCTTGAGGACTTGGATCTGGGCTGCTTGTGATTCTGTTGATTATTTTCCAGGCTGGCTTTATTCCTATGGAAAAAATGGCATTAATTTTTAGTATGTATTTTCTTTAAGAAGAAGTAGAATCTCAAAATGGGTCAAACATATTTGCAGGTGAGAATGAGGTCTACCAATGCACCATTAATTGCCTGAAATGGTATTTCTGATAATGTTTTCCATTTTTATCCTTGAAAATTCCCTTTTCAACACAAAACTGAAAGAAGCTGAAATGAAAACCCATTTAAATTGTGAATGAAAAGGAGGTGAGCTTTCAATTCTGCTGCACCTCACAGGTTGGCAGAGGCATTTACAGCTGGAGTTTAAGCAGACAGAAGGTCAGCAAAGTGACACAAATATTCCTAAAAACTCTACTTAGCTTGTCTACCCAGATTGAAAAATGTGTTTGATTGAAAAAATATATCTAATAATCTAATAGCTTGACAATTTTCACCTGGTGATGATGTAGATTGTATGAAGCATTACTACAAAGAAAAGCATCATTATATCACAGAGTCTTATTTAAAAATATAAGGTCTGAGGATAACAGTTGAAGGTGAAACATCCTTCCTAAAAATTGACCAAATTATTAGATATTCTAGCTTTTGTTCTTCACCTCCAACTCTGTTGCTTGAGTACATCTTCCAAGGTGATAAACCTACATATCTGGAAGAAAATTAGTTATTCCATGACAACAGGGATGATCTAAAGATCAAGGAAATGCTCTTCAATAGAGGCAGATCAGTTATATATCGTTGATTATGAAGCTAGGAAAAATTGCATTTTAATGAAGTTGTTATCTTCCAGATTATGTAATGGATGAAGGTAGCATTAAGGACATCTTACCTATGTAGTGTTCTGGGAATACATCTTTGTGTCAAAAAACCCTGTTGGTGAATCACAGAAGAAACAAGAAGAATTTAGGGAGTGTATAATATGAGCTGAAAGTAAGTATATATGAGTATATTAAAAAACCACAAACCCTCTTCCTTTTTAATCATATTTTCCTTAGTATTGCCAGATTTTATCAAGAAAAGAAGCAGGAAAACCTGTAAGACCATACTGTTAAAGCAAGAACACCTTGTAATTGTAAATTAAACAACATTTATTTGTAATTTTTTTCACAGGACTGTTTAATTGGAAAGTGTCTCCATGTAAAATTAGCCACAAAGTCTCTTTAATTTAGAACATGAAGACATACCATGGTTCTATGGCCAAAATGTGAAGATTAAGTTTGAATAAGGAAAAAAGTTTAGGCAACATCAATACTAATCCTCCAACACATCCTCTCTGAGATACCATGTGTATGTGTTACCCATGCCAGAGCAAGCTAGGGCAAGGAGACCCCTGATGGACCAAAGAGACATGAGACCCTGACCGAGGGTAAAAGAAGATTTTAGACACACAGCCTCAGTGCCTGTGCTGCCTGCCACCTAAGCTGCAGGTGTAACCTGCAGACAAATTGCAGAAAGTTTTATAAATGGAGGAGAGAAATGTTTCTGATCATGGTTTACTTTCCACAGTTACTGAGTCAATGAGTGGAGGTTTGCATTGGCTCTCAGTATGTAAAATAAATTCTCCAACTCAACCTGCAACTGATGTTAGAAGACACCCATTCAAATTCACAACTCATTCTGAGATTGTTACAAGTAAGATTCTGTGAGGTGCCAGAGTTATTGGCTGCTTTTGAGAAGTTGAAAAATTGTGAAGTCTCTTATCATATCAAGCAGTCCATTTCTCTTTTCAGGTCTCCATTTGTCTATTTCTGATTGGTCAGGAAAACATCCTGTCAAAAACTTCAATCAAAGTTGAAGTGTCTTGTATGAAGGATTTCCACCTCCACATAACACTAATTTTCCACTTTAAAAAGTCTGTTATAAAAGCATTCTGAAGTAGGTGTAATCATAGACACAACTCTGGATAACAGGACCAAAGGCTCCTGTGATGAAACATGGCTTAAAGACAAAAAGAAGAGATTAATCTTAACTGACACATGTCCAATAAAAATGTCTTGTAAAAGGCCATGGTACTGAAAACCTCTTGTCTTTAAACATGATTCTCACCACCGTAGAGAAATTTTCGGTTATAGGAAAAAGGGAATAGAAAAGAAAGGGAAAGGGAAAAGAGAAAAAGAAGAGAGAGAGAGAGAGAGAAAAGGGAAAAGAGAAAAAAAAATAGAGAGAGAAAAGAGAAAAAAGAAAAAAACTGAGAAAAATGAGATAAAGAGGAAAGAAGGAAAGAAGGAAAGAAAGAAGGAAAGAAGGAAAGAAAGAAGGAAAGAAGGAAAGAAGGAAAGAAGGAAAGAAGGAAAGAAGGAAAGAAGGAAAGAAGGAAAGAAGGAAAGAAGGAAAGAAGGAAAGAAGGAAAGAAGGAAAGAAGGAAAGAAGGAAAGAAGGAAAGAAAGAAGGAAAGAAAAGAAAGAAAGAAAGAAAGAAAGAAAGAAAGAAAGAAAGAAAGAAAGAAAGAAAGAAAGAAAGAAAGAAAGAAAAAGAAAGAATGAACTATGAAAGAAGATATGTAAGCTGAAGCTGGTAAACAGCAGTGAAAGGTCTCTGATGATGACATTAGCAGACCAGTTTGCTGAGTGACTGATCAAGTGACATGAAATAATCCAGAACCCCACTGTGAAACTATATAATGAGTTAGTATGTGAATAAAGAGCATACTGTGCTTATCTCAAATCATAAGGAGATCATCAGTTTAAGAAAATAAAGTTCTGCTTTTATACAACTGTAAGTGAATAAAAGATACAACTTCATACAATAAAGATATTCTGTAATAGAAAATAAAACCAACTATTTGAGAAAATTAAAAATGAGAGCCAAATAGCCTTCTTTACTAGCTCTACTACGGCATCACAAAGCTTAAAATTTTATGAATGTTGCTTATGCATAAGGTATTTAAAATTTTTTATACATAATTTTTATAATGAAAATAATTTACCTTATATTTTGAATAAATTCTGATCTTGATATAAATATCATTTTTTAAAATTATTGTTATTTTAATAGAAATTTATGAGAAAAAAGCCAAACAAATGGAAAGTTGTTAATATGTAAAAACAGGTTGTGAAAAATAAAATACAACCTGAAAGTATTTGCATTTTTTAGGTCAATTATTGACAACTAAATTTAAAAATAAGCAAAATCTTGGATTATATGTATACTTATGGATCCTTAAGTGCAAGGGGGCAGACAAACTTGCCAATAGGTATTGGTAAATCATGTGAAATGTTATTCCATCAAATTTTTTCTTGAAGATTTTCTTCCTGTTAAGAGGTTCTTATGTGTGGGTTAGTGCTATGGAGTGGAATGATGGGTTTGTTCTTTTTCACCATCACTCTTGTGGTCTTTTATGTTGTCTTTTAAAAATTTATTTTTAGTATGGGGATTGCTTTTTCCTTTTTTTTTTTAATTGCTTACAAGATTCCTATTCTAAGCAAGAACACATTGTATGCAAAGAAGTCTACAAGAGAGACTAAGCTCCTTATGGCTTTGCAAGTTTACAAGAGATTTACAGTTTGAATTGGTACTTTGTTTTCTGGCATCTATAGATTGAAAAAATGTAAAAGAAATAATCTTCAAATATGACCATTAAGTTTTCTCTGTTGGTAGCTTCTTTTCATTTTATGAACAGAATAACAAAGACTAGGCACTGATCTTGGCTCTGAACATAGATGATTTTTCAGTTCAACATGACGGCAACCTGCATGGTGAAGGCTGTGACCCTCTATGGGTTACCTAATAGCAATTCAGAAAATGGCTGCTGCACACAAAAGCCTTTTATAGATTATTTACAGTCCAGTGGCTTTGAAGTTGTACAGTGGGAATGGTCTCAGGAAGTTATGGATTGTCCCTGGACACAGCAGCAGTGACTGTCATGGCTTCTACAGCCTTCTTGAAAGAGAAGCAGACAATAATGCAGAAACATCATAAATTATTTATCCATCATCCATCCTCTTCTTTTCCCTATATATATCTCTAAAGATTTTTCTTTTCATTAGATAAAGGTATTTGGATTCAACTGAGCTAAAGCACAAAATCTCCTGTGTGCGGTATTAGGAAAGCTGGGTCTCTTTACTTCCATCATAAGATGACCAAACATGGAAATTAAAGCAAAGCAAACATTCCTCCCTCCTCCTGCCCCTTGTGGAATGGGGAGGATGAAGATGAAGATTCTGAATATGTGCTAAAACCTGGTGCCTGATGATTGCTCTCTCTTTGCTCTCTTCATTATTGGCAACTCTTATACTGAGATTGTGTCATCTGGTCTCCAGCAGCTGCAGGACAGGATGCTGGTAACAGCAAGTTTCAGGCAGTACAGAAAGACGGCGACCTCTGCGGGAGGAGTCACCCCTGGCAGAATCCTGCTGCTCTGCTCCTGAGCATAGTCAAATTGTCTGCCTCGATAGGAAGGAGTTCAAAACACAAGGATGGAAAGGAGCAGCAGCCATATGAGGGAGTGATGAACAAAGTCAGCAAGCAAAGGTCCTGGGCTTGTGTGAAAAAAGGGAATACATAGTCAGCAAAGCAGAGCTTAAGCAGAGTATATCTCAATATTTACATGGAAGCAAGTGACTCATGGCATCATTACCAGGGAAACCCACAGAGCCTCTCTGTAAATCAGCATGCTGAGATGCCTTTTTGAAGGTCCTGTATGTGACTGAAACATTGAGAATAAACATGAGGCATTAGAGATCTGTGTGGAGTTGCAGGGCTATGACTTTGTTGGGACCACAGAAATGTGATGGGATTACAACCATTACTGGAGTACTATAATGTATGCACACCGGGATTTTAGAAAGAACTTCCTAGAAACACAAGGATGGGCAATTTTTCTTTATGTGAGAGAGCAGCTGGAGTGCAAGGAGCACTGTCTGGGGATGGATAATGAGTAAGTGAGAGCTTTTGGGTAAGGACAAAGGAGTGGAAGAGTACATTATACACGGGGATGTCTGCCACAGACCGCTTGGTCAGGAACTAAAATAGATGAGACCTTCTTCAGACAGCGGGAAACAGTTTCACATTCACAGGCCCTGATCCTCTCTGGGGATTGAACCAGATGAATATCTGTTGGATGGACAGCACAACAGACTGAAAGCAAGCCAGGAGGCTTCTGGAGAGAACTGATGACAACCTCCTGAGCCAAGTGATAGGGTATATGAAGAGAAGGTTTATTCTTTAGGACTGTGTAGTGACAAAAGAGGAGGGTCTTGTTAACCCTTCACAAAATAGAGAAGTCCTTCTTCTATCTGTATCTCATATTTTTTTTTTCACATTTATCTCTGCCTTCTATTAGATAATTAGCTACTTTATCTTTGGATATAACCATATTTTTTCTGTCAAATGTGCAGAATTTTGGAAACAAACCAGCATCTTATGTGTGTGCCACAGAGTGCTTTTCCATCCTCATGACAACTTTAATTGACAAGTAAAGACAAGTAAAGACAAACTAAGGACAATTAAAACCAGATTGTATATTGTCTAAATATTTCAGGGTCTGCTTTATTTTGTCACTGTGTTTAACATGCCCCTTTGTTTACACTAATACAGAAACAGAACTCATATTTTTGTGTCATTGTATTTAAACAGAGAAAAAAATAGATGTAATTAATGTTAACACTGAAATGCACACATGTTAATTTTGTGTCATAATTAATGTTTTTCTACTTGAATTCCTTCACCAGCCTCTATGTGGTGCTACACATACAAAACTCATTTCCATCAGTCCTGTTAAAGAAATAAATTTATGTTTTGAGATGTACTCCAATTCAATTGTACAAGAGATAAAAGTTATTTTGCGAATAGTAAAATACCTAACAGGATAAAAACTGAAGAGTTCAACTAATTTACCATATCTAAATGAAAAACAGACGACCTTTCTCCAGCCTGATAGCATCTAATTACTGAGTGCAGTTTCCCAGGAAACAGAAATACCGGATGTTGCATAGCTCTTTCGTTTAGTGGAGAAACAGATCAATAGATCAACAAGGAGAGGTGTGGAATAAAAACCTAGGCTGAATAAATCCTTTTCAAAGGACACTATCATCTTGGAAAATGCATTTGAGACAATGCAAAAGAAAGGGTCCAGTGTAGATGAAAAGCAATAAAATAAATAAAGGCTTTCGTGGTCAAGGTGCAGGAATTTAAGACAATACTGAAAATTGCCACAGTTGTAAAATTCCTAGGTGTCATATAATAATTCAGGAAAGGGGTACCCTCTTGCTTTCTGGGTTATCCACAATCTTCTAGGAGCTTTCTCTTCTCTAGGCTCTACCTCTCTAGTTCCCACAGCTTGTCTTCATAGGAGAGGGGCTCCAGCCCTCTGATCACCTTCAGAGGGCTTCAGTACAGGTAGTTCCTGTGCTGGGACCCCAGAGCTGATGCAGCACTGTCAATGGGGTCTCAGCAGAGCAGAGCAGAGGGGCAGAATCCCCTCCCTGGCCTTGCTGCCCACACTGCTCTGGATGCAGCCCAGGACACATTTGGCTCTCTGGGCTGTGAGTGCCCACGGCTGGGTCATGTCCAGCCTCTCCTCCCCCAGCACGCCCAAGTCCTTCTTGGCAGGGCTGCTCTTAATCCACCCATCCTGCAGCCTGTGTTGATACTGGGGATGGCCCCGATCCAGGCCCGCGCCTTTCAGTTGTCTTGGCTTGGAACCTCCCAGAGTTCCCATGGGCCTGCTTCTGGAGTTTGTCAAGGTCCCTTTGCATGGCATCCTATCCTCGAGGTTTCTCAACTGCGCCACTCAGCTTGGTGTCCACTGCGATCTTGCTGTGGGTGCATTCAATCCCTTTGTATACGTCACTGATGAAGATATTAAATAATACAGGTTTCAATACAGATCTGTGAGGGACATCACTTGCCACTGATCCACATCTGTACATTGAGCCATTGAGCTCTGTAGGCCACCACCCAACCAAACCCTCATCCGCTGAACAGTCCACCCATCAAACACTTATCTCTCTGATTTAGAGATATGCTGGAGAGGGAAGATGATCTGTCAATAAAGAGAATATAAGAAACTTAGTAGTCTGTCCCTTTAGTACATGTCCTTCATTCAATGCAGCCTCTTTTTCCTCCTTTTTTGTTCTGTGATCATCATGGTTTACCTATATTCCAGGTTCTCAGCCTTACTTCTATGTTGTTTGTGTCTTTTATTGTCTTGAAGGCTCTACCTTGTCGTCAGAGAGAAAATGAGGATGGCTTGCTTTGTTGGTGAGGGTGCATCACTTTTTAAAATTTGTAGCAAATAATTCAGCCTCTTGATGAGGCTCTACAAGCTTGTGTGGTTTTATCATACAGAATGTGAGGTGAAAACTTGCAACACAGTCTAGCCTAGACAGAGCATCCTCTACAATTGGTTTTGCATGAGATGTTTCACATCTTTGATAAGTGTTTACATGGTGTTTGCATTTTCCAGTAAATCCAGTTCTCCTTTTCCTCCTGCTCAACTGATACTGGAGCATCAATTTTCCTGGATGGATGCCTCCTAGCTGTTTTTTAGCTTGCAGTTCCTGTATCCAAGCTTCTAATGTCCAGCTAGGCTGACCATCCTGCTTCTTCATGTCATCCCTCAGTCACACAGGAAGAATCAGGGGATAACACACAATGTATGTCATCAGTAGCCCCTCCCTTGAGTAGAGAAAGCTAACTCTCTATAGTTGAGACCTTGGCTAATGTTAATGGAGAACACCTCTCTTTGAACTGCTCAGACAATATTTGGATCAGTTTCTCTACAGTCAAGGTGCAAGGTCATTGTAAGGAAGTGAGATTGTCCTCATATTCTTGGAGTTGTTTGACCAATCTATCCATACATTCTGTGTCTATCCAGCTCATTCTTAGCAGTCTGTTGGCATGTGACACCACCAAAGTTCTTATAAAATTTTGCCACATGGCCCAGGCTTTTGGATACCTGGTGGTCATTGGGAGTATTACAGAGCACCTACACCACAAGTAATTCCCTCAGGTACTGGGTACCTTCCTCAATATTAGTTAATTTACTTAAGGAATTTGCAGGATCTTCCTTGGAGGGATACCTGTCCTTCACACTTGACAAATAACTGAGAAGTCATTCTCTTTTCCCAATCTCTTTGTCAATGTCTTTATCCCTAGCAAGGGATTCTAGCTGCCAGGCGTTTTTTACCCTTTAATTCTCGACTATTGACCCCAATATCACAGCTTTGGAATAGTCAGCTCAGAATTTTCTTGCCTAGTTCACAGCTTAAATATTTTCTCATGTTTCAAAGCTCGCTTAAGAGCAGGGATTGAGTGATTCCTCACTTAATATTTCAGTTACTTCTTCCTGCTTTTCTTGTTAAATCTGCTGTCTCTTCAAAGAAGCCTCTTCACCCCTTATTAAACAAGCTGGCCTCACTTGTGTTGTTTCTTTTTAATTATAGGTATAACTGATAGAGTGGAGGGCTGGGTCTCTGGTTTAGCCACAGTGTCTGTTGAACTTTTTCAGATTCAGAGACCTTCATTCTTGAAGGTGCTGAACAGTATTGATCAATGTTTGGTAGGTGCTGGTCAGGCCTCAGCACAGTGCAGTAAAATGTGCTTTTTTGAAACAGCCAGGCCATCTCTTTCCAAACATTTTATGTCAGGATTCTGCACTTGTTCAGGAATGAAGATCCAAATAACTGGGTGGGGGGGGCTTTCCAGATACCTGCCCATATTCTCTGAGACGTCCTCCTGCCCATGCCCACACTGTCAGGGTGGGTAGGTCATATTCCTAAGTAGCATGTTAACCTTTAAAAATCCAAACCAAGATTACTAAGAAATGCCAATAAATGTATTTTGACTACCCAAGGATTTTCTGGATGCTGAGAATTTATTGTAATGAGTGTTGTTAATTGTATCCATCAGATGATCATTGAAATACAGTAATGACTTCAGTATAGAGCCAAAATACCAGGTAAACTCAAAACCAGAGTTTTAGCAATGAATCTCCCAGGCATAGCATCACTAGGCTCCATAGTGCACAGGAAACTGCAAATGAAAATCTTTTTATATATATTAAAAACAAACAAAAAAAAGAGTACAACAAACCAGACAGGCTAATATCAAGAACATATGAATCAAAGTCATTACAAACAAGTATTTACAGATGTAAATCCCGTCTCACTCACTCTAGTAAAATCTGTTATTATTTGAAACCCTCCGTGCCCTATACTGGTCACCAAAATAAATGCAGTTTAATCCTGGCTAACAGCTAAGCACCACAGAGCTGCTCACCCACTCCTCCCGACCCCAGCAGGATAAGGGGAGTAACTGGAAGGGTAAAAGTGAGAAATGAAGTTTAGGCAACTACACTTAATTAAGAAATAAATTTTAAATACACACATGGAATTTATGTCCCAGACCTATAATCTAAAAGGCCAAGTATAACAGAGTAGATGGATAGATAAATGGAATGAAGAGGACTTAATATGAACATGAATTGCAATATGCCAAATATAAGATGACAAACAAAACTCTCCTTAGGAAGCTAAATGCCTCAAATATTCATGTGCCATGCAAGTAAACAAAATAGGGTATGAAAATTAGTTTCTCTGATACCAAGAAAAATATGTCTGACAGATAACTGAAGGGCCTAGAATAGCAGTTTAGAATGAAATGTATTTGCTCTTTAAAAAAATTTGCAATAAAAGTTAAAAACCACACAAAACAAAAACTCAGATCTTGACACTGTGGCACATCACCCACGTTGAAAGCTGCGCGGTACAGAATAAGTTATCTAGAATTATTTTAGTACTCTGTGGCTTGGTAGTCATCTAAGATACTAGCGTATCTAATATTGTTCATGGGGATATTACAATGTTTTATTATTTACTGCCTATAAATTTTATTAAAGACTTGTAGCAAGAAGATATTACAGAAATAAAAAAGTACTATTTTAAAATAATTTAGAATTTTGTGTACCATGGAAGTTTACTCTGTAGAATTTTTTAATGTCTGTATGATTTCTTATTGCTGTGAAACCACAATGTATTTTACAATCAACAAGTTCTTTTACATCACAGGAATTAAATAAATATATGTTGTATTCAGTGTTACACTGAATTACTTTCCATTTTATATTATAGTATTGTCTTTGATTCCCTGGCTTTCAATGAAGACAGCTATAGCACAAAAAAAGAGTCAAGATGTTCTTTTACTGTAGATTTTTTATTGGGCAGTTTAAGATAATATTATTTTATAATACTCAGGACTTAAGTCCTTATCACCAATAAGAAATTAATACACTTTTGATTATATATCGCTATAGAGCTGCAACTGTTTCCTAGAGTTAAAATATTTATTTTCAATATTTAGATTAAAATTGAGCAGAAGCACCAGCAAATTTCTCCAACATAAAGGGTATGAAAAAATACAAATTTAATACTTAGTACAGGTTTGTTGGGATCATTTAAGGTGCACCAGAACATGAAATGTACAAACGTTTAATTTAACTCCAAATTTGTTTTAAGTTTTTAATAACAAACTCTAAAGAAAGTTGTTAATGTCCATTTCTTGTCAAATGGAGTTTTCTGGAGTTTCACACCTTACAGTGGTTAAAGGAATTGCATATGCTTCAGTTACGGCTAGCATTAAAGAGGTGACAAATTCTAACTACATTTTCCTCATCACAAAGGATGCATTATAATTCCAAAGAGAAAAACTATAATTTCAATGAAACTCTACTTCTAAGCAACAGATAGTGGAGAAAGAAATAAAATAAAGGGTATGCAAAATTTTGTTTCAAGTGAAAGATTTAAGCTTTGCATGACTTTACTTCTATGATTTTTTTATACTTATCTATTCCATCTAACAACTTTCTGGCACCTACCAAAATTTCTTCCATGTATATGCTTTCCTTCCTTTTAACCAGGGATTTTTTTTCTTTAGTTTCAGAGTGCCCTGAATTCACCATTTCTGTTCGGGGGCTTTTGAAATTTAAGACAAAACAAAAAATAAAGACAAAACAAAAAAATTACCCAATGAAAAGAAAAATATACAGGCATTCCTAAAATAATTCTGTGCAAACTTCACCACTGAATATCACATCTAAAAATCCTCCTCCAAAATAAATACAGAAAACTTTAAAACTATTTCTATTTGAATATTTCTAATTTCTTGTTCCTCTTCCCCTCACAAAAATGTCTCAGAATAGAATAAAAATTGATGTTGTAAAATCAGCAATAGGGACAATAGGGAAGAACCCATCTGTAGTTCTAGAGTGATGGAGGATCCCAGCAATGGTGTGCATTGGAGACTGTGGTATGCCTAACTGGGAATGAGTGGTAAAAGCATCCTATTGAGACTGGTCTCCATTTATCCTTGGCAGAGACTACCTCAGGAGAGAGTTACCTAGGGGAACCAAGACATGCTTTGGGACGGTATAGTTGCCTTGAGAACAGATTAAACAGCTGTCTAGGTTGCTTGGTCTCTCAGAATATCCTTGATGTAGTTCAAAGAACAACAGTTTCTAATTGCAACTCTGACACAGGTAACAATATCACATCAGATAAGACTCCTTGGCTATCTTCCAAAAACTATTCTGGTGACTGGAGAGCCATTTATTCTTTAATCCCATATGGCCACTGCAAAAATCCAGCTGTTGCAAACTTAGAGTGAAGTATAGTAACCACTGAGTCACAGCACCACCAAGTGCTGCTGTACCAGACAAACTTGACACACTAGAGCTCAAGTGTAAAGCTGAGCCAAAGGCTGCCAAATCTTATGCAATTATTGATGTAGGTAACTCTATCCCTTTGGCAGCAGAGTGCAGGTGACAGCTTGATCCCACCTGGAGAAGTATCCTGGAGTACACCTGAAACTGACTGGCTCTCAAGTGGAAAGACAGTCCTGCTCTTCGTCATGGATTGGTACAGGCTACAGTGGAACAAGGCAAAGCTCCTGAGCACTTGTTGCATATCGATGGCATCAGTGTGGGAGACAGCACAGCAAAAGTGTGTGAGAAGGAGAGAAAAATAATCTAAATTCTTATGAAAGCTGGTTGTGCTACAAAGCAAAGTCAAAGGGTGTGCACAAGAGATTCAGTTTTTAGGAATAAAATATGATCACATCCTCTGATATCCCAGAGGATGTGATCATAAAATAATAGCTTTGTCACCACTAACTAATGAAGGAGAAACACAGGCTTTCTTAGGTGTTGTGGGCTTTTGAAGAATGCATATTCTGGGCTATATTCTTGTTTTTCTAATTATTCTGTGAGCCCTCTCTATCGAATGGCCTGGAAGGTGAATGATTTTGAGTGGGGCTTTGAGGAGCAGCAAGAGTTTGAGCAAATTAAATGGGAGATAGTTCGTGCTGTAGCACTTTGGCCAGTCCAGAAATGACAAGGTGTGAAAAAAATGCCTCATGCCTGAGCCATGGATAATGTCCTAGCTGGATCTTCTGTCAGAAAGCACCTGAAGAGACAAAGATTAACAACTAAGGTTTTGGAGCCCAGAATATAATGGATGTGAAAACTGTTGTACTCCAAAAGAAAAGGAAATATTAGCAGTATTTGAAGCTGTTGGAACTTCTTCAGAAGTAGCTGATATAGAAGCACATCTTCTTTTGTTATCTTTGCCTGTGCTAGGCTCAATGTAAAAATAGGAGGGTCTGTTTGACACATCATGCCTGTGATGCTGCATAGAGTAATTGGATTGCACTGATAATGCAACAGGCTCAAATGGGAAAATCTGACTGCATATAAACCCTGGAAATGATCACAGACTCTCCAGAGGACTGAAACTTTGGAGAATTGGTAGAGGAGGTAACTTGTACTGAGGAGGCTATACTGTGTAATAAATTACCAGGAACTGGTTCAAAGATGGATCCTGTTGTATTGCAGAAAAGTATCAAAAGTGGAATGTGCACTCGTGGGGTCTGCCAAAATGTTGAAGAAACTTCAGAAGGAGAAGTTGAACCCAGTAAGTGTGCAGAGGTGAAAGCTATCCAAGTGGCTCTATGCCCTTCTGAAAGAGAAAAATAGACAGTAATTTATCTCTGTGGTGGTCCATGGATTGTAGCAAATTCTCTGATGAGGGTTTTATTTTCCTCTCTCTTTATCATTTATTCTTTCTCTTTTCTCTAAATTTTAAAGCTTATTTTTTACTTATTTTTAATTATTAAAGTGTTATCTCAATCCATGAATTAATTTTTCACTTTTACTCTTTGTGTTCTTCCTCCGTCCCATCATGGGAGCCAGAGGTGGGGACAAGCACAGGGTTCTGTGGTGTTTAGTTGTGAGACAAGGTTAAGCCACAACAGAGACTAACAAGCCTCATGCATTCTCAAAGCTTGTGTGAAGCAAACCATGTGAGCCCAATGAGAGAGCTGAAGGGGAATTACTCTTGCCTCCCACTGAGAACTGCGGTAGTGAATGCTTGTAACTGCACTGGCTCTTCAGTATCTCCCAAGATACTATTTCTAAATTCACTCTCTTTGACTTTTTTGCTACACGTCAATTTGTGTATCATGTCATTGCAATACAATCAACAAATAGTCTCCCTGACTGTATCTGTGGTCAAATGTCTGATGTTCTGTGTAAGAATAACAGTTCCAGAGTTAAAATCATGTTCAGTGTTGTAAATGAAAAATGGTGTCATCTAAGGATCTGATTTTAGATAATAAAGGCTATAGATTAAATGCATTCTTTTGTATAAGTATTTCTTTTAAATCTCTGTACAGTTTTGATAAAATTAGGGTTATTTTGTATCATATGAAATGGATTATGAATGTTCTTCAGGCCTTAGGGTACTTTCCCAGCAGATATTGCTTTCTAGGGTAAGAAAAATTATTATTGCATTTGTTATCATTATACCATTCTATATCTAAAATACAGTACTTCAAAAACAATCTACTTCAGCTAAGATGGGCATAAAGTAATTTGAAGACTTTAAGTAATAGTAATCTAAGTATTTTTTATCTTATACATTTGAAAGCTAGCATTACATTATCTTCCTCAGATACTTACAGAGAATGTGAGAGAATATTACTATGTTTCTACACTCATTGTCACAACAGTAGGGCATGTCTAAACATTTTAAAACAGTATTTCTGTTTTG
>NW_005054323.1:6741217-6744277 GCF_000277835.1 Geospiza fortis
AGTCCACAACAAATGATGAAATTGAGCTCTCTAGAAAACCTCCAAACCCACACAAGTCACTTAATTTTCATCCCTCTCAATTTCCTGATACTATGCATGGAGCAGCAGTGGAAAGAATTATCACAGAATCACAGAATATGTGCAGCTGGATGGGATCCAAAAAGTTTGAGTATAACTCTTAGCCCTGCACAGGATATCCCCAAGACTCAACACCAAGTGTTTGGACAATGCCTGAGAGCATTGTCCAAACACTTTTTGAACTCTGTCAGACTGGTGCTTTCGCCACTTCCCTTGGGAGCTGTTCCAGTGCCCACCCACCCTCTGGGTGAAGAATCTCTTCCTGATTCCAGAGATTCTTTGTCCAAACTAAACCTCCCCTAGCACCACTTCAGGCCATTCCCTTGGGTCCTGTCACTGTCACTACACAGTAGAGATCAGCGCCTGCCCCTCCTCTTCCCCTCATCGGGAAGTTGTAGCTGGAACGAGGGCTCCCCTCAGTCTCCTCCAGGCTCAACAGACCAAGAGACCTCAGCACTCCTCATGCAGCTTCCCCTCCAGACCCTTTACCATCTCCATTGCCTGCCTTTGGACACTCTCTAATAATTTAATGTCTTTCTTCTGTTACAGTGATCGAAGCTGCACACAGTATTCAAGGTCAGGCCGCCCCAGTGCAGGGCAGAGCAAAACTTTCTCGTACAGTAGCAATTGTATTTGTATTGCAACTGTTAAACTTTAATTACAGATAAAAACTAAGACAAAATTTCACGGCTTACTGATGAATAAAGCCTGAATTCTACCTAAAATATTTTGCTTTGTGTCTGCTATTGACTGCCTATCAAATCTTAGAGGCAATAAATTACAATCTCAGGTACAGGAAGTTTTGTCCTCTAGCTTCTTCGGTGCTCTGCTTCTGCACAGTGTGTCTTTTCCCCACACAGTATTTCTCTAGCTGAGGGTGTGTTTTTTATAAGGCTTTTTAAAAAAAAATTTGTTAATTTTTTTAGTAGGTTTTCCCCCCGGTCATTTTCCAAGCAGCCATTTATTTACATAATTTTTTTTCACATATAAATTATGTATATTTACATATAAACTTTACATCTAATATTTCTCTAATATTTGTTTCCTAGCTTGCACTACCATAAATCCTTCAGAAAGACAGCAGGGAAAACCACAACTATTTCATTGCTAAGTTTTTCAATATTTTCCATGTCCTCTGCTTATACAAGGAAAGACAAAAACTGTAGCTAGGTATCTTCTCTTCAGAGTCAGTACTTTCTGTACTTTGTTGCAATTGTGCACAGCTGTGAGATATTAAAGAACTTTCTTTCATGACCCATTTTTGCCTGTGACCAATTCTTCTGGCTGGTGTTGGGGAGGGCTTCTGGGAGGCTCTACTTTTTCTGCATTCACTTTCCTCGCTCCCTACAGACTCCTGTATCCTCTTAGATGTGGATCTTTGTTATCTCTATTTTTTATTGGATTTGTACTTTTCTCAAGGTCACAGCTATTCTTCTTTTGGCTGTGTGCTACTCTGTTACATACACTTTCTGCCTTCCTAATAAAATTTAGACCTTACACAAGATAATTTTAGCTGAATTCATTTCAGCTTGTACTGAAAAATAACAGTAGAAAAAAACCTCAGCACACCCAAAAAGTAATGGAGGCAGAAAAAGCATAGTTAAAACTGAGAATTGAAGTTGTCTGTACTTTTTCTGCAAACTTGGCACAATAATGTAGGCCCTTCTGGGCTTCAGTTGCACTCATCCCTAGGGAATAAGCATTTTTTCAGAACTACTATTGTCTCCAGATGAGAAATGCTCCCTCTTTTCTTGCACATCTTACTCTTACACTCTCTTTAGCCATGTGTCTCTAATATAGTTTTCTCAACATAAATTAAGAACTACAGCACTTCTTCATTTTGCTAATTTATTTCCTTCCTTGACTATCCAACTGTGCAAAAGTGTACAATTACTCTGGATTTAGCTGTTGAATTAGTATTTGAACACTTCTATTACATGGGAAAGGGAGTAGAATAAATGGGAAATTACATCAGATTTGGTGCTTTTATGTAGTTTTACCAAGGCCTTTATTTTAGATTTATTTCAATATCACATTTTGTTGAAATGTATGCATTAGGAAATGGAGGAAATATAGTTCAGCATATCTACTTTGCAGTGAGCTGCTCTTCAGGACATTGTAAAAAAAGTTTTGGCTTTGATGCATAGAACTGCTCTTGTCTCACATCCACAACACAAACACAATGAAAAAAAATAGGATTTTATTGGAATATATACCAAAGAGTTTAGCACAATGTGGGTGAACTAGATTCCATTTACTTACATTGGAATACATATTGGCAAGGAAGAGGAATATTAGCCCCCAAGAGAGATGTTAGAAGATGAGAAACTGTCCTTCATTTTTGCACTGTGATGATTTTCCAGGTTTATTGATCTCTTATCTAGCCTAGATAAAACATTTATCACAGACTTGAAAATCCATAAATATAACTCAAAAACATGACAAAAAAAAGAGAAGAAAATAATGTAGAAAACAGGCCATGCAAGCTTCTGTTTCCAATTTCCATTGAAATTCTGCTTGAAGAGAATACAGGAATGCAGATTTTTTAGAAAGACCACCAATGCTTTTATTTTCATAAAAGTGACAGATAATGGGTATACAGAGACTGATTATGACTTCTGTGCTGATTTGTTTTCTCTGCTGCAGAGCCCTGAAAAGCTAGAAGTCAGATACAAAACAGTAACATGAACGTTTGACAGGCAGCATGTTGAAGGCATGTTGGTAAAAAGATGACCCATTGGATTAGGAAATATGGTGATGCACACTGCAACCCTGGAGAACAATGGCAAGGCTGAACCTGGCTCACACCTGTGGATGTTGTATGGTTATGGAATCACAGAATAAGGTGGGAAAATCATTGAGGCCGGCCATTAACCCAGCAATGTTCACCAATAAACTGTGTCCCCGGGTGCCACCTGCTTCTCATCAGGCAAGGTCAGCTGCAGAAGGCTCTCCAGGGTCATACCCAAGTGAACATTGAAC
>NW_005054323.1:6744287-6748527 GCF_000277835.1 Geospiza fortis
TTCTCTAAGTACCTTTGTCAGTATCAGACCACTGTCACAGTATAAATATTTTCATTTCTTATAACAGTATTGTGGTTTAGGAATGGTATTCCTCAACATAGTAACCCACCACTGTGTGCTGCTTGATCCCCCTGTGGTGGGCTGGGGAGGAGAACTGGAGGCAAAAAAGGTAAATATCATGGTTTGAGATAAGAACAATTCACCAAAACCAAAGATGAAATAAGGAAACAAAGGGTAACAGGAGAAATGATAAGAATTTGTAGAAGAGGGGTGAACAATTCACATGCGATTTGCTCACCACATGGAGCCTGGCAACACCCAACCACCTGCCAAGTCATGCCACCCCAAAGGGAGCCCTTGCCCCATCCCTGGAAAGTGACATGAGGCGGTGTAGAATAACCTCTGTGCCCCAGCCATGGCTGCTATTGGCTACTGGAAAAAATAACCCTGTCCTGGTTAGAATCAGGAAAAGGTTTTGGAAAAGGCTTTGTCATTTGAGTCCCAAGCATGGCTGGGTTTCAGTGCTAACAATTTAAAAGCAATTAGAAGCCAACAGATGATGTAATGTCTAAGGCATAGTTTTATGTGTATGTGTCAACATTGCTATAATTATTTTCTTTGGTCGTTTCCTTTTTTAGCTGTTGCTTATTTAGCAAACACATGTAGTATTCTAACACCGTAGCATACAATGGAATGTAACCTAATAAGAATGTATTTTTATTCCCTTTGTCCTTCACTTACTTCTGTGTATGTCACAATTCTATTTGGTCTGTGCAGAAGGAATTTATGAGTTCAACAAGCTGCCATGAAATGCCCCCTAATGACTTGAAAATTTAAGACAGAATCACTGTTAATTTTTGGAATATTCATTCAATGGCTCACTTTTGCCAAAGTAAATGCATCTGACCTGCTGCTGAAGAGGAAGTTCATTTTTTGATTAAGTAATATTTTGGTGGATTATCTTCTAAAATACCACATATCCAACAGTATGTTATTTTTAATAGAAAGCTACCAGCAAATATCTACATAAAATAACATTCAACTCTTTAGTCATCTTGGGAGACTATGGATGACTGTTTTATTTCCATACACATATTCTGAGCTTCTATACCTAGACTGCTTGTCAAAATCTGGGGGAAAAGAGATATAATTTATAGCTTGGCAATAGTTCAGAGTTTATACACCATGAGAAGTCTTCCTTGGGTGGCAAGATGTCAACTATCACACCTTAATAAAAACAGCCTGCTGTACCCAGCTGCTTGGGATGCCCTTAGCAGAGCTAACACATTTCTTAGTCTTTTTATTATGCTCACTGAAGCTAAATGCTGTGTATGAAGTTTTCACAGGAAGAGTGTATTGTTGCATATGAGTTTCTGGTTCAGAAACTGCAGCATGCAGGCACCTCTCACAGGAGACAATAGCATAAATGAAGCAGAACCATCAATGATCAGCACTTGCCTAATCTACCCTAGCATATACAGTCCTAAATAACTTGCTAAAGTAACTGAGGCTAGGCTGATTAACATGAGATGCTGATCCAGCCTGAAATCTTTGTTTTGGTAGCACTGGGGTGGCACTTTGTGATGCTGTTATAGGAATAGCACTGTCTCAGGATATGTTTGTTGTATCTCATTGCCTCTTTGTTTACTGTTGGAACTTGCTCTTCAGCTGCTGAGAAGGGGAAGAGAAGCCAGGAGTAAAAAAAAAAAAGCTTTTATTTCTTTTTCTTTGAAGGGTTTACTTCCTGCATGGCACTCATTAAAAAAAAAAAAAGACAGCACTACAACAAAAATCCAGAAGGTACGCTAGTTAATATCCTACTGTTTTACTCGTAAGCAAGACTCTGCATCATTTATTGCAGTTAGAGTGAGGTCACCTGCAATGGTTTGCAACAGTTATCTTTGAAAAATCACTTTCTAACAATAATTAGCTTATGGTTCCTTTCTATAGAAACAAAGCAATGAAATCTTAAGATTCTGTCTTAAGAAAAAATCCTGATAGTGTGTATTCCCAGCTGGAAAACATGCTGGGCCTGCCTCAGGTGTAAAAAGTTAGCAAAAATTACTGACTGACAGACACTCTGAGTCTTCTGTGGATCTAAGACATCATTTTCCCTGCAAGAGCCAAAACTCGCCTATGCTCATCTGTCAAATCCTTTGCCATTGCCATACTACCTCTTTTAGTATTACCCTCTAGTTAGATTACATCCCCCAGATCCCACACTTCAGGCAGGAAAATGTTATAAGCATCTCAGTCCCTACAGTTGTGCTTTAGGAATCCATTGTATTTCTAGTCTATCAGCTCTGTGCTTTAGTCTTGTATTTCAGTGAGGGTTTTACATGTAAGGGTGGTTTTTGATATATATATCTATATAAATACACACACACATATATATATATATGTAGTGATTCTTCACACATACTAATTAAAGGAATGCTCATCTAAATAGATAATTGTCTGTGTTCCTTTCAGACAAACAGCTGAGGAATATGTTTGGTGCAGGTAGCTCCATGTGCACCCTGCAGAGCTAGCTGCATGTTGAGCTCTGGGCTGGCAGGAGCCCAAGGCAGGAGGCCATGACCTGCTGACCCTTCACATAACAAAGGGCCTGGGGACCTGGGCCTGGCCAGGGAACAGGACATGCAGAGACAGCAGGAGCTGATGAACCCAAAATTTCCTGTGCTTGGACTGTTTAATATCTTCATTGATGATCTGGATAAAGGCATTGTGTGCACCAGCAGCAAATTTGGAGAAGTCAGCAAGCTGGCATGGAGTGTCCATCTGCTGGAAGGTAGGAGGGTTCTGCAGAGGCAAAGGCTGGATAGATGGGTTGAATCCAGCAATGTGAGGTTTAACAAAGCCAAGTGCTGGGTCCTGCACTTTGGCCACAGCAACCCCATGCAGCACTACAGCCTGGGACAGAGTGGCTGGACAGTGGCCAGGCAGAAATGGACCTCAGGGTAGTGACTGACAGCAGCTGAACATGAGCCAGCAGTGCCCAGGGGGCCAAGAAGGCCAATGGCATCCTGGCCTGTGCCAGCAATAGTGTGGCCAGCAGGAGCAGGGCAGGGATTGTCTCCATGTATTCGGCACTGGTGAGGCCACACCTCGAGTGCTGTGTCCAGTGCTGGTGCCCTCAATTTAGGAAGAATGTTGAGATGCTGGAGTGCACCTGGAGAAGAGCAACAAGGCTGCTGGCAGCCAGCAGCCTTCTCCAGAAGAAGCTGGAGATGTTTAACCTGGGAAAAAAAGAGGCTCAGTGGTGACCTTATCACTCTCTAGAGCTTCCTGAAAGGTGGATGTAGCCAGGTGAGGGTCAGACTCTTCTCCCAGGCAGCCTCTGACAGAATGAGAGAACATAGTCTTCAGCTGCACCAGGGAATGTTTAGGTTGGGCAGTTAAAAAAAATATTCTTCTCTGAAAGTGGGATTGGGCACTGGAACGGTTTGCCCAGGGAGGTGATGGGCTCACTCTCCCTGGAGGCATGTAAAAAAAGACTGGATGTGATACTCAGTGCCATAGTAGATAAAGTTGTGTTGGGTCACAGGTTGGACTTGATTATCTCAAAGATCTTTTTCAACCTATTTAATTTTGTGGCTGTGAGGGTAAAAAGCCCTGGAGTTCCTTTGGTCATTGTCTTTTGTCTGGAGGGCAAGAAACAGGTGTCATCCCCAGCTGATAAATGAAGGTGCCTCCTTGGAGGAACCAGCTGTAGCTGTTAGTTTATTATTTTGTTATTGCATCATGACTGCTTTATTTTGAGGATCTGGACATCTGAGATTCTTCTGTGGGAAGCCTGGGATTGAGCTGATGTGGAAACCCAGTCTGACTGTGTGAGGAGTGGGGTGTAGCTGTGAAGTGGAGTAGTCCCAGCTCAGGGGTGTGAGACAGACTGCCAGAGCAGTTCCTGGATGGATGGGCAGGGACATTTCCTTAATTTCACTACCTTGGGGATCTCCCCTGAAGTCACACACACCAGGGCAGCAGTGAGGAGTCTGAGGTTGTGTGAATAGAACATAGACCTGAGAGCCAGGGAAGGGCAGGAACTGTCCCCTTTCCTTGGCACCCACCAGACCACAACAGGATATGCTTCCGGTATCCAATCTGGGGGCCCCAGTGGGAGAAAAACGTAAATCTGAACTGGCAGTACTTCAGAGGAGACCTCCCAAGGCAGTGGGGGGGAATTCCTCATTTCAAAGGTGAGGCTGTGGGACTGGGGCTGAGGCTGGGGGAGGTGGGG
>NW_005054323.1:6748559-6758001 GCF_000277835.1 Geospiza fortis
TTCTCTAATGGTGATTAGCATTTAATTTGAAGAAGTGTTTTTCCTTTCTAAAAGAAGGGTTAAATTACAACAATAGTGCTTTGCAGATACATTTAAGAAAATATTAAAGGATTGCTTAAAAATCTACAAATAGGGTTTCGAGAAATATGTTTGTATGTATTCTGTTAAACTCTGGGATGGGCAATAACAAAATAACTGGCTTTTAAAAAATTATACTGTTTCTGAAAAGAATAAAACTCAATAAATATTCATGCTTCCTATGGAAAATTGAGAGTTTTCATGGTTTTGATGGAGGTTTTTTTTATTATTGTTATTGTTGTTTATTTGTGTTTTCCCCCTTAGTTAAAACACTTTATCAATTTTATTTAAGTTTTGTTTTAATGTGATTTTATGCAATACAAAATGATTTTCAATTGGACACTGAAAAAAATCAGATGAATAGAATTTTAAATGTTACTTTTCAGTATTGATGAAGACTTGGATTTTGACAATATTTAGGTGAACTAACAGGTGATAGTTAAGAATATATGATACTTTTGGTGAATTAAAATTATATTCTTTAAATTCTGGCCTTGCTAGGCAATTCATCTCCATGGAATGTTAAACTACAGTTGTCTGACCAGCTCTGCTCTGTGTCCTCAAGCTCTTACCTAATGACTTTGCATTACACCAAACCCTACAGATCAGAAAACTGCAAAATGTTAGACTTTGATTCACTGGGCAAAAACTTCAAATAATCCAATCATGCGATAACTGTCTATACCTCAGTTTTTTAACGACTATGCTGCTTTATTTACTTCAGTCATGAGTTAGCTGCAGAACTGATGTCAAACTGTGATCTGAGTCAGCTCTGATCTTTGCTGCAGTGTGATTATTCTGATCCTAATCTAAACCAACTCATTTTGATGCAGTGTGTAATCATACCAAGTTCCTGCTGGACAAATCAATTTAACTAAATTTAATTATACTGTATTTTTCTTAGAATCTATTTTCATTAATTTAATTCTAATATTGCTGGTATATAAGTTATTGTTTATTTGACCTAGGTATGGAGAACTGTTTCACCTTTTTTTTTTTTTTTTTGTAAATTACAATATTCTAAAGATGAAGAAAACACATGTCACAGACATTTCTTTTATGAAAATCTTCTCTTAGGATTTTTCCTACTGAAGCTGAGAGTTTCAGCAACAAGATGTAAACAATAGATTGTCTGCTGCTGTAGAATGCAACAAGTGGATCTGTGATTAGTTCTGGTGTAGATGTTTTAGTTCAGTGACCAGTCACAGCAGAGCTGGCTCTCGGAGTTTGTCAAATCCAGCTTGTGTGTTATCATTCTTTACTTTTCTTAGCTTAGCTTAGCAGCTTCTGGAAACTCTCTTTTCTTTTTCTTTTTAGTATTGTATATGTATACATCATAAAATAACAAATCAAGCCTTCTGTAATAGAGTCAAAGATCTCATCTCTTCCTTCACCCCAAAAACCCTTGTGACCACCATCACAAACACCTACTGACCTACTAATATACCACGTAGGAAGTTAAATATGCCTTGTCTGAAAATGGTTTGTTGTTACACAGAAAGACTGAGAAACCATATAAACCAAAACTTTATCTGTAAACTGGAACTTGAAGGTAGGTCATTTGAAACAAAAATGCAATTACCTAAAAGAACAATGAGGGAAGAATTGTATACTTTTGTGTACTTTCTATTGTACTGCTTTACATTTTTATAGATGCTGTGCAACAGACTTTAGTTGAAATAGTATTTACCAACCCTCAGTAACTGAAAGAATATATATTCATTTTGTGAAATCTGTTATGCATTTTACTGTAAAAATATTCAATTTATTAAAATTAATTTCCCTAAAGTGTGGGGTTTCTTTGTACTGGGGATATTGTTAAAGAAAACATAAATTTGCAAGCAATATTTTTAGTTTTTTATTGATTGTTTCTATGTGTATTTACAGGTGACCAGTGGTCAGCAGTAGGTTATTCATTCATTTTTCATGACAGAAAATTCAAACAGCAGGAACTGATTCTGGATCTTTGTGGTTTGTCATCACAGAGTAGCTCCTCCATCTTTTGCTGTGTTAAATATAATATTTTGAATTTTACATTGATCCCTGTCACAAACCAAAACCAAAACAAATCCATAAATAAGGAAAATATTTAATTCTGCAAATATTTATGTTCTAACACCCAATTTTTTAAAGGAGATATAAATGTGCTATTGTATTCTGTTATTTCAGTAGAAAACTAAAGACTTGTGGGGGTTTTTTTCCTGGGTTTATTTATTTATTTACTTATTATTTTGGTTGGTTGCTTTTAGTTTTGCATTTTTTTCCCAGAGCTGCTATGCTGCTATGAATGAATAAATTTGGTGTCTACATGGGAGACCTTGCTAAATAGAGAAGACAGAAGAATGGTTGAATATATTTCTTATTGTCTTGTATATGAGATGTAAGCCCTACAGAAAATTTTGAAGCTTTCTAAAAAATCTGTCAGTTTCTGAAAAATGCAAGAATTATGTTTTTTTTCCACTGTAATTTCATCTAATATAGTGGGCATGAGCTCAAAGAGTAATACACTATGTGGCTCTTTATTTGCTTTTTCATCTTGAGGATGAACCTCTGTGCAATTCAGCATAATATTGCATATTGTAAAAACTAGTTATTATCATGTAGCTTGCACTTATTCTTTTAAGTACTATATTTTTTTAGGCACCTCCAGATATTAGTAATTTATTAACTGCAAGGAGATGTGCAGAAATCCAAATAGAACAATGATAGTCTTTCCAAATACCAAGAAAAAACCCTAAAATTAGTTAGATACATTACACTGGAAAGTCTTTGATAGAAACACCACTGACTTGCCCAGACACCTTCAATATGTGGATGGGGAGTGAACATCTGTTTTACTGTGGAGTACCTTCATTTATTAGATGGGGATGGCACTGTTTCTTGCCCTCCAGACAAAAGACAATGATTAATTAATTTTTTTTCATGCTGTTGTTCCAACAATAAGCCATGAAATTTTCTGCTGCTGAGAGTCCGACTTTATCTGTCCTGATAAGAGGACAAAACAAATTTCAAAATCCTTGTGGCTACCCATTAGAAAAATCCTGACAATTCTGAACATCTTTGACAGACTGTACGGTACTTTCTTTTCTTCATTCACCTGCTCTTGTATCAATGTGGGGAAAGTACAGCATATTCTGCCATTTAATAAGTGAAAAAAAGGCTCTAAAAGAACAGAATCCAGCATAACTAAGGAAAAATAGATTATTTAAAATGATGGAAGAAGCACCACACAAAAGCAGAAAGATATGGGTGCTAGCTATATGGGTAAATGCAAGAGTGAGTATGTGCAGTAAAATAAAAATTGATTCAGAGCTTGTGATATTAGGCTGTATCCAGCTGAAGGCCAAGGAAAGTCCAGCTCCTATGTGGTTGACTGATAGACTGATATTCATTTTATTTTTCTCTCTCTAACAGTAAAAACAGTGAGCATGCTTTCTTCTTATGCAATTTGTTCTCTATATTATTTGCATTGAAAAAAAACAGTGTTCCAAACCATAACCAAACCAAATACGTGCAGCTCTGCTTTTTTCTCATGTAGGAAGCAGTGAAAACAGCCAGAAGGTGGCAGTTTTGGACCATTTTGAGAAAGGGCTTCCAATGACTTCGAGCATAACTAGATTCCTACCGAATAGATACAAACAAGAAACAATCTGAAAGATAGTTTTAAATTATTTATGTGATAATATATTCAAGAAATAAAAAGGAGCTTTCATCCCAGGAGTGGTAAATTCAGCCCCATTTAACTTTAGTCTAAATACAAAGGCTACAGCTGAGAAAACAACAGTTCCTTCAGGAGCTACAGAATTTACTATATAGGCATTTAGAAACAAAATAACCACACTTCCTGCTAAGACATTCCTATGCCTTTGGAACTCATCGGGACAAGAGCATCCTCAACTTTCAGTCTAGTTCTTGGTAGGTTACAAATTTGTTCAGGTGAGTTAACAGAGGTTTGTTTGGCTTTGCTTTCTTTTATTTGTTTTCTTTCTTTTTTTTTTCTTTTAATGGTAATACTCTAGAAAATACATCCAATTACTCATTTAATTAAAATAAACAGAGATAGTTAGCAAGAGAAGACATAAACTTGCCACTGAGAAGCCTGACTTGCCAAAAGAGCTCAGAATTAGATCCTCAAAAAGCATCAGAAAATAATGGATACAAGTATTTGGTCAAGTTAGCAGACAATAAATTTTTCTTTTAGCAAGACAAACTTCTCTTTTAGAGGTGCCACCCCAACAATCACTATTATACATTTAAGACCTGAAATATTTGTCAGTTAAAACAACAATGAAATGTCTAAATTAACCCTGGAATAGCACATGTTTGCAGATTAGGGTGTGTGATAGAGATGTGATCTTCACTCTAGAG
This sequence comes from Geospiza fortis, assembly GCF_000277835.1. Taxonomy (NCBI): domain Eukaryota; kingdom Metazoa; phylum Chordata; class Aves; order Passeriformes; family Thraupidae; genus Geospiza; species Geospiza fortis. Next base: position 6,753,006 of record NW_005054323.1, read on the forward strand.
CTTCTCCTGCAGGTGAGCACTTAGTACCATGCATGATGTGCCACATCAAAGTGACGGGCACACAAACTATGCTTTGAAAAGATATGTGAACAGAAAAAAATTAAAAATCCCTAGCACATTACAACAGAAAAAAAAAATCTGACTTTTGTATATCTTTAGTCAAAGGATTTCTGTCTCTATAGACACCTGAAAAAGAACCCTTAAAATAGAACTCCCCTGTGCTCTCCTTGAAAACTTTTCAAAGGACAACTGACCTCTTTTCTCACTTTACACTACTGTCATTCATGAAGAAAATAAAACTTCAAGGAACTCAAGGACATAAAGCAAAAAGTTGGTGAAAAGCATAAGGAACAGAGAAAAGAGACCAGGGCATATTCAGCTGTGAGGTCAAATTTTACTATAGGGGAAGAAAGGAAGGAACTAAGGGCCTGGATTTTAAAATAGCACAAATTTTGACAAACTAAAGAATAATTAGTAAAGTCAGTTGCATTGAAGAGCTTAGAGACTTGAATATGAGAATGGTTTAGAATTTCTTCCAGCCAAATGATTTATAGTATTAGAGATCATATATTCCAACAAAGGGAAAAAATTGCAGGAAGGGTGTAAACCCACCTGAGTGAATAAGCAGTTCAAGAAAAGTGTTGTAGTTAAGAAGGCAGCATAGAAGGAATGAAAAAGAAGTAATTTTTCATAATTCCCTAAAAGGGAAGAGGTGAGAAATCAAGTGATGGTTAATGAAAGTCTATTCAAGGGCTTACACGTTGCTGTAGCAAACTTTGAGACAGAGAATCAAATGGGAAAAGGGACTTCAGCTCTTCAAGTGCAATTAAAAGTGAAAAAAAGGACTTGTGAGAGTGTGAGCAGGGAGTAGAAGATAAATATAGCTCCCAGGATAATCAATGGTTTTCTTAAGGTTTTCAAGATGAAGATTCTACCAATCTCATACAACAAAGCCATATGGATGATGGCAAATTTGAGTTTTGCAATACCACAGGGACTGTGCAAGGCTTTTTTGTTGTTTCCTAGGATTGTGTGTGGACAGTAGTGCAAACCAGCAGCATTAAACTGCATGGTGTCTTCTGGATCGGTTATTCTTAGAATGGGCTGAGGAAGAACTGTCAAGTTTCTTCCTTTTGAATTTCGAGGAAGGCAAGAAACCTGATTTTTATGAAATTGCACCCTTGTTACATACTTACATGTTTGCTTTGATTCACTGTCTGTCATGATGCTCCAGTCTAGCTACACTTTATTGTGTCTTTAGTATCACATCCTCCAACACCTTACTATTTCAAGATTGGCTATTCAGGTGCAAATATCTCAGGTTTAGGATTAAAAAGACAAAAACCCCTCCAATCTTCATCTTTATAAAATTTCTTGAGCTCCTAAACAGATTAAACTGTTAAGAGAAAAATAGAGGAAATGTCAGTAATGAAATAAAGCAAACAAAGAACAAAAAAAAAAAAAAAAAAAAAATAGAATAAAACACAACCAGTCCAAACTAACTTAGAGAAAAACGAGGACTTGAAAGGAGGGACAGTGAAGTAAGCCATATATAAAAAAGTGATGCAGCAATTTGCATTTTAGAATAACACATAAATACATCATTCTCAATACTCCTTTCATATTAATACTGTTTCATTTGATCCATACACTTTCTGAAACAAAACTCAAGACATGGCAACAACACTAGCTAGAGATTCCTTTCCCCACATTCTGAGGAGCTTTAGAGAGGATATCAAAGATTCAGGAATAGAAGAAAAAAAATCATTCAGTCATATCCACCCAAGGTAATAGAAACAGAACGATGTGGCAGAGAGTGACAGAGATTAAAAAGTTTATTCTTCTGGGATTTAGTGGATTTAACAGCTTCTAAACATCTCCCTCATCACCTAGTCAATATGGTGCATAGGACAATGATGGTTTTGGTTCCTCACAATGTTTTCTGTGTCAGGATGCTCTGCCTAGAATGAGGTAAAACAACTCAAACAATGCTCTGCTTGCAAAGCTATCTGTGGTAAATGAAGAAGAGGGCATCATGCTACTTTTGGTGTTGATTAATGCTAAAATTGTCTGACTCATCAATCCCTAAGTTAAATATCCTGATAGTGAGCTGAAGATAAGGTAGACTGCTAAAATATCTGGCTAAAGAAACAAACAAGTGATACTACAGCTAACTTATCTAAAGCTGCTGCAGTCCTGCAGCTGGCCAGGACATGTATGACTGAGAGACAGTCACTTTATCAAGACCAATCCCAAACTTTACAACCAAGGTCTTCTAACATACCCCTTGAAGTGTGTGTGTGGAAAGTACCCCCTTAAGCTTACTCCTTGAGGCTGAGCAAAAGACATGTGCCCATGACTGTTGGTATTGGGTGAGTAATATAAATCTCTACTTAATAATTACTTTTGCTACATTTAATACAATTGATTTACTGTAAGTGGTTCAATTTTGCTTTATATTGCACTATGCCGTAATAGTTGTCAAAGTTCCTATACTGTGTAGTAATTCTGACTAAGATCTCTTTGTCTAAGCATTACCATAATAAATCATATCTATCTATATCTACCTATCTATATCTGTATCTATATCATCTATATCTATATTTATATCTATATCATCTATATCTAATCTATGTCTATATCTATCTAATCCGGCTTTTCCATCTTTAATTCTTCAGAAAAACTTTTACAATTTATTCTGTTACACCTGTATAATCCTTTACCCAAAAACTGTTGATGAAGTCTGGGGCTGATTGGATGCACCCAGACTCCTCTCTGGAAAGGGGTTTAGAAAGCAAGGCGATCCTTTCTGCCTCTTGTAGCTCAGTGGGAGGACTTTTCTAATAAATTTTGCCTGAAGGTCCTCTTCTGCCTGAGACATTTTGTGAATTCAATTATGCAAATACCTAATTTTGTGACTAATTTTTCTTCTGTAGTGGAAAAACCCACAAAACAGCCTCCATTTGTGGGCTTCAGTTTTGCATTTATAACTTGTGTTTATGGGTAAGAAGTCACTTGTCATTCAGAACCTGTGAAGATTTAATAAGTACAAGGCAATCAATACAGAAGTTCAACCAGAAGCTCACATTCTCCCCTACATGGTTGGAACAGAGCTTCCTTTGTCTTCTTCAGCAGTTGTGCTTCTTGCTTTCTGCTTTAAACTTTGCTTTTTCTGTTCCAGTTTTCTATTGAAACCTCTGTAGGTTTCTGCTTTTGTGTTGATCACTTGAGATACTGATTTACTGAGGACTTATTTTTTAAGAATTGGTATTTTCAAAGTTCAAGTTGTCTGAAATATAGGTCATCTTTATAATAGCTCTCAGAGAATTGGAACTAAGTCATCATAACAATCTTCATCATAGTTCCTGCTGGAAATATGCTTAGTACTTTCCCTTGAGTCAAACTCATTGACTTCAGTGTGAACTTGATCCATCAAGTACATAATGTACTATGCAAACTTCAGAACAGAGCTCATTTTTAAGTACAGGAAATATAAGCCACAGTGAAAATTGGAAATGAAAGATGCTGGCCCAGATAAAAGATGCACACACAATTTAAATGAATTCATAGCTTTTAAAATGCTTACCACAATTTAAATAAATTCATAGCTCTTAAAAAATTAATCACTTTAAACTCACTTGAGATTTCTTTGTTAAAAAAAAAAGGTTCTGAGAGCCTGTAAGGTTGCAGAAGCCTGAACTTGCTAGGAAAGATGTTCATGCCACTGAGCAGATCTTTACTGCCTTTATTCTGCTTCTCTGCACATGCTTGTTTAGATGAAAATCAGCTTAATATAAAGTTCCAATACAAAGGCTGGTTTTGGATTAGTGGTGCAGAAAGACTTGGAGTAAAACTTTCCTTCCATGAAGCAAGGTTTCTAATTACTATCCTTGCCATCAATCTGACACAATTAGCTTATGTTTTTCATCTCTTTTAGGCCTTTTCCACTAGAAAGACCAACATAACTTTTGCATCAGCTAGTGTTTGAAGACTGGAATCTTGTTTTCTGTTCAGGAATAAAATATGAGCGAAACTCTCTGTGTGCTTAGTACAAATCCCAACCAAGGAGAAGTTTTTGCTTTCAAAAATGCTGCTGGGAAGGACTTTTGAATATTTAGCCTGAGTTTTGATGGTAGGTAGTTGGCCAGATGTATCATCTTGCTTTAGCAACAGAAATCTACCAAAGCTCTGTTAAATTTCCAGTTAATCCTTATTCAGTTCTGCTCTTAATCTTTGTGTCTACTCATCATCTTTTTCTGATTTAGCCATGATAGGGATGCATGTCACAAATAAGACATTGAACATGCACCTGCTAAAGAAACTCTCATAGTTGAATTTTATTTTAGAATTTTGCCTAGAATTAAACCTTCTGAATGCAAAGCTGGCTATCTCTGTACTTGCCCTTTGGGTGAATGCAGCTTCAGATATTTTCTGTTATCTATTTGCATCCTCAACATTTCCAAACTTTATCCAATTTATTTGGATTTCACCCCCTTGGCCATTTGTGCAAGAAAACATGTGAATTCTGGTAATTTTTATTTCTCATACACAACTGGAAAGCTGAGTTTGGTTTGGTTTTGGGTTTTTTAAAATAACTTGCATGTAAGTGCCTATCTGCACTTGAGCTGCCAGTATTAATTCTACTTTAAAACAAAATTTTCATAGTGGACCATTAACTCTGATTTTTCTTCATGATACTCACTGTGGCTATCCTCTCCTGTCAAGAAAATGATTTTTCTGACAATCAAAGATGTTTCTGCCAACTTACTGGCAATAGTATCTCAAATACAGATTTTATAAAGTCTCACTACTTCTGCCTTCTTTCTAGTGTTCTTTTGGAATCTGGATCTTTATTGTTAGGTGGTTTTAAGCTTCAGAAAGCAATTTTGAATCTTAAAGAGGGAGAAGGGAAATAAACTTGATTAATTCCCTTTAGAAAAAACTGCCCAAAGTTTAATATCTTTTCATGCTGAATGCATTTAAAAATATGATTTGC
>NW_005054323.1:6758030-6771005 GCF_000277835.1 Geospiza fortis
GAATTGAGCAGAGAAATGTTGTGGGTTAGTCAGGAAATGTGTATTCCTAAAGTTTTATGAACAGGCAAAAGTTGTATGCCAGTGATTCCAGTGGAAAAAAGAACACAATAGAAAAAGCTTCTATCATAAGTTTTCTCTCACAGCCTTCCATTCTTACTGCCTGACATTGAAGGTAAAAGTATAACACACAGGCATTTCTTCTCCTGTAGGAGCTGATGGTATTGCTCTCTGTGCTATTAAATGTTGCTGTTACTTTAAAATTGGTATTTTTGAGAAAAAAAAACAAAAACAAACATATGTGCAAAACTTCATAGGTGTGTCTTTGTGAACCATACAGAATTTTTGTATGCAGGTTTGTGCGAATAATGGATTCATCTATCTACTATTTTACTGGGGGGGAGGGATGTTTGTTTTCTTTTCGTGTTGGTTTCAGTCTTTTCAGCGTGAAGGGCAAAAAACCACAACATCTCTACTCCAAATCACATAAACCTGTCATTTCTTAACTCACCAAAAGAAGAAGAATCCAACAGCCTCATAATTTATGAGGTTCAGACATTGAGAGCTGATCTAATCTAGTTGTAGATGTGTCCTAAGACATTTATTTTCTTGTTATAGATAAAAGCGGGACTTTTTTGGGTTGATTTTTTTTTTTTTTTAGAATGTGTGTAGGTCCTTCAAAATGCAAAATGCAAGTCCTTTGTATATTGATTAAAAAAAGATACTCTTTCAGGAGCTGGTGTCTAGCATGTCTGCCTCAGTTGGGGAATAAACTCACACAAGCAGGATAAAATGCAGTTCAACACAGAAACTCTTTGGTATACTAGTTAAGCAAGTTAATGTTTATAACCATTTAATTAGGGCTATTACCTAGGGAGGAATCATGTTAATATACTTTGCTGCATGGAGAGGGAGCATTGAGATTGTAAACAGAAGTTTGTTTTGTTTGTTTCTTTAATTTGAAGAGAAAAATAAGAAGGAACAAATTTCTGGAAATATGAAATATCAATGGATATGAAGGGAGTTACATGTAACCAACAAGAAAAGAAAACTTGAGGGACACAGTCTCAACTAAACATTTTTAGGAGACTATCTCAAATGAATAACAGGAATTCTTTATCATTTCTGCTAACAATTAGACAAATATAGCTCACAGAAGCCATGGGAAGGAGATGGTGGTTACAATATATTAAAAAAATACTATCGAATATATTTTAAAAAAGCATTAGAAATAGATGAGAGGAAGACCGAAGGAGGGGTTTAGTTCCTTTATGCAGAAGAGTAAGCAAGTGGGTACAGCAGTGGGAGTGGCACAAGAAGAGCTGCTGCAGAAACAGACCATTGAACACTGGAATACTAACTCTAGTGTCTGAAAGAATAACATATTCAAGCCCAGCCCTATCTTTATGACTGTCTGTTTCATACAAGAGACTATTATTTGTGTCTTATCTACAAAACAAATCTTATCTACAAAACCAATCTTCAAGCCAAGAATATTATATGTAATAATAATAAGAAGAAATCAGTCAAAATTGTATTATCTTGTTCAAACACAGATTTTGAAGAATTACATATCCAAATCACCTAAGTGATTGGATTTGCCTTTAAAGAATATTATTTCAGATATAGATTATATTTGTTCAAACATTTTTATTCTGTTATTTTTTATTCTCTACAATTGCATTTCCTACTAAATATTCTGTAATCTGGTGATGAAGTGATTAATTGGGAAACCTCTGAATCCTGCTTAGATGTTAATCATGGTAAATTAGTTTAAGGATTATTTTCTTTGAACTTTGGTGTTTCTGTTGTCTGTTTTCCATCTCATTGCTGCCGATACATGAAGGAAATAACAGTTTACATGTAAAACTGCTGCTATGGTCAAAGAATTTTATTACCTGAATCTTTGGACTAGTTTTCATTTCTGTTCCTCGTTACTTTATACCATGAAAATTCTAATATTTTACTAAAAATGGTAAAAAATATACATATTCCCTTTATCCTGCACTCTCTTTTTGTCCCTCCCTCTCTCTTCCTGCATGAATTCCAGTACAGACGTACTTGGCACCAGCCAACACTGCTTTATGTAGAACAGATCTGATTCAATAATCTCATTATCCTATAATCACAGAATGCCTTGTGTTGGGAGGGACCTTAAAGACCTCCCTGTTCTTACCCCTCCCAGCTATGAGCAGGGACATTTTCCACTAGACCAAGTTGCTGAAAACCCCATCTTGAATGCTTCTGGGGAGGGGCATCCTCAGCTTCTCTGGGCAACCTGTTCCAGTGCCTCACCACCCTCACAGGAAAGAATTTCTTCCAAACATTTAATCTAAACCTACTCTCTTTCAATTTGAAGTCACTGTCACTTGCCCTATCACTACATGTCTTTGTAGAAAGTTCCACTCACCTCTCTTGTAGCACCCTTTAAGTAGTTGAAAGGCCACACAAAATAAGGTCTCCCTGGAGCTTCCTCTGATTAAAGAAGCTGGCCATAAGATTAGCATTTTTCATACTAGATAAGATAGAAACTGAGAATTAGGGCTACAGCAAATTTGTGCATAGCATAGGAAGTGAAGAATGTTCATAGTGCATTCAAAACATGATAAAACGTGGACATCAGCTATAACTTAAGAATAGCAGGTTCAGAGTGAAAAGGAGGATATGCTTCTTTACACATTATTTTGAAAAGGTGTATTTCCTTGCCAATTGACAGTTCAGATGCTAAAAATTAATATGGTTGTAGAAAGTTCAACGAGGGAAATTCATGATAAAAATAATTCACAGGCTGTTACACAAAATGAGAGCATGTACCTAGAACCTGAGGGAAATGATACTACACTTTTGTGCTTTTATGGTGTTTTTCCAAGATATCATAATTAGAAAAGATAACAGGCTAGAAAGATATTTTGGTTGATGTTGTGGCCCCTCTTTCTGATTTTATGATTTTGTTTTTTTACAAAGTCTCATTTTGCTATAGCAGTATATGAAATAAATTGTTATGATTACAACATTTTATATCTGGAAATCCCAATCCAAATTATTTAATGTATTAATAAAATCTCTTGACATTCTAGTGCAGTAGAGAGGCACTGGTTTTGCCCAAAGGAGTCAGAAGCAAAATGAAAAAGAGAAAGAGCATGTTAACTCGCTTGGGAACAACAAAAAGTTTAGTCTGTCAATAAAAGGCAGTAAATATGTTTGAAACAGAGCTTAAAAATAAGATGAAATGGAGAATTGAAAAGAAAATGGGAAAATTAAAATATTATATTTAAAGCAATTTATATTGCCTATAGGAAATTAATCTGTATAAATAAAAATTAAGATTTCTGGGTTCATGTAGGGTCTTAAGAATTTTCTCTCATTATTTCAATTGAAATACAATGAGTTGTATGCTATTATTTATTTTTATAACCTTCATTTTTCATTTTAAATGGTTCTGATTGCCATCTTTTTGGACCAATGTCAACCTTATGATATTAAGACACTCTGTAGAGTATAAGAAATTAAAAAGCTTTTTTTTTTTAACATGACATAAATAAATTCGTCTCACTAAAATCTTTCCTTTGACTTCTTTGAACTGCGCTTAACTCTCACACTGCTCAAAATCATTAATTGCTTTGTTGGATTTCTTCAAAGAGTTTACCTCATACCATCTATATATATCTGTTGGTATAAATAGGCAGACTATTGAAGGAAATATGAACAAAAGTGCTCTATCATGTACCTTAGATTTTATTCACCAGCTAATTAATACTGCAAGTTATTCTAATAAATTTTTAAGTGTTGACAGAGAGGCATGGTGTGGGGTTTCGTTTTTGGATTTTTTAACCTATTAAAACCTGTAAAGAAACAAACAAACAAATAGAAAATAAATTTGAGAGAACTAAGTTCGAGTAATGATTTCCTGTTTGGATTTCTCATTTGTTATAATGCATTCAAACCCCATGTAGGGCTTTTATTTTCACAAATAGAAGTGTAATTTGAAATACTTCGGTAAAAACTGCCTCTTACTTTGTTTTCTGTGAAATCTGACAGTTCCACATCCTTTCAGGGAACACCTGAAAGAAGAAATTGATTTCCATAGGATGCCTCAAATGACACCAGACGTTCACACGTGTGCAACTGAATTCCTTCCAGATTTTCCAAGCGTGGCTGTGAAGTGTTAAACCTATGACCCAGGATGGTGCCTAAAATCTGAGCTTATGACTCATATGGCTTTTTTATGATTTCATTATTCTTCTGGCTTTTAAAATTTTATTCTTTCTGTGTCAAGAGAGGAGATTCTGAATATATAATTTTTTCTTGTTGTTTAGTGGTGCACTGTTGAGTCAGAAGTCTCTTCTTGAGTCTTTCAAAAATCAGTAATGTAGTTCTGAGGCATATGTCTCAGTTCACTTGCTCCTCTCGGCCTTCATCTGAATTTTTTTACTGTCTAGCTAGAATATTTACTAGAATATTAGAAGCGATAGAAAGTTGTTTTTCAAATCTTTTTGTCTTGCAAAATTTTGCAAGAGTAATATAAGAAGTGATTTGGAAGGACCATCGGTAAAAACTACAAAAGCAAGTAAGGTGAGCTTCACCTAGAAGGGTTGTTTTTGTTAATTTCTATTCACAAAATAATAATAATAAAAGAGTGAAATTTGCTTCTAGTCAGGGTTTGCATTGACTGTAGAAGCTGGTTTGTAGTGAGTGTAGTTTCAGTGCTGTTAGTGTAAGGATGAACCAAAATCAGTAAATCCCATTGAAAGTCAGTATTATCATAAGCTCAATTCTGAACTAAATTTCTAGGACAAGACAAGCTTGTTTTTCACAGTGGAGAGAGACACAGATTCAGGTAAAATAATTAATATGATTATGAAATTGTTGTTAAGTGTGCACACTAACCATAGGGATGCACTGCTAGTAGTCTTATTTTGCCTTCAGTGCAGCTGATAGAAATTTTACTGTGGATTGGAGAGAGATTACAACTGGCATAAACTGTATGAGGCTGCAGAAATAAATTACAATCAATAACAACTATAATCAATGCTTACTCCTTCAAAAATCTGGAAAAATTTTGTTAATGCTGCAGCAGAAAAAAATTGTTATCATTATTAGTGAGAGGGGATGATTACATTAAAAAGAGTCCTGTAGACAACATGAAGCAGAAACAGTTACACTAAACTAATAAACTTATGTAAGCTTAATTCTTTGGGTTTTGTTCTTAGGTGGTTTAAACTCCATGAGATGTGAATCATACAAGAAAATGTTTTGTTATTTTCGAAGTTTTTTCTTCATTTCCCTCTCTTCTTATCAAAATTGCCGATTTTACTACTTAGACACTTAAATTTGTGTTCTAATTTCTGATTTCTGAATTTGAAACTTTGTTCAAGAATCTTTATAGGACTTTTTGAAATGAGAATAAACATCTAAAAGTCTTCATACCATTTTAACAGTAAAAAAAAATTAATAAGTAAACTTCTATTCTGAAAATAGAAAAAATATATTAAAAATGGAGGCAGAATAGGAAAGCAGTTAACTTTTTCTTGCTTTTTTTTAAAGTTTAAATGGAATGGGAAGATATAAAAGACTTTTATGATTCCATAATGGCCAAGATGTGTTACACTTTTGCTCATAAATCAAAGGGCTTGAAAGCTGCAAAAGCTTCAATACCGATGAGAGCTGCTCAAGGCCAGGAAAATGTCAACCTTTCTTCAAAGGTTCAACAATATACTTCTGCTTCTCATCTCCCATGCAGGCATTATACTAGTCATTCAAATCCCTGGGATGTCTAGGATACTGACTCTCCTACAGCATCAAAAATAGTGGGTCAACTGCGAATAAATGTTAAAAAAAAAAAAAAGAGAATAAAGAGCTAGAGAAAAAAATTAATAAAGTCCATAGTTGGATGAGTGTCGTGCAGGTTTCTTTGGTGTCACAAGAACACCCTCCACTGAATATTAACACGTGTGTTCACTTAAGGTGGAATGACCTGGCTTAAGGAAAAAACCGTGGTCAAAGATCAATGTAGCTTTACTTAGAACATCAACCAAATATTTTTAAAAAATTTAAAATTCTGTGGAATGAAACCTTGACCTTGTTATGAGCAGAAACATGCAAATGAAAGAATAATCAAGAATATCGGATAAAATCCCTCATTAGTCAAAACAAAGCTCATTTTATCTCAACATTCATGTTTCTATGCAATTTTGCTAGACTTTTATTGTCTTAGGATGGAATTTAGGATCATGGTAACTTTTCATAATCTAAAATCTGTCTGCAAATTAAAAATCAGGTCAGAACAAATTTTCTTCATTTGTTTAAATGAAATACTCCTGCCATTTGTTTTAGATTAAATACAGGACAAATTTTGCAGAGATGATTTAAAGTACATGTTAGAAAAAATATATCATTACAGGTAAATTTTTTCTCATTAGAAATGTCCCTCAGAAGGAGCTCTTTTTGATTATGCTGTATGTATTTCATAGACTTATCCACACTTTCCTACCATCTATGCTTTTCACTGTCTTCCAGAGACACCTGTGCAGCTTACACTCAGGTTCCAAGGATTCTTTAGGATGTCCAAAGTAATAATATTAAAAAATATTATAAGTTTTGAAAACAGGGATATACAAAGAAATATGCCCCTCCTGGCTCTATAATTTGTTGTATATTTTTAGGAAACACAATGGTTAGTGGCTAATGAGTGTGCTTCACTTGTTTGTTGCTTTATCAAACTTGACACATGGAAGAAGTCAGGCAGTAAAAAACCAGTTTTATTCCAAGTTGTCCATGCCTCAAACTCACCATATGCAGGAAAATCAAAATGACAAGATAGATTATAATAGAATTCTTTTTCATATATGATCTGCAGACCACTGGAGTAAACTATTTTGAATTTACAATGAGATCGTAAAACATTAGTAGCTATCTGTCACTAGACTTTCAGCAAAAGTCTCATTAAACTAAGTTTTCAAATTCTTTTCATCTAACACACAAATGAAATTTTATTTTCTTGGGCGTTTTGGTTGCCTTCATGATGCGAGAAGTACCAATAAACCTGACAAAACATTCTTTTAACTGTTTACCTAGTTTTCTCCTCAATAAATGAATGAATAAATAAATAACAATTTCATGTGCCTAAATAATCTTACCAAAAAAAAAAATCAGGTCAATTTTTTTGCTATCTTGAATTATTTGTCTTGATTTATTTTACTGAACACTATCTTCCTGGTCTACATATATACTTTAATGTTTCATGTCCATTCCAATGGAAAATGATGGATTTATGCAAATTTTTTTGCTTGTGATCAATGTCTGTTGAAGAAAGTAATAATACAGATAGTAAAGAAATCAAAGCATTTAAAATTGTTTCTCTCTTTGAAGATTACATTTTTCTTGTGTATAAAAAAATTTTTTCTGAAGAACAATAATGAAAGAGACTCTAGTTTGTACTTAATTTGAAGGTCAATGAGACGTTTTCTTGGTTTGTAAGCCACAGTTCAGTCTTCTGAGGATGTTGTTGAATTAGGCAAGTGGCCATGAATACTTCTGGAAAAAAGAAGTTATTAACAGCAGAAAGAAGGACCCTAAAGCAAGTCATCTTTCCTTCTTAAAAGCAAGAGAGAAAAATAATTTGTGCAGCCAAAACTGTGCCTTATTAATGATTTTGATTTAGCTTGAGCAAACAAGCTGAGTGGCAAAGAAGATTGTGTTTGTACCACAGTTTCTGCAGAAACACGGTTCTTGGCACTTCCCTTTTCTTGTACTAGGTCATGGCACACTGGGATTGCTTGTATCATTCCTTGTTAAAGCTATTCCATAAATTGTCAAACAATAAAGATCGTACAAGAATGTCTAGGCCACTACTGTGTGACAATTCTGCCATGGAATATATTGCACAAATGTTTGCAGATATATGCAGACATATATGTGGGTATGTAGAGAGAGCAAAAGATGTGCAAGCTGATGTTCAAGCTGAAACAATACGTCAAAAAGGCATTTCTTAAACTCTTCAACTCTAATTAAATCAGTGTACTATTTCCTAGAACATAGAGCATTTTGTTCCGCCTTATAAAGCAAATTAGCTTTCTATCTGTACACTGAATTATATAAGTGACCTGTGACAATAACATCATAAGCTCTTGTGAAATAAAAATCAACAGTTGTCAAGATTATCTTTATTTTAATAGAAAAGGGATAGAACTTCATTAGGTGGGAATCAAAATCCAGCCTGTTTGATTTGTTTTAGGTTGATGACTAAAAGCTTACTATCAGTATGTGTTCTGGAAAGGTTCATGTACACAGGATATGTGTGTGACACTTTAAGGTGAATATTTCCCACTTATTTTGCTACTAGAAAAATTCTTCAGAAAATAGAGCTATTCCCTCAAATGAAAAAAATTATTTATAATGCTTTTACTATCTCAGTTAATTGAAGAAAAATTAAAGCTATAAAACTGGAGTTCCTAAACTGGGTGTTTAAAACCAGGTCTAACAAGAAAAGAGATAATATGCTACACTATTTTTTGATTAAAAAAAAATTTATACAATGGCTTAGCAAAAATCATAGAAGACTGATTAAATTCAAACCTTACTTAATCCAGAAAACAAGCTGTCTTGTCTGACTTGAAACTTGGTATAGAAATAGCAGCAAGGACCTTTACAACTCAAATGAAGCTTCAGTGAAAGAATTTTAGAATGATAGAAGGATTGAGTCATAGAAGAGTTGGAGTAGGAAGGGGCTTTTAAAGTTCATCTAATCCAGAAAACCCTGCTATGAGGAGGGACATCTTCAAATAGATCAGGTTACTCAGAGCCATGTTCAGCTCCTTGACCAGTAACTTAGCAGTGAACCTGAAAAATTTTTGTTTCTTGAACTGAATTCTTTACTACCCATACAGGTTAAATTTTGCTTGGTAAGAGTTAGTATGCTGAATAAATCCTGCCATTTAAACTGTACAGATTCTGTGCATTATTCTGTATAAATTCTGTGCATTAACACTCTTTTTACAAGTTAAATGTACACACTAAACATACACTCTGAATAGGTATTCCATGATGCTTTGCCACCGGCTATGTACAGATCAAAAGTTGTGTCACTGTGGTGTCTAACAGGCTGCCTGCAGAGCTGAAGAAGTCTAGCACGTGTGTGTGTTGCTCACTCTTCTGCTTTCTTATTCTGGTGGCTGTGAGAGAGGACAACATGAGCTTCCAGCTCCCTAAGCTGGGTGGTGCAGAGGCTCAGGAAGTCTTCCCAGGACTCTCATTTTCTAGTGCCTCGAAAGTTTGCCTACACCATAGCTTGGAACACCGTCTCCTAGAAAAAATATTCTGTGCTGGGGGTTCACCACTCAGCAGTCACCTCTGCATGTTCCAGGTTTACATCAGGCTGCTTAGGTGACAGACACTATATAAATTAATGTGGAAACAATATTTCATCCATACCATTACAGCAGAAGGTCTTCCAGTCATTAGATGTCACTGCAGCAGCAACAGCTTTACAGTTTTCTCCCATTTAAAAGTCATACTAAAATTGATCCAGAGATCTAAATATTTCTTGAAGTCTGAAATATTGATTTTTGCAGCTTCACTGTCAACTCTTTTTCCTAAAGGAGGTTTTTCTGCACTCCACTGTTTAGAAAGACTCATTTGTCTGTAAAGAGACATAATTTGAACAGTCATACCAGATAAATGTTCGTGAGTTCAACGCTAATATTTATACACATTCAAAGTCCAAACAGTGGTGATAAGGTATTTGTGGGGGTAAACAGATTTTTGGGAAACTGCATGATGCACACTGCTTTGTATATCACTAATGTGACAATAATACATTGCACTTTTCATAGTGAAAAAATAAATGCCTGTTTTTGAAGAAAATATCCAAAAATTATTTTGAACTGTGATGTTACAAAATACACTAGATGACAATAAGGAGAAAGATCTCCAATGACAGGACATAGACCTAACAAAGATTAGGAAAATGTTTTTTAGAAAAAAAAGATACCCAACAATATCAGACTGTCTATTCCCCCTCCTGGGTATTCAATTCCCTCCTACAAACAGAAGTTTTTTTCCATCCCAAAAACATAGTATTGGTTTGGGACTGCTAAACTAAACTTTCTCACAAGCACTTTTACCAGGTTTTCATTCTTTAGACATTTAGGGGTTTTTTGATATAGAGGAGTAACTACAGAGTAAATTAGACTGCTGTTTTTATCCTTTGTTAAGTGAACCTACAAGTTTTGAGATCTGATAGGTAACTTTTTAAAAAATCACAAACAAAACTGTTGCACAATAAACAGCTTAATCAGTTGGGCTTAATAAAGATATCGGATGGCTGGAGCTGCATTCCCGTGTGAGTGTGTTCCATGCTTTTTCCCCTCTTTATTCTGATTGGCAGCTACTGTAAGGTATATTTTGCTAAAGAAAAAAATCCTCTCCATAACAGTGTACCTTTGTGCTTTGCAATGACACACACACAAGAGAGCATGCCCACACTCAGACAAAAGAGTAAGAAGGAGAAACCCTGCCCTGCTTCAGCTACAATGAAATCCTAGCTGAAATAATTGTCACTGAAACTGAAAATCTGCTAAGAATTTTGTCAAAACAGAGTGTAATTGTGAGCTGGAGAAAAACAACTGACCATGAGAATTAAAGATGACAAAAACTTAACAGATAGATGAAGCATTTTGGTTTTGGTGTTGAAAAGTGCTTTCATCTGAATATTTTCACTTTGATGTGTTTCAAATCTTGGTGGCAAATTTATCAGGGACTCAGAATTGAAGAGTTAATTATTTCTTGATTTTACATTACCAACCAATGCTTTTATTATTAGGTTGGCTGAATAGAAATAAAAGAAAAAAGTGTCAATTAAAGTTCTCTTTTTACATAAAGGGACACACTGAAAGGAAATTAAAGAAGTGGATAGGAAATTTAAACCTGTTACTTCAAATTTTACTATTGTCCCACCACAGACAAGGCAAAAATATGAACATGGTGTACACTGGTTTACTTCCAGACTGAGGAGTCTTCACAACAGCAAGTTAAAAATCAAATTCAACCCCAAACCCATAGTGCACAAAACTGCCAAGAGTTTTACCGTGCTATTTGTTATTGCAGTAATGACACATTGGATAGTATTTCTTTCCTTCACCTTTCCACGTTCTGACCCTTGCTGTCCATCACAAAATAAAACTAGGCTAACAGAAGTTTGATGTGGAAGAAAAGCATTTGGAAATTTAGAAATTCCCAATGTAATGCTTCCGGGAATGATTGAGGCTTCTGATGTGCACGTTAATTATATGATCACATTCTACCTCTATGGGGGCCATCTTCCACCTGGCACAGATTTATTCCCCAAAGGGACAAGTATGTTTCTATATTTTAACAGCAGTGTATCATCTGGTATTGTCCCCAACAACCAGTGAGAGTGGTCGGTGTATGCTTTCTTCCCTCCACAGGAAATTCAGCAGGGGCAAGTCTGTATGGTCCTTGAATAGATCTAGATATATAGGTTTAATCATAATTTTTCCTAGGGGATGAAACAGCTCTGATGAAGGAACCGCAGAGTCAAATCATTTGGATGTCCTGGGAAAGTGTGAATAGACTGTATGACTCCAGCCCAAGTGTCATATCTTTTGAGCGCTTCCTGATATTAATAACAACACAGACAGCTTTGCTCTTAATATAATTCTGCTGTGCTGTTGCCGCAAAAAACAAGAACCAGGACAGTTTTCCCTTCATCCAAAGTACATCAGAGACTGTGTTTTCCACAGATACTGGAAACATTTCTTTCTCCTTTAAAACAACAGTGAAAATGTGATATATATATATATATATTTATACATATTTCTGTATATAAATACATATTTCTGTATATGTATATGGTAAGCAATTTTTCTCACACAAACTGAAATTTTTGGGGTAGCAAATGTGTCTAAGAACAAAAATATAGTTCTTTTCTCACAGTTTAAATCATAGAATAATCATAAGAAATATATCATGTCTATTAAAAAGAAAAAAAAGTACAAATAAAAAATTAATCTCTGTAACTGTAATTTGTTTACTTTAGGTTTTTTATTCATTTTAAGGAAAAAAATATTAGCTTGATCAGAAACATGCTGTGGAAGACTATATTTCTATCAGAAAGTTAGATTTTATGTTTTCTTAACATTGTATTTTTGTTGCAACCTTTCAATCACTGGAAATTTGCAACTGCCCAAGTTGGATTTCTACTAAAAGATAGCTTGTACAACTGTACCAAATGTAGATGGTGAACATAGAAGGAAATCATAAAGCTGTTTAAGTGTGTCAGATGAACACAGAAACTTTTATCATTTAACATAAACCTAAGCAATCTAAATTTTATTTTGTCTTGTATCTGTCTTTAAAAATGGAGTTGTAATGGAAAGCAGTTAGAATACTGTTAAGCACATTTAAAAACAGAATTTAGTATATGATATAACTGTCAGTTTGCCCAGAGGGAAAAACGCGCACCTCACACAAGTATTATACCTCACAGCTTTAGCAATCTATTGCTTGTTTGTGGTGTTGTGGGGGGAAACACAGGGTCTGAAATAGGTAGGAATTGGGGCAAGAAGAATTTTTCAACATTTGTAGCACATTGCATTGCTTTTTGCTATGTGAAAAAGTCTTCGGGTGAACAACTTATTCTGCCCATAGAGTCCATGGGGTCATAGAGCAGGTCTCAAAAAAGTAAGTATGCCAGTCAGGTCAAAAACAATGAGAAGCCCTGAAGAAAACAAGCTCAGCTCTGCTTCTCTCAAAAACCTAGGCAACCAACTCTAAGATTCAAGACAGCATTTCAACTCATATCATTGTAATACCTGTGATCCTCTATGCCTGCTCTATTTCTTTTCCACAGAAACCAACAGTAACAAAGGCAGCAGTAGAAGTTCACCTTGAAGCAAAGAAAGCTAATTACAAGAGAGTGATTATTGTCTGGTATTGTCTCTACTCCCTTCAAGCCATGGA
>NW_005054323.1:6771069-6824524 GCF_000277835.1 Geospiza fortis
TCAGTATACAAAGGATATGATTGAAATTATAAAAGTAATTCATCTAAGGGAATTGACATTTTCCCTGGAAAATATTCCATGAAAATTCTTGAAATCTAGATTTTTTTCTTAAAATACTGTGGTAGTAGCTAACTTTCTTGAGCACTGAAGACTGCTGATCTGAACTAAGTTATTATACAGCCTAGCAATTCTAATATGTCTACTACTGACTCAGAAGAAACACACAAGTTGATCAATTCCATTTGTAATTACATTTGGGAAAAGGGATTATAGAGACAAATATACTCAGCTGTTTTGTTCCCATGTGTTTAACATGAGATTAATCACTGAATCAATCTTTCCCATGGTCTTACAGTATTGATGAATTCTAATCCTTTTCTAAGTCTTAAAAAACCTAGTTTCAACATCAGGGTCCTTAAGAACACAAAATGAAAGCATTAACTTCATGAAACAATTTGTTCTCACACCCTTGAATTATAGCCAGCCTACTACTGGATTGATATGAGCATCATTAGTTATGGAAATAGATACTTCATATTTCTCATTCATTTTGTTACTTTACGTTTAATTTAAAATGAAGCACTGAAGACTTCCTTTTAAATTCTAAAATATGTCAATTTTCAGTTCTTCTGTCCCAGACACTATATTCTGTCCTGACGTGCTTATGACCTTAATATGCTCTTTTCAAGGTGAAAGGAAATGGATCCTTTCATTTAAGACACCTTCAACTGTCTCATAACATCCAATAATTTTACATAAATCTGACAAAAAAACTACGTTCATATCCATTTACAGTAAAAGGTACATACATGAGAACAAAGACTTCTATTATTATAGTGTCAATATACCTTAAATTCTGTTCTTCTATTCTTATTTTTCATCCATTCACAATCCTCTTGCATTAAACTAATGGGACCTTAACTCCTTATTTTTGCCTTGATAAGAGATACATCATCATCATCCTTGTCCAGGCGCCACAATATTTTTAGAAGTTGTAGGATTGGCATCCAACAAACAAACAAAGGAATTAAGGAGCACAGGGTGCAAAACATTGTTGTTCTAGTTCACTCTTCATGAGTGTCTTTCTTGTGATAGCATCCCTGAACATAGGATTGATGTGTGTAGTTTGACTCTTGTTCTGGTACATAGAGCAGACAATTTCTAGACAGTTAAATTGCCACATTCTGGCTCATCTGCTCTTACATGAGACTTGGAGTCAGAGGTAGAATGTGGACACTGATGGAAAGACCATACATACATACAGAATACTTATAACTTTTCTTTTTGTCAAGTAGATTTAATCAGATTACAAAGAAATTTTAATCGCACATGGTACACTGCAGTATTTTCAGTAATATTTTGAAGGAGTAATAGGACATATATTTAAAATAAATTTTCAAATGAACTGTATTCAAATGTATTTTCAGCACTTTCCAGAACTAGGCCACCTCTCAAAGTAAACATATCAATTGGAGAAATATTTTCTTAAAATGTAACAATTTATAATACTTTCACCTGTGAAAAAGTTAAAAGAGGAAAGAATTACTGTTTCTTATTTGAAATTTTTTAAACTTTCTGAATGGGAAAACAAAGCAGAGAAAAACAAAATAAGAAAAGGAGCCCTTGTACACAGCTGCATTTATTAGAGAAGGAAAAGAAAAAAACTGAAATACTTCAAATAAAATTTGAAAATAATGGTTAGGCTGGAGAGGAGAATTGGAGTCACAAAAAATAAAGATCACATGTTGAGATAAGAACAACTAACTGGAAACTGCAATGAGATAAGAAAACAAACAGTAACAGCAACAAAATTAACAGCAAAACTGTAAAAGAGAGTACACACAAAATGCTCACCACTAGATCTGACCGGACTGCTCCACGGTCCCCTGACCCAGAAGCAAGCTCTTGGCCTGTAGCTGGAAAATGACACGAGGTAGTACAGAATAACCTCTGCATCTTGCCATCCCCTCTGCTGCCTACTGCAAAAATTAACCCTGTCCTGGCTGGACCCAGGAAACCAGGGAGTGAATTTTGACATTTGCTCTTGCTAATTTCATGCAGTCTACAAAGGTCTCTCTATTGAGGTCTTTCTATGAGGCCTTTTCTACATTCAAGAGAATCAAGAGGTTTTCATTATTTAACAATATAGGCAAACAGCGTGCCCTCAACTGTGATTTCTAGTCAATGACAAAAACATTTCTGAAAACTGGAACTGAAATTGAATCCTGAGGAAAACCTCTGATGACTGGCCTCAGACACTTACTATCTTATTTACTATCACCCTTAGAGCCTGAGTCTTCAGATGATTGTTCACTCATTTTATTGTGTACATGCCTAGCTGTATGTTGGACATTTAGATGCACTGAAAGGCCCACTAAAATAAAAAAAGCCCCAAAAAATGCAGTCCTTTGCCTTCAACCACTTGGCAGGTAACTTTGTTGTGAAGGGATATGGAATTAGCAACATCTATGGCCTGCCCAAGGTGCTAGCATTCTTGTCCCTGCCATATAAAAATTACTTCCTTCCACCCCAAAATACAGCCTCTCTTTAGAAAGGTCTGCTAGGCAGACTGCAACCCTACAGGGCTCTGGAGTGTCACCCTGGGTGACTTGATGTTCTGTGGTATGGTCCAAAATGAGAATTTGTTCATCATTGGTTGGCTCTGCTTCTGGGAGCAGTTTGGTGAGCATTGTACAATTACTACTTCAAACAATAAACATAAAGGTACACATATAAGTAATTAGGTATATTTTACAGTTTCCAGTTGTTTATTTTTGTAGTAACATTAATAATTAAATATATGCTTGCTACTACTATTGAAATATATATGCATTTTCTTATCTGGTAGTAATTTTTTAGTAAATTATATGTATTCTCTTTATTAATCATAAGCTTACTCAGTTTTTATTAGTAATTTGCAATAACCTGTAATAAAGAAATTTAGGAAATAAAATCTTCGTATTCTGCATTATGGAATCATACAAACCCATCTCTATATATCCACAAGCTCAGCAACCCTTTTGTTTTTTGAACAACTTCCAATCCTGGAAGTTGTTAAAAAAACCTGTTGATATGGCTTTTGAAGACATGGTTTAGTAGTGAACATGGTGGAGGTCTAGGCTGATGTTTGGGCTTGATAATTTTAAAGATATTTTCCCACATTAATTATTCTATGTTTTTATCTTCAGTACTTAAAATTACTATATAGAGATTAAATATTTTGTTCAAGTCATTAGATTAAGTTCAAATGTATAGCTTCAATTTTCTGTTAAAATTTATTGGAGACATTTTATTGGTGAAAGTTTATTTTCTCCACTACATGCACCTACTCATTGAATTTACAATTTTTTAGGCACAATCTCCACCCCTGAATTTATTTGGTTAGATGGAAAGCTGAGATTAAAATGATATCAGTAAATAATTCCAAGGGACAAAAACATAATGACAGAAAGAAAAATAAAAAAGGTTAGTTTAAAGTTTAAAATTTAAATAAGTGTTTTAATTTTCATAATATGTGAAATCAGTAGGAATAATAGACTGATAAAAGTAGTCACAATGTCAGCCACTGCAGTGGTGCAGCCTATATATTATAAATTTAGACCCAAATCTTTAACAGATACAAAGAAAATTTTTGGATTACCTAAAAATTATGTTGCAGGAGTTGAAGATTTTCAATTAGATGATAAAACCAACATAATTCCATATCAATTCTTCCCCACTGTTTGGCTTAACCAGGTACTAAAGGATGTTTCTTGGATGATTTCTTCTTAATATCTGTACATGTACTCTAGTTTATCCCCACAGTATTTGCTTAATGAAGTGTAATTAGAGATACGTATGGAATTAAAAAGTATAAAAAAATAATTTATTTTTGGGAAATGAAAACTTATTCTTAGGTTTTTAATTTAATCTTTAGAATATACAGGCATATCAAAAAAGTTCATGGTTGCTGTATCTATTAAAAGGACATTCTGACAAATCTGAAAGAATAATATTTTTCCTAATATCCCAGTGAGAGACATTTATATAGAAGAAAAGTAACTAATTTTCTCTTTTAAAATAGTATAAAATCTTTTCATATTTGATGTCTCTAACAGAAGACCCTGCTGGATTATGGTCTTCACTAGAACTTGAAACGCATAACCCTAGTTTTACACAGTGAGTTCCAGTTTGATTAAACCCCAAAGATATTTACCTTCTTTACATCTAATGTATTTGATGTTTGACTAATTATTCAGTGGTCTTCTGCAGATTGAAACCTACTAACTCCACAAAGAATCCACATATACCCTAAATTTCTGTTGCAACAAGATGCATACACCTGTTTTTTTTTCAACTGATAGTAAACTTTTTCCAAGCCCAGAGGAAAAGTAGTTTTTGAATCTCTCACAGAAAAGAAAATAGTCAAAGCACCAATCTCCATTTGAAGTCTAGATTCTCCTCTGTTCATAAAAGCCTGATATTATTCCTTTTCCTTTTGAACGGTAGTTTAGTGTATTTAGAATTGTGAGAATAATTTTGCTACATTTCTTCAATTTGACTGAGTGGTTTCAGAAACTTTTAAACCCAGAAACACTATTTTTTTTCTAAAGCAACCAGTTCATGTATTTACCCTGCCTAGTAAGATCCACCATCATTTTCAGAATTGCTTTCACCATCAGGCTTAGTGGCTTAAAATGCTGTCCTGTAGCAGTCCTGTAATTTCCTCTGTGTGTGGTAGAAAACACCAGCTGTGTTTGCTTTTCATATTGACAGACATCTTTTCAAAGAAAAAAAACATTATTTTCAAGATAAAGCCTGGAAACACTGAGTCTATTTATACTCTCACTTTTAGAAGCTTGTTTCCTTCGTGCCCCAAGCACTGTTTTTTCTTGCAGGTAATAAAGTTAGTTCCTTTGTAATTTTGGCTGTTCTGTAAACTATGAAGCTTCAGAAAGAAAGAAAGAAAGAGACACACTCCTGTATTAAAGCAAAAACCAACTTTTCTTCCTTGAACAGAAATAAACCCCTTGAAAATTATCTATAATTAGTGATTTTATACATAGGAGATTCATGGAAGTTCAAAAGCAGTGATTATTCAGGAAGAACAAGTTATATTATTTAACACAAAAACATTCTATAGAATCAGTAAAGGCAACTACCAATTGTGAACTAAAGTGTCTAAGGAAAACTTGGGCCTGTTCTTGTCTATGACTAAATATTTATTATAACCATATGTAATTAAAAGGAATGGTACCTAGAAACATCACAAGTTAAACTTTTTGGCTGAGTTAGTTGGGGGTTATTATGCAGAAATACTTGCATTTTGAGAGGATTAAGTATGCTAATAATCTCTGATGATGATTTTTTTGCAGAAGAAGTTTAACATCAGTTACATTCATCTACAAAACAGTATCAGAAGTCTCCCTCCATCATATCCTAGTCTTAAGAGAACTTTCTGGAAGAGAAGTTATGCATTTTTCTCTTTTCTGTAGCTTGAAATTCTGGGTGTCCTAGACCCCATGTAACGGTTTTAATTGCCAAGATAAGATACACGAGTTCTCTCCCTATGTAAAGTCCCAGAGAACAAACTAATAGCAGGGCCCATAGCACACAAAATTGACACTTAAGGTCAGGACTATTCCATTAGTGCATTTCTGCTCCATCATATCCAGTTACAATATATAAAGGCCTTTGAGCAATATTGTTTAAGATCTGTTGTAAACAAAAATGACTCCCTTTTGTCCTGTACTGAGGACAGCAGAAAAGGAAAAATGACTGGAGTCTGTAGCATGAACTGACAATTTTCTATTCTCCTGTCAACTGACATATTGAGATATTCACCCCATCAGCCGCCCATGTCAGTACACAGGCAATATCCCTTTAGTTTTTTTGAGTCTCAGGAAAGTTCTGTTTTATAGTGTGTCTTTTACCAAATTTGTTCTAAATGAGCTATTTGGTTTTTGAACAGTACTTCCGTTCCTTCAATTTAATAATTTTTTTGTCATATGAAATGGTTATTTTATTATGATACATATTAAAAATATATTCTTTTCAGACTTTGAAAAAGCATAAGCATAAATAGGCAAAATGAATTATTACGAGACTACAGGAACAGTAATTATAAAAACATCTCAAATGACAACACCACAAATGAGTTTAATTACAGGGTAAAAGAGATTAGGAATGCTGGTTCTTTGATAAGTTGGTTCTTATGTTGCCCATTTTTCAATTTCTGTGTTTTGAATGCCAATGTGTAATCAAAGATAGTAGTAAAGAGGTATTATGATACATTGAACCACAGGCATGGGCATTCTTGAAAACTGCTAGTAGCTGAGGGACATATTTTATCTAAATCCTTAAAGAACAGCTTTGTAATTAAGTCCCCCAAGACACCATTCACAGTCAAATGTGTTTTCTGTCTCTGCAGTAAATATTGCAGACAAAGTGGATGTGGGTTGGCACAAGTTTGGGCAGATATTTGCTGATGCTTCAAAATCCATTTTAATTTTGGATTGTGTTTTGACTGAGTGTGTAGAGATACTTCAATGTGGTATCCTTTCTTTCTCTAGACTTTTACAAATGACAATGGGTACTATTTAATATCATGCTTATTCAAGCAAGATTCACTGCTTGGAAGAAGCTTAAGAAAAATATTATCAAGACTGGGACATCTGTGAAATTGATCCTTTAGTTATTTATCCAACCTTTTCTTGAGTAAGGTCATGCATAAAATGCTGATGTCACATTTTTAGTTGAGCTCAAAGTTTACATATGTCAGCATAACTTCATTCATATTAACAGCCTCTGTTAGGTCATGTCTCTGGATCATGTAAATTAGACTCTTTTTATATACAAGTTCTTTAATTTGTTGCATTTTGTATAGATTCTCTATACAAAATGCAATAAATTAAAGAACTTGTATACAAAAAGCAAAGAAGCAAAGATAATGGATTAAATTCATTCCAGTGTAGAGTGGAAATATATACTTACCTCTGTACATGGAGCTGAAAAGTGAATGATTGCTCTGTTGGCTTTGGTTTTACCTTTTCTACAGAGTTACATCCCAGTTCTTCTGAACAAAAAAATCTCTTAAAACTGGCTACAAATGTAGTGGTTCTTTAAGTGAATGAAATATTTGCTGATTGAAGTAATTCATATTTTAGATAGCACATTGTTAATCCTGGTTTGCTATCACATTCCTTGCTTTCCTTGATGAAGAAAGTTTACTCAGGTCCTTATTTTCACCTTACTGAAACAAGGAGTTTGGTTGAGTTTGTGGTTTATGGTGAACCCTACTAGAAATATAAACCTGGCACAGCAATAATACAGATTTTTCTTCTGACCATAGTTAAGGAACATCACCTAATGAAAAGATAGTCCTTTTTTTTATCAGGACTAGTACCATTTATTCCTCCTAACATATCCATGAAAAAATACAGATAGTAAAGGCATTTCTTCCTCTCAATAATGCATGAATTATCTAGTATTAGGCTATGATAAAGAAAGGCAGACATGAAAAGAAAACAATCCTTATGCCATGTATTTCATTTGGAGACAGAAGCAACAAGTTCACCTGTGACAGTTCTTTAATGGGACTGACTAATTGACAGGGAAGTGTTTGGAAGGTGAAGCAGAGAAGGGTTATGAATTTGTGCTTAGGAATGACACTTTTAGGAATCAAGAAGATGGAGAAATATTTGCATGTAATATATTTTCACAGAAGAATATTAGCAACGCCATCATGAAGATTCTAGGAGACTTCATTTTGACAGTAATATAATGGAATTTTCAATAGGTAACTCTAATATAAGAAAAAAACAATCGTTAACCTATTTAATCTGGTTTAGAATTACATATCTTTCTCCTGCATTAGAATACAAACTCCTAAATTTCTCCCCAACTTTTCAACAGTGTCTGTGGGAAATATGTCTATGTCTCCATTTTGCTTTGTGCACTACTTTTCATGTCCCAAGATATTGCCATTTAGGAATATTTCCTCTTCCCCTTTTCATTTAAAGCTTCCATCTCTAAGCATGTCAATTGGAAGATTATATATTTATCAATGTTGGCACTATTTACTCACATTGCAATGAAAATGGCATTCCTGTGTGGTTAGGCTTTCTGACAACGTATGAAAAATTATTGAGACAGCTTAAGAAGGGGATGCTCTAGATCACAAATGAAAGGTGGCTGTTCCTAATCAGGTATATGCAAAACCTGAAATTAAGATATTACTTTCTCGGTAATAATTTCAGGTATACACTGTTTTAAACATATAAATGCATATGTTTTGTTCCTTGTGTTCTCCTGTTTGTTCATGTGTAACATTCCATAAATCACTTGGTCAAAAATGCCTGTATGTCTTTCTAATTTATCTCAATGTTCCTGGATAACTGCTTGTATTGGGTCTGACTGAGAGAGTGTTAATTTTTCCTTAGCAGCCTTCACAGTGTAGTGTTTTACATTTATAGCTGGCAGGGTGTTGATAACACACCAGTGTTATGGCTACTGCTGAGCAGTGCTGTCCCTCTAACATTCTTCCACCCCTACCTAGGGTCTGGGAGTGGACAAAATCCTGGTAAGGAGCACAACCAGGCCAGCTGGCCCAAAGTAACCCAAGGATATCCCATACTATATTGCATCAGCTTGGATACAAAAGCTAAGGGAGAGAGGAGGAACGGGGTGGGGGGCATTTGTTGTTCTACGATGTTTGCTTTTCAGAGTAACCTCTATGTGTCCTGAGGCCCTGAGGTCTTGGGAAGTGTCTGAACATTGCTTGCTGATGAGAAATAGAGACTTGCTTTTCCCTTTGTTTGTTGTTTGTTTCTTTCTTTCTTTTTTGCTTGCCTTTTTTTTCTGCTTTAGTAAAATGACTTAACTACAAGTTGTTTTCCATCTTATTCTCTCCCCTGTCCCACTGGGAAGGAGAGTGATAGAGTGGCTTAGAGTGCACCAGACACCTAACCAAGGTCAAACCACTACAGTCCTTTTAGGCACCCAGTGTGGGCTGAGATAAAGGCAGTTTTATATATATTTATATATGTATATACTGCTATAATAGATGGTAAATACTAGTTATCAAGTAGCAAGCTCCTGTGTGGCCCACGTTATTTGTCAGCTACCTTGCTAATCAGTTTGCTTTGCTGAATTTGGGAACCTATTAACACAAATGATGATGAGTGGACACTCTTCCTTCTCCCTTCCCAAGGTGTATGTGAATGATTTTATATTGCAGACTTCCCTGGTCATTGCTCATCCTTATGTTGTTTAATACTATTGATAATATTAGCTAAGAGTGTTAGTAGGCTATGGAATTAATGGATTCTGTCATCATCCTGCTGCAAGAGAAAATAACTTTTATTTTGCTATTGAAGGAGCTATTGAAATCTGCTCTGAGGCATTGAATTCCTGGATGGCAGGGTACATGGAAGTATTCAGGCAGGTCCGTAGGGTGGTTATCACCTCCCTTTGCCTGGCACTTCACACCTGAACAGGTAAATAACTCTGACAAACTGCCACTTTGACCAATAGAAGGGTGTCTTTACCCCCATGAAAACCAGCAGCTTATGGCCCTTTGCTGGGGCTTGGCCTGTGCTTGCTGAGCCGCTATTCAGTATTCTCAGAGGACTACAGTTGAGGCAGGAACCCAAACTGCATTTGAGGACACTATCGCTAAGACAGGGACTCAAATCACAACAAATACAGTAAATGTCCCAGCAGTGAAAAGAAAAAAATGAGCAAGGCAAGTTACAGCCCCATACCACTGATTAGTAAGGGAGGAAGAAGAAAAGGAAGAAGAAAAAGAAGAAGAAGGAGGGGAAATAAAAGCAGTAAAGGAGAGGTTAGATTAAGAAGCAGGTCCTTCAACAAAGAAATCAAAAGGAGCATGGCAAATCAAATGGGAAACAGCCTCTCAACATATCACACTACCACCATTACATAGCATAAGTGGGTAGCACTGATTACACAATGAGCCCAAATAGGAAAACTCAATTTGTCAGGAATCCTAGAACAGATTATGGCCTGTCCAGAAGCCAGAGATTTTGAGCATTGCCTTGGAAGGTGATATGTGCCCAAGAAGCAACCCCACATATCAAGTTACCAGACAATGGAAGAGGCTATGTTGTATTTACTGATGGATTCTGCCATGTGATAGGAAACCACTGGAGGTGAAAAGCTGCTGTGCGGAGTCCCACACTATGAGTCATTGAGGCTGCTGCAGAGGGAAAGGTGTCAAGCCAATTTGCAGAAATGAAAGCCATTCAACTAGCCCTAGAGACTGCTGAATGAGGAAAGCTGCCTGAACTCTGCATTGATTCTTGGATGGGGGTTAATGTCATATGTGGGTGCCTGCAGCAGTGAAAGAAAACCAATTGGCAGTGCAGGGGTAAACTCATCTGGGCTGCTGCATTGGGGCAGGACATCGCTGCATGTCTAGCAAACATGATTCTGGAGGTACCTCATGTAGATGCTCATGTGAGACAACAGTTGTTTGGATTTTTTATGTATGCAATCTGCAGACAGGATATTTCTTTTTGCAGCTATTAAGAGAATCTGAGAGGCTGACAGACAGAAAATCATTATGTTGAAAATATGTATAGAGTCACTGTATTATTGTCTGGGTCTTTTATGGACTTTTTTTTCCTAACTGGAGTCTATAAATTGCCATACAATACTTCACCAAAAATAACTGCAGGTCTTTTTTTTACCAAATCTTTATAAAATGGTTGTGTGAGAAGACATTTTTAGCACAGTCTTAAGCCATAAGAACATGGCAAGCTATTAATATTTCCCCTTCCCTCAAAAAGACCAATTTAAAAATCAGCAATGCAGATAGATACATTCAAATCAAGATTTCATCAAGCAATTGACAAAAAGCCTGTTGCAATCATTGGAATGGTTCCCACTGACCTCAGTGGGGGCCCAGATGTATGCAATTCCATTGCGCTTAACAATACCAATTCATTCAAATAGCAAACCATTCAACTGGATTGTATGGCCTCTGTGGAAGACTTAGGCCTTACCAGGAGAGCTGACAAACTCAGCAGTAAATCACGTCACCAGGGGTGAGAGCTTAGATGGTTATGGAACATTGTGATTTTTTACGCTGTTTGAACAGAAAGAAAGTGCTATCAATGGCTCTCAAACTCAACTGTAGCACAACTTAGCATGACGCACCATCATTCTTGCAGGCATTGGCAAGCATTTCACCCCAAGAGTTAATCACAAATCTGCACCTGTATAGTGTGATGTGTTTTCTTTTAATACATGAGGGTGTCTGAGGAAATGCTCAGGCTTCCAGATTGTAAAGGTTCAGCTTTATCTCTCTATTGGAGTTCACATAATGGCTGCTGCAGTGGTAGGTGAGGATTTGTATTTTACTTGGAAACATACTTTCAAAAGAGGCAAAGGATTGCCAGAAGTTTATGTCATCAGTCTGCCATTTGGCAGGCTCGTTCTTCTCTTTCAGCATCAATAAGTAACAAGCAGTTTCCTGCAGCATTTCTAAAGTGGCTTAGGAAAAAAATAATGGACAAAACATTCATTCCCTTCTTTACCCAGCAGATTTTAAAGTCAAGTCATTCACTTCATCCATAGAGTGATTTGTGTTACCAGAGTGACTGATGACCTTGGGTTTGTGTTGAAATGCAAACATTTTCTGTCTTTTAGCACAGCAGAATATTCACTGTAGAATGCTTCAGTCAGGACTTCACCACTAATCACCTGATTATACAGTCAGGGAACAGAAACTCTGCCACAGGACTTTGGTGGAGGAGAACATGTTCTAAATTTCAAATAACAAGTTACTGAAGCCAGGGGCTCATCAGCAATTCCATAGCTTAATAGCTTACCATTGGGTGTTTGCTGCTTGTTTAACAATTTGACAGCTATTGATGACTAATTAACAAGCCTGTTAACAGTACCCATGGGGAAAGAAGGTTGTACTGCTGTGCTCAACAGAGATAAACTTTGATAAAAGAATTAAAAGGAATCATATGCCCTTCCCAACTGCAGCAGCATTGCACTCTGGCCTTACCTGCCTAAGAAGCCCACTGTGCTAAGGACTGAACCTGGAGTTACATGCTAACAGTCAAATGGGGATGTGTGGAAATTAGATTTGCAGAAATGGGTAAACCTTGGTTCTTTGCATAATTTGTCACATTGGCTTTTGCTTAAAGCTATGTAAAGTCAGGGAACCATGTGATGTAGTCGGAAAACAGAAGAAACAGAATCAGCAATAGGAATTAGCAAAACACTACTTCTTCTTTCCTAGAGAAAATTCAACTTTTATTTGTAACCTCACATGAAGCAAACCAGCTCAGGCGGACAGAAAAGACAGAAATCCAACCAGGACTCTTCATTTGTTGACAAATCTGTTTATTTTTTGCTTTCTGATTCATTTAGGTTGTGTAAGATAAAGATTAAATATGATTGGGATTATAAGGGAAAATTAATTATTTTAGGATCTTCTCTTCTTGATAGACCTTTGGCATCAAAAGTTCAGGACATTGTATTTGAGACAGAAGAGTCTCTGACTATCCATGTCTCTAAGGTAATAAAATATCTGTCAGTTTGATTAGGGTAGAAATGGTGACTGAGACCTTACTTGTCTCAAATTTTTCATAAATATGGTATTTTTTTAACATAAAGGAAAAAATAAGAGAACAATGACATCAAGGCAAACAACCAATTTTTTGACATTTCCAAATAAACTGCTGATTGATTTCCTTTTTCAATTTACTATTATTGTAAATACGGTTAATTCCTTTTTTCACATAAAGTACATGGAGTAATTTCACACCTTTGAAACAATATTTTTAAATAATTAATATATAGTTCCCATAATTTCTTTTTTTGGGGGGGGACTAAATATATTCTTTAAACCACTTATTCCTGTAAACAATTTTAATAAAAATATAAATGAAAAAGAGTTTCAGAATATTCTCATCTGACAATAGTACTTTTATTTTCTAACCTTTACCCACTTTTGCTGCTGCAGTAAGAAAAAGAGTTTAAGTTCTTACCACCATATACAGGCAACACTTTTAGTAGCAGTCCTGTTTTCTTCAGCAAAAATTAAGCAAATGTCTTGTCTTGAATTGCATAGCTATAGCATCTGTCCAAATGCAGCAAAAACTACATTCAATAAAAAAATAAAATCCTCCAATTTTCTCAGTAGTGGTAGATAGCAGAGTACAAAATTGTAAGCTATATTACTTGGGATGTGAAAATAAAGTTACAATTCCTCATTTAGCTACTATCATCAAATGAGTATCTTGAGATCATACCAGAGAAAGGACAAAATTTAAATCTGTGCAATGTGGCATTTTCAGATGTGTGTAGTGAGTAATTTTTTTGCAGTCTGTCAGCATAATTACTGTACCCTGAAGAAAAAAATTAACTGGTGCATTGTGATAAAGGTTGCTTTGAATGGAATTGACACTGTGTGTGCAACTCAGTAAGCTCATAAGAGTATTAAACATAGTGAAAGTGATAGCATGCCATTAAATCAACTTCAAAATCCTCTGTGCAGGATTATACTTTATTTAATTTGGTTCCTCTATTTTAGGTTTCTCATGAGAGACACCATAATCTTATCTTCATCAAGCCAGTTTGCTCTTCTCACTTTAACAATTAAGGGTCCTTGTTGGTTGGCTTTAGATGTCATCTCAGGAGAGCACATCAATGCCTCTGAAAAACCTTATCTGGAAATGACACAGTATTTGGTGTGCCTCTAGTCTATCTGATGTCAGAATTTTTCTTTTAATGGCTGTCAACAAACAGTAGAAAACTAGTTGACACTGAGCATTGTTTCATCAGTGCAACCAGAAAAATAATAATAATGAAAGAGCTTTTTACAAGCAATCAAGCTAGCAAATCAAGCTGTTTATTGTTTTAAAGTAAACAAATAAAATACAATCTTTTGTTTGCCAGTTTTCCAGGAAAACTATCCCAGGAACACTGAAGCACACAAAGGCTGGCAGCGAACACTGTTTACCTATCCTGCCACAGGGGAGCAAGTACACAATGAACTAATTATGTGACACGGTTTGACTCCACGTAGATGAGATAAAACCATCAGTAGGAGCAAGATTACACATCAGGCTAGTTGGAAGATTGTCACTGCCTTCTGCTCTCTGTACCTGTAACCACCTGAAGAGATAACACTGGTAGTGCAGGAATCAACAACAGAGGAAAAAAGCCCCCCGCTTCCCATGAAAATATATTTACAGTATGGTAGTGGGCAAAAAAGTAGATAAAACTAAACAGTCAGAATCAAAGCAGTGATGGAACATATGCAGCAGAAGTCAGCAAATATATTTTGTAATCTTTATAAATTGTGGTGGAGGGTGATATGTTCATAGGAAAAGAAAAAGAACAGAGATGTAGTAAAAGGTTTCTAAATTACCTATGGAACTAGCTTGTGTGAGTAGCAGAACTAGCAAATGAGTAAAATATTACTGAGAAAAAGAAGAGAAGATGGAAAGAAAAAATAGTCCTTTGTTGGTAACCATTAAAATTTTAACATTAGAAAACTGACTATTATGTAAAACAGAGATATGAGGTAGTATTTGACTGAAAATAATCTTTACTTCTTACTTGCCTTCGATTCCATTTTTGGTCACTTTATCTATGTTGAGCCACAAATGTCACATAGGACTTATAAAATCAGTGATGTTTGAGTAAATTGAAATCTTTGAAAAATTTAATAAGAGGTTTAAATGCTGACATCAGGCTATTCTGTTCCACAGTCCCAGTTCAGTATTGGCTTTGGCTTTATATGTATACAACTTCAAAACTGAAAAAGTTCCATAGTAACCAAAGAGAATACTGAATGCCTAATTTGCACATTTATTTCATTCTTTCTCTGCTCAGAATCTGCATACAAGTGCACAGAATTGGAATCACAATATGAACTCAGATGGTATAGTCCAGTAATCAGGAACTGAGAACCCATGGAAAATAAAATATTCTAATGAGGATTTTAGCCACAGCTGATGATACTGTGCCTTAAAAGATAGATTTTAATATTTCCTGACTGAGAGACAGAAAAAACAGTGTTTTTGAGTCTACTTCTTTGGATATTTACCTGGACAAGAGAGATCTGTGCTTCAGTTTCCTGTCCAATTAATATTTAAGAATTATAATTTAAATTATTAAAATTTTAGGAAAATTTTTTCTGAAAACCAGCTTTTTATGCAGTAATGATTATTGTAAAAATTAATATTTTATTTTCTTTCTCTTGTCTAGCTGATATTAAATGTACCAAAAAGACTTTAAGCAGACATAAGTTCAAAAGCCTCAGGGCAGAACACTCTACACTATGGTGTTGAGATTTTATGCATATAAAATGAAATGGGAATTCACTTTTTCTCACACAGAATGAGAGATGAATCTAGACTTCTTAGGTAAATCCTATAGTCACTGGCCATCAGAATGGAAGAAGCTTGTATATTCTAAGAAATATAAATTGTTCAAGGTTTGCTGTCTTTTTTTTTAATAGAAAACTGAAGCCTTCTTCATTTTCAAACTAGTGACAACAACTCAATGTGAAAACAGCTCAGTTTTATGCTTTTAGTTCCCAAACATGCATGAAAGACATCCTCTTGCATTGCTTTCCTGATGCTATGTCTTTCTCAGCTCCCTGAAGGCCTTGAAATATAGCTAATTTTTAGATAGAAATTTTGTCCAGGAGCATTAACATTCCCTAAACAAATATTGAAAATAAATTTTAGTTTTTAGAAATTATATAAACTGTAAAAGTTTATTTTAAAATAAGCCTATGGATATTGACGTATTGATTCATTGTTCTGATGTGAGTAACATAGTAGATTGTGAAGACAAACCCAAAAGGAAATGACAAGGTTAGGGAAGCCAAGGCCCATCTAGAACTGAGTCTGGCCATGGAATTCAAGGACAACAGGAAGGGCTTCAATAGAGAGACTGTAAGCAAAAGAAAGACTAGGTATAATGTGGGTGCTCCCTGCAAGGAAATGGGAGCCCTGGTTACCCTGGACAAAGAGAAGGCTGAGGTTCTCAATGACTTCTGTGCCTTGGTCCTCAATGGCAAGTGCTGCAGCCATGCTGGCCACAATGAGAAAGGCAAATGTAGAGACTGGGAGAATGAAGATCCTGCATCCACTGCAGGAGAAGGTCAGGTTCACAACCATCTAAGGAACCTGAGTGTACACAAGACTCAGGAGATCATGAGCTAGCCCACATATGGAATTGCTAAGCCACCATTCATCACTTTTGAAAAAACAAGGCAGTGAGGTGAAGTCCCTGATAACTGGAAAAAGTAAAATGCAACCTCCATTAGTAAAAAGGAGTAAGTAAAAGACCTGGACATCTGTGGACCAGTCAGTCTCACCTCTGTGTCAGGTGAGATGATAAGCAAATTCTCCTGGAAACTATGCTAAGGCAAATGGAAAAAAAAGAGGTGATTGGTACTAGCCAACATGGTTTTACAAAGGGGAAGTCACCCTGAAAAATTTGATGTCTTTCTATGAAAAAGCCACAGCATTTAAGGATAAGGGCAGAACAACTGATATTTTCTACCTGGACTTATACAAAGTTTGACACTGTCCCACATGACATCCTTGTCTCTAAATGGGAGAGACATGGGTGTGAGGGATGGGTGCCTCAGTGGATAAAGGCCTGGCTGGAGGGCTGTGCTCAGAGCTGTGGTCAATGGCTCACTGTCCATGGGAGAGCAGTGATGGGCAGTGTCCCCGAGGGGTCAGCACCAGGGCCCAAACTGACCAACACCTCTGCAGGGGATGTGGGCAGTGGGACCCTCAGACGTTCCCTGACCGCGGCCTGCACGGGCAGCCACACCCTGCAGGGAAGGGGCCCATCCTGACCAGGGAGCGGATTCTGCCCCTCTGCTCAGCTGTGGTGAGACCCCAGTGACGGTGCTGCATACAGGTTTGGTGTCTCCAACATAAGAAGGACACAGAACTGCTGGAACAAGTCCAGAGGAGCCCATGTGGTTCATAAGAGAGTGCAGCTCCTCCTCTATGAAGACAGCTGAGAGAAGAGAAGGTTGTTCAGCCTGGAGAAGAGAAGGCTGTGTGGAAACCTCACTCATCAGGAATTGTAAGTGATAGGACAAGGGAGAATGGGTACAAACTGAAAGAGACTAGGTATGGATTAAATATTAGGGAGAAATTCTTGCTATGAAGTGATGAGTCACTGGAAGAGGGTGTCCAGAGAAATTATGGATGCCCCATCCCTGGAAGTGTTCAAGGCCAGGTTGGATGGGGCTCTGAGCAACCTAGTTTGATCAGAAGGATAGGAACCCCATGGCAGGGGAAGTTGAGTGTAGGTGGTCTTTAATGCCTATTCCAACCTTGTCACTTTTCATGACTCTATGTTTCTCTGATCTACAAGGTAAAGTAAATTTCACTTGTTCCCCTTACTGAAATTATGGCTGTTATTGAAATAATAATTAATTTTACTAAAAGAGGATTTTACCCTTACTTCAATGATAATTTATGTTGCAATTGCTGGAGCAACGAAAAGAAGTACATCTTGATGTCATAAAAAGTTGATGCAGATAATACATCCACATGAACCTAATGCATGAATGAAAGGCATGAGATCAAATATAAGCAGTCAAGATCTTCAAAAAACTTTGTTGCATCTGCTTTCAATGAAATTAAAACTTTTAAACTCAATCACACAGATCTTGTAAAGACAGAAACATAGCATTGGTCTTGAAAAGTAAAAATCTATCTAGCATCACATTGAAGGAAACTGGAAATACTGCAGGCTCTGCAAATAATATTCGCTCTCAAATTATGCACAAAAATATTGCTAAAAAAAAGGTGTTCGAATTGCAGCTGCATTCTTTCTTGTGATCTGTATAATTCAAAGTCACTTGTATTTCTAATTTTTATTTAAATTTTTTTCAGAGAAATAAATTTATATTCCCCTCTCCCCCCTGCAAAAGTCAATCACCAAACAGTCATCCAAAAATTATAAAGATTAAAGGATATCAAAGGATCAGTACTTATATAGTATTGATTCTCTAAGACACTAATTAAGTCAAATATCTGATTTGAAAATTTCTTCAATAAGGTGATACTTCCATCCACTTAATGGCACTTGAAAATTCCAGTCACGTGGGCTATGGAGTCCAGCGTATGTTAAAGGTTCAAAGCAGCCCAAGAAAGCAGAAATTGAAAATTTCTGGAATGTAGTCAGACAGAATCTCTATAAGACCTTGAACAGGAATACCCTTGCATCTAAATTTTTCTTAAGCTTGTCCTTAATTTTTGCATTGTGCTGTTAATTCTCCATACTGAGGTTGGATGTAAGTCTGAAAATAGCTGGAATTTAAGCTTTTTGTTATTTCAGCTGCCACCACAGCAATGTCTGAGGGAATAATTCTAGGAGGACAGAATAAGTATGCCATGACACTGTCACAATCCGGTAGCATACTAGTTACCCTCTACCTACAAAGTGTGGGGTTGATTTACATGACAGGACAAAACAAGCTCAAGAGATGCAATCTTAAGAGAATCTGTCTCTGAAAAGGAACTGGCTTTCATGCAGATATATATTTATGAGGTAAATTTGCTTAGTGTCTCAAGGAAAGGTCTAGATGTTTATCCATCATGTCTCAAAGACAATTTCTGCCCACAAATAAATTGGTGGGTGGTTTCTCCATCAGATTAAATATTTTCAGTGTAAAGATAACAGCTTTTCTCTTTGAAATTAGCTATGAATTGTTTCAACGTGAACAAGTCCATGTTTCATCCAACATTTTTATTGGACATGACTGAAACCTTTTATATAAACGGTTATAAAAAGCAAGAACAGCAGCAAGTTCTGTGAAAAAAATCCAAATAAATAGTTTAAAACTGAGAAACTAAATAAGATCCTCTAAAAGAAACACTGGGCTCTCCTAAATGATAGCATATTTTATAAATATACACGGTATAAAGACAAGGGTATAGAACGCAGAAATGTAAAATGGGCATCTCCTATTTTCTCACTGTTATAAGCAGTGTCTGATTTTGTTTCAGAGCAAATAAATTCTCCTTTTTGGGTCTTTCTGTGGTGTACAGAAGATAACCAATCAAATAATTGGGTGAAACAAATACAGAGAACATCTTTTACAGTTTTATAAGATTTCTGACTTTTTGACACATTTCTTCAAACCATGACTAAAGAAATTCTTTCATATCCCCAGCTGCTTCTTATTACAGAGATACTAATGATGTCTTTTCTGCCTGTTTGCATCAAGCTGAATCCTCTGTACTCTATCATGAATGTGTTCTGCCTTGATAAACTTCTAGGTCTTCAGTTCTTTGCTGGCCCAGAAAGCCAGCTGCACGCAAGTCCTAACATTCTTTCACTGTTATGAAACAGATATATCAAAATAGGTCTGTAATGTAAACAATTTCAGATTAAATCTAGAAAAGGTTTTTGGTTTGCACTTTTTTTTTTGTTTCGGTACAAGGTTTTATTTAGGTTTGGGGGTTTTTTTTGTCTTTTCTGCTGGACAAAGTCCTCCTCTTAAACCCCTGAATCTCTCTTCCAAGAAAAAGAAGAAAGGACTTAAAAGTCATCAGATATAAAATATTTTGCTCTCCAATTATGATGTTCAAAACACATAATTCACTTCTCCTTCCACCCCTCCGTTCTTCTTCTCTTCTTTGACAGAAACAGTGATTATAGCTCTGTGTTTGTTTTCAGAAAGCTGCTCAGAGCACAGAAGTTTAAAAAAAAATATTGTTTGCAAATACAAAAGCTCTCTCTTTATGTACATTTGAGCACAGGTCAGGGCCTGATTCACATGCCAGCTTGTAAAATTCTGACCTTTATAGTACAGCACAGATGACTGTAAACATACTTATAGTTATGAATGACAGCATGTGGATGATATGGCTTGCCAGACACACATGGGTATTTCAAAATAAAAAACAAAGCCTAGCAAGTCCAAGAGTAGAAAATAAAGGAAGAAATCTATTTATGCTGGAGAAAGGACTTGTAGAAGATCTAAAAATCCTCTCTTACTCATTTTCTAGGCAGTTCTTAACCATCAATTCATCACATTTACTTGCACTGACAAAAAAAAAAAAAGATGAAAGATCTCCCTTCTAGGTGGCCATCGTTTATTACATTTAGTAAGTTAATATAATAAAATGGGGACAGTAATAATGCGTCACAGAGTTACACGGCTAAACAAGAAAAGATTGTTCAAAGGAGATATTCATAGGTTTTCCCAGAAAGCGCAATTTCAATTTCAAACACCTAATTTCATTTGGATACTGTTTCTTCTCTTAGTGCCCAAACTGAAACAATTAAACCACAATTTTTTCGAAACATAAGCAACGTGCTTGCTGAGGTCAATAGTCGGTCATAATGACGACATCTTGGCAATAATCAGAGAAATCTAAATAAATTATCAGGGAAATGAGAAGTAACAAGAAAATGTAGGGTCTTTTTAGATACCCTTAGGATCTCTTTATGCGTATAAAACTATAGGGGAAAAGCTATAATTTTTCTGTAATGATGACCCAGAGAAATTGTGTTCCATGACTCAAGCTCTACAGAGCCGGGTTATCCCTTTGGTTTACCAAGTTAATCTTGCATCTACATAGTGAATCTCTCTTGATATACAGCACCATCTTTCCTATTTCATCTCTAAGTCTCTTTCCCAGTGATGCACAGATCTTGAGAAATTCAAGGCGTAAGAGAGAAGGTGAAAGTCAGCAGTCAATGTTTATAGCACAAAAATTTTCTGATACAGAAACTGTTGATACTGAGAAAACCTCTTTGTTTACATTTTTATTTTCTTATTTTCACATGGGATTTGGGGACCACTAGATTAAATTTCACTATATTTGGAAGAAAGTAGGTGATTCTAGAGAGACATATCTCAAAGTAGATTTATTAGAGCATTTATCTTATGGTCAGTGGCATATTGTATGCTTATAAACTAGTTGTCCTCTTTGAAGAGTTTTACTAAATGATGCATGATTAAGCACAATATTTTACATTTTTCTACAGTTAAAACTATTTTATAACAGAACTTAGAATGAGGAAGAACCATCAGTAAATTTTTGCCTTTGTTGTTATTCCTATGTTTTTCCTTTCCAGCTTTGTAGACAGTGTCACAATCTCTAGAACAGGAAGCTCAAGCTAAAGCCAATCTGAACTGATACATTCATAATTTACAGGACATTTCATTTTGTGTCGAAATGCATACATCTGGAAAGTAATGGAGACCGCTTAAGTCTGATTCAAATCACTGCAGCCATGGCTAGACTGCTTCTGAGGAACTTTGCAGTTCTGGGCTCACCCAGCCTCTGCTTCTGCAGGTGGATTGCATTAGTGTGCTGGCACTGATGATGTAAATGCAGACCGTGGGAAATCTATGTTTACATGGCACTGCATTTAACCATCATAAATAAAAATGGTTTCCTCATGGTTTTATGGTATTTTATGATTCTGGTCTTACTACTAACTGTTGCTAACTTATTATTTAAATTTTAGTTTGAGAAAGATCATGACTGAGACAGCATTTGGAGCAATGCTCTGAATGTCTTTGTGATGCAATATACTTCTTATTTGGTTTTGCAATAATGTCTCTTATAAACAAAAATATTGGTGAGAAAAAAAGGTTCATATTTTATATAAAGATTTGCAAGGGAAATGTGAACTCATTTTCTACTTGTTAGAAAGAATAAAAGGCCCACCCCTTTCCTACATAAGTTCTAAATGCTCCTGAATTTATATACTCTGCCAACTGTTTATATATTGACTACCATTGACTTATTCCCATTTTCTATTTTGAGAATTAATGTACTGAATGCATATTCATAAATTCACATTCTCTAAGATACTTAATAGGTATTTTTGAAAGACAACAGTCCAGAAGAAATGATTAATGGAGTAATCTTGTACTAGCAATATTGATAAAAAATTGATTCAAAAAATTGACTTGAATATAAGTGGTTTATAATTCCTATGCATTAGCAACTGTCAGCATAGTTAAGGGAGCAGAAGATATTTTAAAATACCTTATACCTACAAAGCATATGATCAAAACTATAAGCAAAGTTAAAGAAAGGAAAAAAGAATTAGACTTCTTTACATATAGAAATGAAGTATTTCACCTGACAGTTATAGTAGAAACATATTTTCAGAAAAGAAAATGTTCTTTTCCCCAATATCTAAAAGAAGTTGCAGTATGAAAGGAATTCTAGCTACTGTAAATAGTTGAAAAGAGATGGAACTTTAGACAA
The DNA here is from genome assembly GCF_000277835.1 of Geospiza fortis. Taxonomy (NCBI): domain Eukaryota; kingdom Metazoa; phylum Chordata; class Aves; order Passeriformes; family Thraupidae; genus Geospiza; species Geospiza fortis. Next base: position 6,793,314 of record NW_005054323.1, read on the forward strand.
AATAGCCTAAAAATGATGAGAGGGATGGAAATTGATTTACAACATCTTTAAGGCCTCTGCTTCTGGCTATCAGACCTTGAAATGGGTAAACCTCTGTCAGAAGATCAGGGAAAGAATAGCAGAGGAGGAAGCTCTCCCTTAAGCATACAGGGGTTATTGCATTCTCCCTTCTCTATTTGAGATTTCTCTGCCTGGTTGAAGAAAACACTGCTGACATCAAGACTGCTGAGAATAAGAACGTAGAGCTCTTTAAGAGACATGTTTTTCATTGACAACCTCAATACGAGAAGCCAGAACTACTCTTGTTCATTGGTGAGCAGAAAAGGGATCCTAGCTGTAGAATGGAAAGATTTGCAAGAAGGACATGCTTCAGATATGCATGGTGATAGAAATGGACTAAAAATACAGCAGTGGGGAACTGCCCCACCAGATTTATTACTTTCCTTGAACTGTTCTCCCACTGAAGATGAAAAAAGCATCTACCCATAAATACAGATCAGATAACACCTACCCTTTGACTTAACTGCATGTTTTCTGCTGAAAAGCTGACTGACAATGCCAAAAGCTTCTTCTAAATTTCAACTGAAAAATATGATCTAAGTTTGAATTTGGCTTCTTGTTCCAAAAGACCACAATATAATGTATTTATTTTGTTTGAGTTTACAGTGAAATTTAGATATCCTTCCTGAAAGTAGAAAGGAAATAAAATTGCAGATACCTCTTAATCAAACTTAAAAACTCATATTTGTTCTTTCAGGGTTCTCTAACACCTGAAGTCCTACAAGGCATCTGTGAAAAATTGACTACACCTACTATCTACAGACCTGTCATGCTGTTGACTTAGTAACACTACTGATAACAAACTTGGCATTTTCTCTATTCTAGTCTGAAACATCCTGAAACACTCTCCAAAAACACCTCTAGAAACACTCTCCAGAAACACTCTCTAGAAACACCTTTCCATCAACATGAAAGAAAACCTAAAGCAAGCCTGTTCATGACTTATTGTTTAGCTAGATAAACTAGGTTGCTAAAATGAGGAATAGTCTCAAGATCTTTAAAAGTGGCTATTGAGTGGAAATATTTCTATTCTTCTGTACCTATTTTTGACACTTAATAAGGGATTTGATTTTCATAGGTGAAGTGTCAACATTTTTTGATTGTCTGAAGTAAAACATTCAAGAAAGGCAGTACTGCCAAATGACTAGTGTCAAAAGCAAAACCTTGGTCTATATCATCTTATTTGGGACAATAAAACTTTTTTTTTTAGAATTTGTATCTACAACTGCCTTTGAAATGCCCTTTCTCTTATGCTTTCAAGTTGGATTCAGGGGAATGCACACATTTACACTGCCAGTTTTGAACAAAGCATAATGCAGCCATAATTTTTTTATGATTCATAGGTATTCCCAAGCATTGCTATCATGTTGAAATGAGTGGTCATCCACTTTTTTTGCACCGTCTCTGGAATTAGCAGTTTTTGATACGCCATTGTCCCATTAATTCACTCACTGGTATAATTCTCTTTGTTTCCCTTCAGTTTTGGAGACATAGGGCAGCCTTATCCCCCCAGGCTTAATTTGGAGAAGTCAGTCAGTACTTCTTCCATATGGTTTTGACTTGAAGATACTCAGGGCTGTCTCAAACAGGCCAGAATGTAATCAGCCAAATGATGACTTCTGGGTGTAAAGATCCTGGACTACAGACTAATTGCTATTGCCAACCAATCAGCTACTCATTTATTCTTGTTTCTACCTGCCAGCCTAGTGTAAGTCAGCTGGCAGCACTTCAGTGTGCTTAACATTTGAGAAATCTGGAAGCGCAGTTAAAAGAACAATGCAGCCTTAGAAACATGACCAAACTTGGTTTAAACAAGACTCATTCACTGTAACTTAGCTAGTCTGTCGTGGAGTACCACTTAAAAATATTTACATATCCTCTGTTTTCATAATTAGTAACCCAGTTCTCAACTACAGCTGCAAATCTTTGGGAAGAGACAAAAGGCAGAACTTCATGAGCTCTCATGACTAGCTCTAGCTCTCACTAGACTTACATTAAGTTTTCAATTCATATAGGCACATACATACATACATATGTGCATGAGGATATATGTTTACATTTTTGAAATCATACCAGGGACTGTTTCCAAGACAGAATGCCTTCATATATCTTTTCAAGTATTTATACTCTGTCAAAACCTCCTCTGCTTTCAGGCTGTTCCACAAATCCTCTCCCCTTCCATCTCCCTGCACAAAACCCCCTGTGCTTTAAATGATTTTTTCTTATAGAAGGCATGATGAATAGCTATGATTATGTGGCTGTTCTGTATTTTGCAACAGAGACACTGTAGAACCTACATTTAGAGCTTTGAAGTTAGATTTCTGTATTTTTCTTTTTTTAAGAATAAAGAGCGTAGCTTTAATTAATTAAAAACAAATTTAAAAACGTGTGATCATTTATTTGGGCTGTCAGAACTGGAGCCTTGTCATCACTTAAGTCACTAAGCAACACACAAGATTGTATGTGGGTAGCCCCTGGGCATAGGCTGTTTCCCCTCTTGCAGCATACCTACTGCCCCAATCCAAATAAAATATTTTATAGATGTAAAAGGTAAATATTTTATTCCCACTTTTCCCTTCTTTGATCATTTTGATGATTTTGCTAGCCTTCTGCAGAAGAATGAAGGGTGAGTGAAGAAAGAAGAAATTTTACTTGAGAAGATTGACTAAGATTTTTTCCATGACAGGCAGCCTAAACCATATGATAAAGTAGCTTCATAGTCCTTTGCTTAAGAAAGGAATCAAGTGATAATATACCTCTGCTTCATAGAGGTTCTTAAATGATGTATTTCCTCATATGATTTGAAGAGATGCACAAATACCAGAAACAGATACATATTTATATGATGGGGCATGGTAAATATTCAATCCTATGGACTTAAAATTTTAAATTTTATTAATGCAACATGAGTCCTGCATTGAGGACTGAATGTGGCATTTTTCTACTTCTAGGGATTATTTATTTATGTACAAAGCTATTCTGGAACAGGCTGATTCTATTCCTATATTACTGATATAAAGCAATGATACACTCTTTTCCAAAAAAGGCTTGGTTTCATTTGTTATACTCTGCTGTTAGCTAGAAATGTATAACTGCCTAATTGTATCATTCTTGTTAAAGAGTGATTTAGATTAAAATGAAAAATGTTTCCCAAAATATGTTTATTACACGAATCTCAATACCTGACAAAAGGTTAGCAATTTAATGAAAATCAAGATTCTCGTGGGATCTAACAGATTCTTGTTAGAGGTCGCTCTACTGAAAAAAAGGATAGCCTATGTGCATGCTCTTTCATCACCAAAGTAAGCAGTTAAAAACTTCTCTAAGTTCATACTGATTATATATATTTTATTTTCCCTTGCTTTCAAGAATATCAATGACATCATGAGGTTTTGTGATCATGAGATTGTGTTAAAGTTACAGACAGACAAGTGGGAATTTTCACTTTTCTTTGATAATATTTTAAATCCTCAAATGGTAGGCTCCTCCATTCACATATCAGTTTATATATAAACAAAATTAAGCAATTCTGAGTGAGTCATAATCAACATTTGTCATATTCTCCCTTAAAACTAAGAATTTACTGATGAAACTAATTTAAAAATAAGGCAGAATGCTCAACTCATTAGCAATTAACTTCTGTCCTAAATACAGCTCCTTCCTGTGCACATACATGATCTTGAACATCCTTGCTTGCTTATTTGTGTTTGTATGCTTTATTACAGGTTATATATGTACCCATCTGTGTTTCAAAGAGTAATGAGAGAATGCAAGCAATTGGTACAGTTTTCTGTGGGAGGTAGAAGATATATGAAGTCATGCAAATAACCAGGGCAGACAATATGGAACAGTAGTTTACTGTTAGATTAGCCATTGGAAATCAAGTCAATATTTACTGCTTGGAAGGTATTAGAGATTATGCAGACATGTCTTAACAATTGACTTGGATATTAATTGTCATATTTATTTGGAAAGAATTTAACAATGATATGAGGTGAAAATTATATGGAGAAAAACGAAAAAAATTGTTTTGTTCATGAATTTTGTGTACAAGTTATGATGCACCATCAATGCTGAGAAATGGGTACCAGCAGTTCAGAAATTTAGATATATTGCAAATTGTCTGAAAAGTTCTGGGTTGTTTTTTTTTTTATTGTCAGATAGACATCGGATCTTGCTCTGGTAGTATCATGCAGAAAACTGAGCTACCAAAGCAAATAAAAACAAAATCTGAACAGTTATCAACGCAAATATTCCATACACCTGTATGCTATATACACATAGTTAAGTCATTCCATGTGATTTTGTGCCTACTTTATACTACTGTTATGTATCTAGCTTTTAAGGTTTGAGCCACGTATCTTTTTTTTAAGGACTTTACTCATAGTGTTTATTGCTTTATCTCCAAATCATTAGTGTGCAAATGTGGAGTAGCAGTCCAGACATGAATGACCTTATCAGGGATTACTATGAAGCAAGATGTCTTTAAAATATTTAATCTGTGTTCTTTATTGAATACAAACTATTCTCCTGAGAAAAGCTCTTTGTGGCTGCAATCTTGTTTCTGCCCTCTGGTACAAATCTTCTCTGGAGGTGGCAAATAAAGTTATACCCAGAGCTTTACTTTTTAAAGAGTTTTCTTCCTCATGTGTTACATTCTGGGATTCCCTCTCCATTAGCTACCCAGTCTTTTTACAAAAACAGATGATCAAGCATCACACGTACAAAGAGCCAACATCAGAATGCTGTTAGTTTTTCAGTGGTCTAGTTTCTTTCATGCAGTAGATTTAGTTTGCCTTACAGAGAATCCATAACCTGAAAACAGTGGCAAATTGTAAGTCTATATAACTATATATACATGCATTTATATCTCTGTGTATTCTGGGTTGATATGTTTGAAGTGTATGTAATACCAATTACAGCATATTGGGAGAAAACCAAAAAGAAGAAAAGAAAAACTACAACACAAAACGTCCAACCACTGTAAATAATATTAGGGAAAATGGCACTGCAAAATGGTGGTAGAAAAATAAAAATTTAATTAGTCTAAAACTGCATTTTAGCCACTGGCCATGTAGATAAAAAGATTGCAAATGCAAATGCATGTTGGTTTTGTTGTTCTTTTAAACCTCAGAAGAAGATTTTCAATGTTTGAAATTGGAAAGGTAATTACTTGAAGTATTGGATGATATTAAACACAACTACTTAGCAAGCACACTGCACAATTTCAATGTCTGTTTTCCATAGAGGGGCTTATCCAAGTCTCTAAATCCCACTGTCTGTCATGGATTTTTTAAAATGTGTGATCTTTGCATATGAGCATACTGAATATCTGCTGTTTATATGCAGTCTCACTAGGTGAAGTAAGTGAATGGTACTTGTGCAATCTGCATGATGTCACAATCAAAAGTCTGAAGTTGTTGGAGTGCTGTATTCCTTCTGAAAGCACAATCTCACTTCCTTGCGCTTAAAAACATGCTGCAAAGCACAAGCTAAAAAGGTGTCATTGTGCTAAGGATTAAACGGAGGATTTAAAGGATTACAAAGGATTAAATGTAATTCAATTAAATGCCCTGTGATATGATGAAAAAATATCTTGTGCCCTGACAGAATAGAGAATCAGCTACACAAAATGCTATCAGCCACTTGCATTTCATTCATGGCAATCTCAATAGGATAAAAGAATGGGGAAAAAGAACTGATATACTCAGGCAAAAGTTTCCTATGCATTATTATGTCTGTATCTGATTATATGACATTATATGACAGCAGGACATCTGTTTTATTTCTGTGCAGTACTCTACCATGAACTGATGGAAGAGGTATACTTTAATTATTTTATTCCTGAAGCACTGAGATTAATGGTGATTGCATATAATTTATTCACTACCAAATGATCCAGAGAAAAAACCTTTTCTGAGTAAGATAACACATTTATCAAACTTAAATATTAAATTTAAGGTGATTCTAAATAATGAAAATAACTTCCCCTATAAATAGGACATTGAATGCTTAATAAATTTTTGTTTAAAGTGTTACATTGACTTTATCACGTCAAAAAAGTAAAGAAATAATTAAAATACAATTTTAAGTGTTCCTTTGGGTATTCTTTTCGAATTTGGAAAAGTTCAACTTAGAAGTATTCCTTAATAAATTTAAATCAAGTAAGTGTGAAAAAAAATGCAAGACAAAAAAGTATTGTGAAATATTCTGCTTCATATTGATGGTTTTATTTATTCATTTCTAAAGCAGTAACTTGATTGGGATTGATTGCTTGTTTCTAGGAAATTATTTACATTAGTATAGTGAGAATCTGCAAGATTTTTGTTTACTCAAGCATATTGGCAGCAAATTGTGTCATCTAGGTAGTTTAGCAATATTTTGTATTCACAACTGAAAATTGAATTTTTTCCATCATTATTTTCATGCAATAGCCCACTGAAAAACATCCAAACACAGTCATAATATTTGATAGATTTTCCAGTGAAGTCAATCAGACAGAAGTAACCAGACAGGCAGGTTTTTATTGTCATGGTTTGAGGCTAGCACAATGCCAGCGCCCCCATGAAAATATATGCTCCCTGGTGTCTGCTGTGAGATGTGACCAGGAATAAGCAAAGTAAACCCCCACTCAGAAATAAAGAAAAGAAAACTTTATTAACTACGCTACAACTCTAAGTAACAAGAAACACACAGGGAAAATGAAAACTTTCCAAAAACATTTCCTCCTCCCCCCACCAAATTTCCAATACATCTATCCCCCAAAATCACCAGCTCTAGGTCTATCACCACGCTTTAGGTAATCAATTCTCAGTTCATCAAGAGGAGAGGAGTCCTTCTTGTGCCATAGGCTTCCCCTGGAAACACCGTTGAAACCTCGGGTGTTTCCTGTCACTCGTGGCACCGCCCGGAGAACATCTGCCATTGTGATCTCTTCCTTCCATGTCCAGTGCTCTCACCACTGAACATGGACTAGAGCTGCTTCTAGGGTCGTCCTTTTAAGGATGCTTTGTCCCGTTCCAAAAAGGGCACAGTCTCACCTTTGGGACACCTGTCTCCCCCAAATTTCACCCCCTGAGGCCGAGGGGTACCAACACTGAACTCTCTTGGCTCTGAGCCATTGCCTCCCCTCTGGATGCAGTGCCACAAGGAATACGATTCTGTCCACGGCTATAACAAGAAGAGTCCAGCTAAGGTCACTCCATCATCTCTTCCCACCTAAGATTCTTCTCTACTCTCCCAACTCTCCCAACATCTTTCACTTGCTCAGACCTTCACACTTGCACATTTCCTTCTTCCATTTCATCTCTATCTCTCTTCTAGGGAAGGTTAATGTTCTTCAAAGTTTTCATTGTCCGAAGAAGTGTTAAAAGCTCGGGCTGTGCCCGCCCAAAGCTAGCAGCAGGTGGGCCGGGGCGGGGGGGGTCTGACCTTCTTCCCTCCGGAACCTAGAAGAGAGCTTCCCCCGGGAGAGCTCTGCTTTTTAACCCCTGTGTTCTCAGAGGCGTATCCAATGTCCCCAGTTGTCACACCAGGTGCCAATATTAAAATCTGAACACCTATTGGTGACCACAGCATAACCCAGAAAACTTACTTCCTCTCAAACCACGACAATTGTAATCCTATTTGCATATTTGTTCTTGTCTTTCATCATTTAACAATTTTACCATAAATGTACATGATTGATAATACTCATGAAAGACTCAAGGATGGCCAGACGAAAAGGGGAAAATTAAGAAGTGAAGTCAATCTACAAACATGTCAAATTTGACTAAATGCAAGATCTACATGTAGGGCAGAAAAACATAAACCACTATTTCAGAGTGGAAGATTCTGGCTTGGGAAACAATAAGTCTTAAATATTAGAGGGAAGTAAATAAAAGAATGACCAGTGTGCTCAGAAAAATATTGTATCCCTTGCTTGTGTGAGCAAGCTCACTATTGTGAGCAATAGTCTCGGTAAACATAGGCTGATTCTCTTATCCCTCTGTGTAGAACTGTTCCCAGTCCCAGAAGAGGTGGCCCGATCAGTGGAGAAAATTCATAGATTCAATAGAAAATTGAAATTGTTAGAAAATGGATATTAATAGAATTACTAAATGTATAAAGAACACAGAAAATGACAATATGAGGGGGTGAGAAGATTCTATAACTTACATGAACAGAAATACGACAAATTAGTCACCCTAGTATATTGAATTTAAGCTAACTTACAGAAAATTACTCCATAAGTGAAACAAATTTTAATTAACATTGTCAACCAACTGAACAAGTGGTATGATTTGCAATTAATTCTTCGTAAGCAACCTTTAAATGGAGACAAAATGCAATACTTATCTGAAAGCAAAACTCCCATTGGAATACAGTTGATATAAATCTCACCTAAAGCACATGCTGCACAAAAGAATTAAACCAGTGTTCTGACTTTATAACCTCTACAGCTGATTAGTTACTTTAGAGAACTTGTGTCTGATAGTATATTTTCTATCTATACATCAAAGGAAGAAAAATATACTACAACAGATAGGCCATGGGACATTGACAAGCTTGAGAGTAAATGTGGAAAATTGAGAAGTGGACTCATGTGAACTTCATGAAGTTCAACAAGTCCATGTGCAAGCACCTGTATCTGAGTCAGGAAAATCATAGAATGGCATGAGTTGGGAGAAACCTTTAAACATCATCAGGTTCAAACCCACTTGCTATAAGCAGGGACATTTTACACTAGATTTGGTTCCTCACAGCTCCATCCAACTTCACCTTGAACACTTCAAAGGTTGAGGAATTTATAACTTTGCTGGGCAACCTCTTAGGTATTACTGAATATCAATAGAGTATTGGTAATGCCTGGGAGCAGCCCTGCAGAGAAAGATTGGGAGATATTGGTGGATGAAAAATTAGATTTGGGTTGACAACCTGCACATGCATCCCAGAAAATCCATTGTCTTTTGCATCGCACAAAAGAGGGGCAGTCAGCAGGATGAGGGAGCTGATTCTGCTTCTCTGCTTCTGTTTCCTGAGACCCTATCTGGAATACTTCCTTTGCTTCTGGGGTCTCCATTACTGGACATGGACCTCTCAGAACGGATCCCGAGGAGGGCAACAGAATGATCAGAGAGATGCAACACTTCTCCAATAAAGAAAGCCTGAGTGAGTCAAATTTATTTCAGGCTGCAGAGAAGGTTCTGAGGACACCATATTCCAGTCTTTTAATATATAAAAGGGACTTACAATAAAGATGGGGATTTTTTTTTTTTACCAAGACTGACAGTCACAGAACAAGGGATAATGGTGATTAGCTGAAAGAGGAAAGATTTAGACTGGATACATGGAAGGCATTTTTCACAGTGAGGGTGGTGAGATACTGGAATAGGTTACCCAGAGTTGTGATTGCCCATTGGAGGTGTTCAATGCCAGACAGGACAGGACTTTGAGCAAGCAGGTCAAATGAAAGATGTCCCTGACTGTCAGGTGGATTGGACCTAAATGATCTTTAAGATCCCTTCCAACACAAACCATTCTATGAATCTATGATTCTGACAGTGCTGTGGGAGGTGATGCTCCCATCAATAGAATAGATCATTGTTACAGACAATAAATTCTCTTGCACTAATTACTACTTATTACTGCAAACATAACCTTAATAAAAAATAGAATTTAAAACATGAAAAAGTATTTGACTAGGGGACTATTTATAAGGTCTAAAACAAATATGTCTTTTCTGCTGAAAAATTCACTACTTGTTGGACAGTTTGAGTGCTGGGCAGGAGATTGATTACATGAGAAAAAAATTACTTGGTATTAGTATCTCTATATGCTTACGCCTTGCTTCTAGATAAATAGTAGGTCTTTACTAAATGAAATAACTGGGATAAATAAAACTTTAAATTGAAATCAATACTATTGATTTTAAGGTTTATAGGGAGATTAATCTTTGCAATCATTTTAAACTGCACCTTGTTTTTTCAGCAGTGTGATTCTTAAAGGCTTTAGAAATGTATCCTGTGTTTGATAACATGAATCAAATACTGGTCTAGGCTGATCATTCAAAGCTAAAAAGTAAACCAAACAAATTAAGATAGTGATTTCTACTATAAAGTTAATTACTATTAAGGAAAGCATACGAGGAAGAACTATAGACTAATTTATGATTGTTATACATCAGGAGAAATTACATTGAACCGATTGACCAAGATATACTTGAAAATATAATAAAATTACAATTATTGTCTAGATAGCAATAAACAGCTAATGAAACAGTCACTGAAATACTACATCCATGTATCTTTCTGCACATTTTATGCATGCTTTATTCCACTGTTATTTAAACGTTTGTGTGAGATTGTTCCTAGAATTGCTTACATTTTATGTTATATTAATGGGAAGATAAAAATTTTCTAGGCTTATGCAGCAATCAGTTGAAAGTTAGGAAAAAACATCAGTAAAATATGGGTATGGTGTTTTAGTTTTCTAGTGATTTATCTCAGTAGTCTTTTCTGTCTGAAATTCCTAAAAACTATTTACAATCAGCATGGCTCTCTAAAATGAGGAAGACAGATTTTTAAATATGTGAATTTTCTATCCTTAAGTTTTGAGTGGACAGCTGGATAGCAGGAGGGGATGGAAGTATTTGTTAAGATGTCTGAAGAATGGTATCCAAGATGAGATATTGTCCAAAACACTATATTTTGTCATATTATTTTTCATGGTACTGTAAAGCCACAATACAAAAAGAAAAAAATAGCAAGCCGAACTTAATCTGGGCAAATATTTCTTTATATTTATAAAGAAAACACCAGGATAACTTAAGAACTATGTGGAGTCCTGAAGTGGGAGTAGGAAAGAAATAGTAAGTGCAGCCTATTTAAAAAAGGAGTGTTAGGATGGTGAGCTACACCCAACACACTAGGTTTTAGCAATAGTCCCATTTTTAGACAGCCCCAGACTTCAGATTCTCTACACCAATACAATTCTTAAGAAGCTCATTTTAAAAGTTGTTTTTAATCCGATGCCCTGTCACTGTCTTAGGCTTTCTGGGTACTACTTTTCTCCTGAGCTTCAAAGTCTCACAGACACATTCTGGTACCAGAAGTCTCTGGGACATGAGCAATGACTATGTTGACTGGAAACAACTACGTTCAGTTTCATTCTACCACAGCAACTTCATCTTGATCAAGAAGGTGAAGCAAATAATATATAGTATGTTTATCCTCTCCAGGTGATAATGCTGTGACATTTCTCTACCTGCTGTTTTCCCAGTGTATTGAATGGCCTTTGTCTCCCACTTTTCTACATCACCTGGCAGTAGCCCTTCAGATCTCTTAAAAATGTTATTTCTGCAAGATAAGAGGAACAAATAGGAGAGTATACAGAACAGAACCTGCCCTGCTCATTCCTTTGTTAATGTATTTTCCATTTACCAGAGGTTTCAAATTTTATTAAAAACTGTCTGAAGAATTTTAAAAAGTTGTTAATGAAGTTTTGGAAAGAGGAACTTTCCATGGTTAAGCTCGTAACAAACCCTTAAAGTCACAGATACAGAACAGTTCGAGCTGGAAGGTACTATCAGAATTCTCTAGTCTACTCCACTGAGTAGGGCAGAGCCAACCAGATTAGGTTACTAGGGCTGGGGCCAGTGGGGTTCTGCAGATGTGCTGTTTGCCATCTACAAAAGAGGTCCTTCCTGTGTTATCATGGGCCAAAAAACCCCACCGGTTTTGAATCTCCCTTTCCTCAGGCATCTCCTAGCACTAGCCTTGTTTAACTGCCTGTGCTTTGCCCTGTTTGGGTGTCTCAGCTCCAGTCCCTGCTCAGATGCCTTTATGCTATAGTCTGCTCTGGTATGTGTTTGGTACAGCCCTTCTCAGGAGTCTCTGCCCTAGTCCTTGCTTGAGCCTCTCTTTGCTCCTAACTGCTAGAGCTGCTCCTCAAGCCTTCCTCAGAAGACTGCTACTCTGCTGTCCTACTTTTGTCTCATTGACATCTCTTTTCTTCTGCATCTCTCTCCTGATATGTTGTCCCTAATAACCTGGCATCTCTTTCATTTTTCCCCTTGCCTCCACTCAGGTGTCACACCTGCCTTGGTGTTGGTCTGTTGTATCTTTCGGTTTAAGATATTAATATCCTTCCATAAATACAATTTTTGCAGAAGCACTATATGCTCCTCTGATGGGTGCAGTTGTGTGTTCAGTCGGCTGGTTTTACCCATAGCAGAGCTATCTACAACTGGCTATGACCAGCTCAGAGAAGTACCAGATTATCTTTTCGATAGATCATCACTGCAGGTCCTTGTCCACTACCAAAAACTGCTGGTTATACTGGTATATGTTTAAATGTATTTTTTAAAATTTTAGGCCAGGCCGGAAACTTTTAGGCTTTGACTTTTATTTTGTCACTTGATTCCTCATCTTTGTTGGTCTAATTACTAGGGCCATCACATGTGGCATTAGAAAAGTGCCAGGCTACCGATAAAGTAGAAAGAACACTTTGTTTTGAATAGATTATGCATGATTTACCAAATGTATCTTGCAATATACTGATAATCAGTTATTCATTATCATAGCTCATGTAGCTTCTGTCAAGACATAAAAAGATATGGATTTGACTTTATGAGCTCTCCAGAAGATTTGAGGGCCAATCTTGTTAACTGAAACTGGCTTGTGTCTTGAGATGATAGAGGATATCCTTCTTACTCAATTTCAACTCTAAGCATCTTCCCAGTTTTATTTATATTCCTTGATCCAGGCTGATAAGTTTGATTCCTAGAGTTCTCCTTAAGAATTTGCTTCCTTAAACATTATTTCATAGACAATTGAAGTGTCACAAAAAACATTTCTAAAAGCTGGATAAATACACATTGCTCCTGTAGCTGAATTTTATAGCTACACAACAGCTATAACCCTTCATTTTTTCTTTTTTCCCACCTAGTCATGTAGTGTTCTTGCCAGTGCATTGTTAACAAAATGCTTTTCTTACAATGAAGAAATTTTTGAATTAATTTCCAATCTCAGAGGCCTTTTATTCTATAGGTGGCAGACGTAAAGGCTTTTTCCTCCTCCCTCTCTTTTCAGGGATGTGAGATTCTCTTATGATTATATCAAATGAATGAAAAAGAAAATTAAAGAAACCTTCAACTTTTTAATTTTTGAGCATTTAAGTTAGAATTAGGTACTTCTGCGCCGATGAGCACTTAATGTGTTATAACTGCTATGCAATAGCAACAAAAATTTAACTCCCATTCTCATTTTTTGTGGTGTTTCATATCCATGTCTCATTCTTCCAGCATTTGGGCTCCATGGAAACAGAACTGTGAACCCAGAAATTTTTTTGTTCAGAGACCTTATCTGGTATTTGCAGGCACTAAATATCTTAAAGGGAAAGCATCTGAGGTGCTTGTCATGTGATTTTATTTGTAGATTCCTTATAAATATGCATAAATTCAGACCTGCTGGCTTTACAAATTTCTCTGTTGTTGTTAGAGTTCTGCATGTGTCTCTAAGGAAAAGGCAGAAGTCCTGAAAACCAACTTACTCCTTTTCCTTCAGATTATTTGCCCTTCCTTGCTCTTCTTCACAAAAACTGTGAGCTTCCAATCTTTATTACTGTATGCAAAAAGGAATTTTTCTCCTCATGAATGTAAGGACACCATGTTTTGACTTCATCTCTCAGCAAAAGGTTAAGAACCCTGGTGAAGTGAGGGCAAAGGGTTACACATGACTAAGAAGCATCAAGCAGCTAATGCCTATTGCCTTTGCATCTCCCTGATCTTCTCTTCCCTCTTTCTTCCTTCATCTTCAATCTGACTGCATATCAAATTCTCATATAAGTGATCCTCACAGGCTCTTGAGGAGAAAAAACGCAAGTTAATCTCCAGCATGTACTGTAAATTTAGTCAAAAGTAAAAAGATAAAGATAAGTAAAGAAAAAAAGTAGTTAAAATATTAAGGTAGTGGACCTCTGGACTTCTCATGAATAAGTATTATGGGCTGTAAAGAGGAATTAAGAACCAGCACTTTAACTTGATTGGGAAGGAAAAAAAGAGAATGTGCAGATTAAAACTAGATTATTTGTGGAGATCCCATACTTGGAAGCAAGGAGATTAAGAATCACAGAATGAATTCATCCAGGACTATAATAATGTTTTATAATTTGAGAGAATTGGATGGTCTTTCTTTTTTGAAACAAACTTCAAGCTCTACTACCAATCATGAATTAGCATGTCTTATAAATCACACATATTTTTCAAGTGTAATTTTAACTAACAAACCTAGATATCACCTAATAGAATACAAAATAAGCACTTGTGGCAAATCTTTCTGAACTCATGAATCTAATTCTGGGGAATTTTCATTGTACAAAAAGGCACTTGGTTACCAAGAGCCTGAATAGGGTTTTGATTCATCTAACAAGTATATGTATATTTTTAGCACTTTGAAGCTGTTACTGATTGCCAGTGAGCTTAGACATTTCTTTTCACCAAAGCCACGTCACTGTTTTTAACTGGCAATGAGTCAGTCTAGAGGTACATATAGAAGAAAAATGGTACCACTAATGTTCAGGCTACCAAATTATGTTCAAGCTGTCAAGGATTCAGTGGTATTGTGGGGGAAAAAAGCATGCCTTCTATCAAAAGCATTCTTTTATTACATTTATAATTGTAACTTAATTTACAATAATTTGTGACTCGGTATGTACCTGACTTCATTATTTCCTTAACTTTGAGAATTTTAGAATCTTAGATATAGCAAAGTATAAGCAGTAAGAATATCTCCTAAATAACAAAATCAATAGATTTACCCTTGTATGTCATTCATATCTTTCTTTTTTACTTTCCACTCTGCCAATATGGAAGCTCTTAACAAAGTTGTTCCCATTCAAAATAATACATTTTAATTTGTTACCAAGCTGGCTTTCAATGAGGTGCTTATTTTTTGTGCCACTTACAGAGTTGTCCACTTTGATACATAGAAGCAAATGGAAAAGGACCACAGAAAAGTTGTGATGGAAGAGGTTTGAAGTTCTCCTATGAGAACTCAAGCAATTAGAGATTAAAAATTCCCATCTTATTCCTGATACAGGAACGTGGACTGTATTTGCTGCTTACCTTAAGTATTAGCAATCTTTCAAAGAAGTCAAGTCTAGATTGATATCACTCTCTTAAACTGTCAGAAAGCAACAAGGACCTAAAAGTGATACTGAGGGATCGCACTTGTCTGTGACAGGCGAATAACACAAAGTCATTCAATTACCCTTTCTCCCACAATTTTTTTTACCAGGAGATGCTGTTCTTTACATTATTATTTGCAGTCTGATTCAGAAGTATATTTTAATGATTTATTCATATAGCATACCAAGCTTTAAATAAAACATGCATCCAAATTCAAAGTTCTGTCTCTAATGTGCCAGTTATGTGACTAATTCATTAGGTTTGTCACTGATTTATGAATTATACAAGTAACTTTTAAGATGTGAAGTTTATTTGGATCCATATTTCATACTTTGGAATATAAATATCTGTTTTATTAATATCTGTTTATAAAGAATGAGCTTAGCAGTTAATTTACACGCTTACCATTGAAAATACAGAGCACACCATTGAAACACAGAGTTACCTACAAAGATTTCCATCTTTAGCCCTATTTTCAAAAACAGATGTTCTTCTGCCTTACTAAGATGGATTCTTCTGTTTTCCTCTTGGAGATAGGTGGGAGGATAGAAATGGAGAGGCAGTAATACTTGAGTTTCACATTGATATCACAGAATCTGTGTCATTTTTTTGTTACTTCTCGCCTGTCTGTGCAATAGTGAAAGTCTATCAGTCAGTAATTTGGATCTCTGGAGTTGGGATGTCATAGCTCAACTACCTCCTCACTTCAGCCAGGTGAGAATAACTACATCAAATAATGAAAAAACCAGTCATCTAAGGATTATAATAGCCAATGCTATTATATATATGCTTATATATAATAAGCATATATATGCTTATGCCCACGGGAGAAAAAATGTTCTTTAAATTCAAAATATTTCCATGAATGTTAGAAATAAGTAAATCTGCCTTTCAATGAGTTTCCACTTTTTTGCCTTCTAATCCATGCAGACAAGATAAAGCAGATGTCTTTACATCCTCTGGAACTAGGCTGGGACAGCACTTAGTGTGGATAGTACAGCAGGAAATGGCTGTTGAGTGGCCAGTTCACTGCTGCTGCAGACAACACACAGTCTGAACTCTCCCATCTCCTGATAAATACAATACCATCCTAAAAGAAGTACCCACCTAACTCTTCCCATACTGGCATAACTGTAAATTATTTCTAATAGAAATAATTTGAAGTTTGTTTCTTGTTTGATTGAAGTTGGTAAATATGATTCAAGCCTTACTAGGAGAAAAACAGAATTTTCCCAAGTGTGTAAGTCACATGTCCATAACAAAACAGTCTGAAAATTAAGCTGTCATTAAAGAGAGCTAAAATCTGTTTTCAGGTTTTAGAGTTTCTGTTTTATGGAAAAGAACACTCACTAGCTTCACTAATCTTTAAAAGTTTTGTCTGAGCAAGCAACAAAACCTTGTCTGCAAAGGTTACTTAAGATAAATGAGTGTTGGAATGCTTACACTATATGCATTTTTTTGTACCTGGTGATGATCACAAGGACCTGTGGGCCCCCAAAAAACCCCAAACAGAACCAAAGCCCACAAAAACACCTTGCTTTTAAGAATACTAAGAATCGGATGCCATAAATCTGAAAGTACCCCATTTTGTAGTGAGTTAATAAGAACTTACGGATTTCTTCAGCCAAGCAACAGTCAAATCAAGTGCAAATCCCAAACCCCTGGTGAAGGTAGTGTAGAACTACATAGTCCTGTGGCAATATAACAATACTTTGATATTTATTCCATAGCTTTGTGATGGCCTCTTTGAAAAAGACCTCCATTCAGTACTAGGTCTGTTGCTTTTATGCATACTCTTTTTTTGCAAATTACTCTGAATTATATCAGGGTATTACATTCATTGCCCACCTCTGGGGAGTTGGAATTTGATGATCTGTAAGGTCGAATGCAACACAAACCATTCTATGATTCTATAATAAAGCTAACTAAATCAAGTTTCAAGACATTTGATTACAATACATTTATACATCATCCAACTGAGTGTTACTGATCCAGACAGGATGACTTGGCCCCTTAGTAATGTTTATTTTTTTAGGTCATCTACATTTGAAAAGCCACATGCGATGAGGTGAAAATGAAACACCAGAAAACACGACTGTATTAAGAGGATCAAGGGAGAGACAGGCCTTCTGAGAGAAAGCTTTACACAGATAGTAAGACAGACAGACAGACAGATAAGACAATGTCCCCTCCCACTCCTCCCCACTTCCCCCTTGGACTACTGGTGAGTTGGGAGAGTTGAGATCATAATTTCACATTCTTTACTATTTCGAAAATGCTGCAATCTCAGTCGGTAAAATTATGTTCTTGACTAAGAATGCCTGTGTACATTTGGGCTCTTATTCAGGGGTAGGTATTCCCGATATATATTGCTTTGGAAGGCTCCATTAATTCAGTTGGATTTGTATCTTTTAGCCCAGAACAACCATTGTCCTAGTGACTGAGACCCATATTAAATGCCTAGGTAGCAGAGTAGGTCATCCAGTATAAATTAAAGGACTTCAGAATCACATTCAATGAATGATTTAGAGATATGAAATTTGTGTAGCCTTTTTGCGCTAGTGTTTTTCCCAAAGATCTACCATTTCCTTTATTAAACATACAAGAGATGCCATAAAATCTATTTGCTTGAATTTTAGATTCTAACCTTTTAAAGCTTTTAAGTCATTCAGCCAGAAGTGGTTTCCTTCTGCATGCATGAAGCTTTCCTCACTAGAATTACCCTTCTGGAGATACAAAATCCATGACTGACTTGACCTTGAATTGTTTATCTCTACAGCAAAATTCCTTCTGAAACAAATTTATCAGGCCAACAAAGCAAAGAAGTTGATGCCCTTTTACCTTGCTCCTGCTTCTCTTTCTGTCATTCTTACTGACCTCAAATCCTGAAGAGGGAGATGAACTTGAAAAACTATGTGTGCTGACTGCATATACTATAGCTTGCTGATGTGTAGTGCCAAGCTCTCGTCTCATTTATTTGTCTAATAAAATCTACTAGGTGTTATGAGGTTGTATGGGAAAACAGAAGGGAAAAAAAGGGTTTTTGGGAAGTGCTACAGATAAGTTACTGGGGATTTCTTATTTTGAGCCAAACTACTGATGGAAGGTGATAGGATCTTGAAAAGCATCATAGTCAGGGACTTTTTAAAATGATCAGCCCTTTAATTATGTAACCATTTTGAAAGACTTTGAATCATCAGTCAGTGTGACATGAAGAAACAGCAGGGACAGCTACAGTAAGTTCTGGGAGCTGAGCACTAGACTGAGCTGGACTGAAGGTTCCCAAAGTCAGGAAAATCCATACAAGAGCTCAAAGACCAACCAGGAAGAGGCAGCTCTCATTACTGAGGCTGATGTGAAGCAGATGTTGCCTGTTGACAGCAACAACTGGTTACATAATAAAGTTTACAAGATAAATTATAAATTTCTCTTGTAAACTTTGCAACCAAGTCTTTGTTGTAAATTACAACAAAGACTTGTTTGCAAACCTTAAAGTTTGTTTAGGATTTTGCTGAAAAAATTTCCTGATTTACCAGGTTCTACTTCTCTAAATGGTAGAGAACTCTCTAGACTCTCCTGTAGAATGCATCAGTATCTGTCAGCAGTGAGCTTTTTTTCTCTTAACTTACATTAAGTCTCTTAACCCACATTGTTAGGAGCTTTTTTACTCTTAATCCACATTAATTTCTGGATATCTTCTGTAATCACTCCCAGAAAAAGAAATGCCCAGGCCTATTCTATTCTAGTTTTTCAGCTAGATGGAGAGGAAGAATTTTGTTTGTTTTGTTGTTTGATTGGGCTTTTTTTTTTCTGGGATACAGCTATTTTATCTTTGGAAATCCAGATCTGCTCACATAACACATATACATAAACTATATGACTTAAAGCAAAAAGGTATCCTATCTGGAGCGGGTTGTGGTGCACATTTTCTGTGATAATGAGTAAGGAGCTGGACAAGCCTCAAAAGCACTCCATCTAGTGTAGAGGTGAGAAGAAAAGAGTACAACACTTGACAAGTAGATCTGGTGATTCCAAGCGGAATATACCCTGCATAGATGTGAGCTAGCCCATTCTTTATTGAAATCTTTGACTCAGAAGAATTTCTTACAGTTACTTGAAAGTTAGATATTACTATATGACTGATCCTACCGTAGCTAGTGCTTACTTTTCTCAGAGGCCTGCAGGTATATAGACCAGATTGTTTGAGCTCTACCATTATTCCAAATTTCTGCTGGCTGAGATGCTGCAGATAGTCTCTATTATATTTTTAGTCATGTCTTGAAAATATACTAACACTTTTGATTTCTTTTTCTATGCAGGTGAATCATTTTTCACACCTGTAAATTTTGATTAACAAAAGTTTTATCAGCTTGAATGACAACAGAACCTGATTTCTCATTAAATGGAATTTGTTAGAAACCCTTGTTTCTTAAGGATAAGAAACTAACCTTTAACTCACAATTTGTCATATCTTCCTAAATCATTACACTACATGTGTTTTAGAGCAGGACTTATTAAAATACTTGACCAGTAATGAAGAAACTCTGCAGTATGAATTTATTAGTTCCCTTGTTAGTGAAAAATAATATCTCTGCTATTTATTAATTTTAAATTGACTGAAAAAGGGAAGTTTTTTTCATCCACACAGACAATATAGGATAACTTGGAAGAATATATTAATGTTTCTGAGCAGTTCCTCTTCTCTCTTCTCAGCCAAGGTGGTACCATCGCTGAGAATGAGAAAGAGGTGCACTGGAAGTGTGGTGTTAGTGTCAACCATTTTAATCATCCTCAGCACCATGTTGTAAGGTAGCCAACATTTATGACTATTCCACAAATCTCTGATGAGACACTTCGGTAAAATGATTTTTTAATATATATAGGCTGTTTCATTAATCAGAGGTATGTGTGTAGAGCTGTTGAAGTAACAGCTCACAGAAAGCTAATGGGCCACATTGCAGTATCATTCCTGTGGTGAAGATAATGATGGGGAACCCAACATCTGCAGAACTAATAATTTAGCACAGCAAATTACTATACCTGACTGTGAAACAATGTGGGTAGAATGCCACTCCTCAGCAGCAGCTTTTTCACTATAAATAAGCAGTTTGCATCATAAAATACAACCATTTTACAAAAAATATATATTGCTTCTTTTTTTGTGTGTCTAGGTCTCTTTCCTAGTTTGTTTGTGTTCTAAGCTGTGATTCCTTTTTCCTTTATATTCATCAGAGATTTTCAGTCTCACAGTGATGGTGTTACAATCATTTCATATAACCAGTAGAAACAAGAAGCAACACATTCTAGAGATTTTCTAAATCCTGAAAATGTTTCAACCAACGTATTGTATTTACTGTGCAAGCATGTCATGGTAGCATTGGTCTCGGGTGTGTGTTGGGTGCAGGGAAGGCAGAGAACCAAATACCATCAGCAGGACAAAAAATTTGGTACAGTAAATTAATATACTTGACTCTGAAACTCTGCACAAAGAAAGCAACTTCTCAGTTGCATTGTGTATTGCATTTCTCATTGTGATACACAAGCAGATTCCAGCCCCTATTTCAAAAAAAGTTAAACTGATGAATATTGCAACACTAGTGAGAGGTCAAACGTGCCTTTTTTTTTTCATTCATTGGAAAGACTGGGTTATATAAGGTAGCTCATAATAAAATTTAGAGCAGATCAAGAAAGAGATCTTAAAACATACCTGTGTGAACTGGGATATGATATCCACAAAGAACATGAATCCACCAGATCTCTATGCCATTCATCAAAGGAGCAATCTCTACCTGTGAAAAATATGATCCTCTTTTCCTAGGATTGTGTACATGCTGATTTTGGCAAATGCTTATTGAGATTTAGATAGCCAAGAACTATTAGCAATGTCATTCTGCTCTACAAAAATATGAATTGCAAGACTTTGGTCTTCACAAACCATTTTTCTCCATGCCTTAAAAACTGCCTCTTTCTTTGTTTTTGCCATTACTTAAAAACAAATGGGTGTCCTGAGAAAAAAAAATATAAAAGGCTAGTAAATCTCCAAACCACAGTCACAATTTTCAAGGTAACTCATCTACTCTCATGGTGTGCAAGCAGGAATCTCTGTTTGCTCAGCCTTGTACAGTATGCAGCCTCACATCTACCCAAAAAAGAAACTGTTGAAAGGCCTTCAATTATTTAGAAGAGTGTATGTAGTGCCTTCAGAAGTCATTAGAGATTTGAAGGAGAAAGAAGATTGACTGGAGAAAGGAATAAAAAAATCAGTGAGTAAGATGACCGATGGATTCTTTTACCAAAGGACTTTTTTCCTGCTATTTTCATATAAGAACACATAATTAGGTGCTACAGGGTTTGGGGGTTTTTTTAATTGTAACTGACTGCTATGTAACATGTTCCTGATAGTTTAATGCTGCACCTGTACCATCAAAAATTAGGTACAGTTGAACTGCTTGGCAACTAAAGTCAGAAGACAGCTGACATTGTCTTGGTCACTGGCACTCAGTCAAAAAATAAGAGGTTTAGGAGAGGTTAACTCTTTAAATACTTGGCATTTTCAGGTAAAAACAAACAAGCAACTGTTATTTGAGCAATGAGATTGTTTAAAAGTCTTGTTTTCATTCAAAATGAAAAAAAAGGTGATAAGCTCTTATTTACACAGAGAAAAAAATCTCTTTTTTTTTTAGTCATAATGGTTTCTAGACTTTACCTTCCTATTTCTGAATGCCTGAGTTAAACCACAGTACATAGAGTATTCTGCTCTCCACTCCAGTTTAATAAATAATCCAAAAACCTGAATTAAACTAAAACAAGACATCCCGTTTCTAGAATTTCTTTTAATTCATAGGACTCCTCTAAATGGCAGCTTTTCCTCCCTCTCTTAATCATAACTGACCTTCAGGAACTGCTGAGCTCTTCACAGAAACTGCAAAAGGACATGTCATTCCTCCTGGTATACAAGGCAGGGGAGGATGGGGTTAATAAATCAGAGTAATTTAGCATGAGAGTATATGGTTTAGATGGCTCTTTGATATCTTAAGAATAAGGTCTAGTGTTGCATATACATTTTACACTGCTTTATTTTCTAGTGTTTAAGGTGAATCACATAATTATACAGCAAGCGCACAAAATATGATGTTAAAAAATTACTTATCTCCTGATGAGGGAAGGCATGGGAATACCAAAAACTGTGGTGAGAGGTAGAGGAAATATCAAAGGAAGGGTTATCAGTATCATTTTAGGCTGTGAGTGCTATGGGAGTATAAATTCAAGGGTACCAACAGGACTACAGTCTCGTGATCTGAGGTAATTAGCAATATCCAGGTTCTGTTTCAGATAGCAGTTAGAACTTAAATTAAAAACATAATATTCTGCTAAAATGCAAGTATAACTTCTGAAGTAGAAAAACGTGGGCTAATTCTCCAATTTCTTTTGAGGATGCTATTGCAAGAAAGAAACAAGTTATTGGAAGAGCAATTTATGCATTTGTGCTAGTTTTGGCTGGGAGAGAATTATTTTCTTCACAGTGGCTGGTATGGGACTGTGTTGTGGATTTGTGCTGGAAGCTGTGTTGATAACAGAGGGTTGTTTTTATTACGGCTGAGCAGCATTTAGAGAGAGAGTCAAGGGCTTTGCTTCTGCTCACATATCCCCAGCAGCAAGTATGCTGGGGGTGCACAAGGACTTGGGAGGGGACACACGTGGGGCAGGTGACCCCAACTGACCAAAAGGATATGCCATGACATATTGCATCACTCTTAGTGGGGAACAAAGGAAGAAGGGAGACATTTTGTTATGGCGTTTGTCTCACCAAGCCACTGTCATGTGTGATGGAGTCCTGACTTCTTGGGGACAGCTGAACACCTCACAGCCATAAGAAATAGTGAATTAATATCTTGTTTCATGTTGTTTGGATGTATAGCTTTTGCCTTACCTATTACACTCTCTTTATCTTAAGCCATGCGTTTTCTATGTTTATTTTTCCGATTCTCTCCCTGACCCTGCTGATGGGTTGAGAGGTTGTGCGGTATTTAATGGTTGGCTGGGGATAAAACCATGATAGCATTACAATAGCAGTACTGTGGTTTGAAGACAGAAAACTCAGCAGGACAAGAAAGTTAAGAATGCATGGAACAGTAGTATAGGGGAGCAAAGGGGAGGAAACTGCAGTGTATTGAGAACATCTGAGAGGCATATATGTTCTTTTAAATTTTCTCTGCTTGTTTTGCTTATTCACACAGTACATGTGCATGCACACTCACACACGTACGCATGTGGCTTAGTGCATTTCACTTTGGTATTTCCCATTGTTACACCATCAACCTGAGAATGTGAGGTGTGTGGGAAGAAGGAAAACTAAAAGAATAATGGTGCCATATAAGACTTCTAAATTGTGAGCTAGGAGACACAGGGTTTTTCTATATTATGTTTTGGTGACAGCCCTCAAAAGGGCAAGTCCACTGCCCATGGCTGCAATTACAGGTAGTGTCTACTTCTGGAAACCACTCAATGCTATGTAGTGAACACATATTGGCTCTGTGTACTTGCTTTGTCTGCAAGCCAGTCCCATGGCTGAAGCGTAGGTGCCCTGCAGAGTGTCTTGTACTACAAACTGTTCTTAAACTTGTCATATTACGTGGGCAGAAAGTCTGTGTCTTAATGAGCTAGAGCAAAAATGGTGCTAGCCTCAACAAATACACAATGACTTAGAAATTGGTGTAGAACATGAAACAATTTTTACAGACTTGAGCTATTGATTTTTATTGAATTAGTCTAGTATGAATATTTTGGGTGGACATCTATATCTTAAAGAGTAGATAAAATCTGTATATATAGTGTCAAGGTTTCTCTCATCTTTTTAAAATTTTTTCTCTCTGTATAAGGAAATACTCCCACAAATCAAACAAGTAAAAAGTCCTTGACAGGGACAAGTAAAAAAACCCCAAACTTGACATATATTAACTAGACTGTATGATATTCTGTAACATTTTAGCTGCAACAGTCCAGAACCTGAATTACAATACTTTATAGGTAGAGTACTGCTTAGCTCTAATCACAGTTCTACTGTCTCTGATGTCTGTCTTTTGCACAAGCTTTCCCAAAACCCTCTGATTTTAAGGATTCCCACAAGGGTGAGAAGAATTTCAGTTCCAGTGAACAGATCTCTGGAAATCCTGTCAGATAGTAAAAAACATCTGTTTTGAGTGTGATTACTGAAGTAATGAATGCCTTGTATGTAAAAGAAAGAGAAATAGATTTATTCCATTATTTATATTTTTGCCATTTGACACGTAGTGGCAAAAATATAAATAATGGAATAAATCTATTTCTCTCTTTTGGGGTTAGGTAGCAATTTTGGTAATGAATCACCTTCAAGAGTAGCATGGCAGGAAGAGCATCTTAAAAAACAAATCAAAAAGAAAGGCAATCAGTGGGAAACTGCTGGTTTTTAAATTAAATACTAACTTAAGTCAACATTAACTCTTCCAAGACTTACTTAGAAGAGCTATGAACAGTAATGTAAGCAATAGTTGCTGATGTCTGTAGAATTCAGTTCTGATGTCAGACAAACCTTGCAGGATATAACTGTGGCATTCAGCTTTCTCTGTCCAGAAAATAATGAGGCTGTGATGGGATTTCTTTACAACTACTCTGGGAAAGCAGAGACAATTACTACATTGAAAATAACCACAAGGTTTCCTACATGAATGAGCACGGTCACCAATGAAAATTCAGGCTTGACCCCAACAGAATAATATTGGTTTTAAGGAGTCCTGAAAAATATGAAGCATTAGAAGACAGAAAGCAATAAAGATAGCTGAACAGTTACAGGCAATTTAGAAAACAGTAATGAAGCTGTTGACCACAGAGCTTTAATTAATATTAAGAAGATGTTCTATTTCATGCCATGACCATTGTTATTTTTTCCCAACAATTTCTCTGATAAGTTTTTCTTCTGGGATTTTTGTGTGCATTTGTTTCTTTTTAGGTGGACATCACCAAAGAAGCAAAGTCAGTTATAAGAACAGAACATTGTTTCAACAGTTTTTCTGATTGCTATCATGATTCTACAAAACCTCTGAGATTGTGACTATGATATTCTTAAGTAGGCCTTGCTCATTATATTTAAGGCAGTCAAGAACATTGATTTCTTTTTTAATTGCAGTAGGTTAACGTGATCCTAGGAACAGATTATTATTTTGCTCCAAGTCTATCAATATCTTTCGAAATGGGACTGAAATCAATTTTAGCCTTAAAAATACATAAATGTGTACCACACATCAGGCACAGAATAAAGAAGGTCAGCCCAAACATGCTATCTTAATTTTATATTTTATTTGAAAACACAAGATACTATGAAAAAAATTAAACCCTATATATTCTCATTAATAATTCATGAAGGTGGAGACCCATGTAAAGAATGAAATAACAGGGAGGAAATAGTAATACCATCTTAAAATGGGTTTATGGCTTGCATAAGTTTTATTTCTTTTAGTCATGAATAGGCTTATGTCAGATTTAAAATACTACATTTACTAGCTAAATATTCTGCTTGACTATTAAAATGTTGAGATTTTAGATTCACACAAATACATTTTATGATTAAAAATGCTCTTAAAAGTCTTCACCAGGGGGTTATAAATAGCTCAAGTAATTTTTTTCATCTAGAAAGCTGTGCGGTTTTAATTGGAGGGGCATTTGTACGGGTGAGGGGAAAATGCAGAGAGTATGGCATATAAGGCAAATAACCTTATTTTCAAAATGTTGTCTGAATTCTAGGTGGGAAATCAACAAAGCTTATTTTACCTTCACTTCTCCAATGTATCTCATTGTGTAGAAAGCACAAGCAGTAATTTTTCATTATGTTCGGATATGTGAAAGCATATCAAAAGTGGGGCAAGAAAAGTTGCTAGATATTTCAGGACTGGATGGGCAGGGAGGTGAGAACCCATGATGAAGTCAGCTACAGGGCATGGTTATGCCTTGTGGCTGTGCCTAAGGCTATAGTGTTTGGAACAGTGTTTAAAGGGTCAGTGTGCAATTTAAACAGTAAAAAAAATCCCTCCTAGATTTACCTTGTCTTGGTTTTATTTTTAAACTCTGTCAAAACCCACAGCACAGAAATTTTTTACTGAGCCAGGGGTTTATTTTTCCCTTTCTCTTCTTTAGTACTGAATTTTTAGAAATCAGCCAGGCTGCAGCTAAGTTGCTGGGCCAGTAAATGATATTATCTTAGATGAGACAATTTTTATAGTAAAAGACATTTCTCTCTCTCCTTCTCTTTCTCTAATTTTCATAAAAACAGCATTTTCGGGTTTTAATGGTGGAATTGTATTTTATTTATTTTAAAATACTGTTGGTTGGAGTTTTTTGCTTTGTTTTCTTTTGCTTTTTTAACCACACACTGATCCAAAAGGAAAAAAAAATGAAAATGACATCATAAGCACTAAAACTTTAATGTTTTCATTACCTTTAGTTCTGAGAGCAGGATTTTAAGAGTGTTCCACTTAGGCTAAATACAGAGCTACAAAGCACCAGGAAAACTGAAAGGAAAGAGTTTCCAGGTTAAGGATGTTCACAGCATGGCATTCTATAAAAGTAAAGACAAAGTAAAGTTTCTGGTTTCAACCCCTTATCCAGCCTGGTGTACGCAGCACCTAAGATAGATCACTGTTCCTTTTACCTACACACATCTTGAAGGAGATTTGGGTGCTTGAAATTAATTTCCATATGCCAAAAGGAAAGCTGAGCTAGAGTCACTGATTTTCTCAATTTTTTATCTTGCACACAAAGCATAGGTCAGTGTAGTTTGCGTTGGATACAGCACTTTTTACCTTCAAGAAAGAATAATATTTATAAAAGCTCATATGCTCACCAGTACCAAGAATTTGGGAATTACCAACCACATTTATTTCCAACAATCTAAAAGCAGAAGACAGAAAGGAAAAAAAAAAAACCCATCAGAATAAAATGTTGATAATGAAAAGACTCTTATAGATAAAATGCAAGAATTACACTGTCTACACAGCATACAAAACAAAATATAAAATACAATGAAAAAAATATGTAACTCTTGCCATGATGGCTATCAGGATATCAGGAGGATAAAAAAGCAGTGACATAAATGAAAATGGAACTTAAATTTTAATTCCAATGGGAAAAGATGCAATAAAGGGCATTATGTGATGATACTAAACCATTACAGCTCGCAGATTCAATAGATGGTGTAATATTTTCTAAGGACAAAGAGTTAAAGTATCATTGGGTATGGTATGATAGCAGGGCACTCCACTTTCTCAAAGACAGCAGAAAATGAATGTTGATAGAATTTGGTTCCTTCTTTCCTAGTTTGACTACTCTCTAATTTCTCTACTAACTACTCGCAAGAGATGTCATGCTGAAGAGTTTTGTTCCTTGGTGTTAGAAGTTATTTTTTTAACATAATTCTATGGTTCCAGTAGAAAGGTGTATATGCAGACCCTTCTGAGCATTTGTTTCATAGTTATCAGAGACTGTCATAATCTTAAATCAGAGATCTAATTTGCTCCTTCTAATCTTAGGTAGAAAGTGAAACTATATAGAAATTTCCCAGTTGTTCAGATCTATGAGGAACCTCCATACTGGGAAAGTCAGGAGTAATCTCGAGAGACAAGAGAAACTAGATTATCTTGAAGAAAATGATATGAATTTGTCATAGAACACAAGACACAGAACTCAATTACTTGAGAGGGCTCAGGGTGCACCAAAATTTGTGGAGCACTTCATATTTGCAAAATACAATTTTCCTTCAAGCACTCAGATATTTTCAGAGGTGGTCCTGTGAGTCTTGAAAGTGGAAGATTTACATAAGGCCCAAGACTCACTAAAAACTTGGATTAAGTCCAATTGTGAAAAACAACAAAATAATTTTAAAAAATGAACTCTTACTAGGTCAAATACAATAAGAGGATGTTAGGAATTCTGTAATTATATTCATTTTCTCTTTTTCCCACCTTCCCACTGAGATCCACAATAGTACTCTTTGTATGTTCACTGCCAGTCTGAGCAACATGAAGAGAAAACAACCTGTTTGTTCCCAAAATAACAAAACATATTATTAGTTAATCCATAAGGGAGAAAGCTGTACAGCTGCTTACTATATTGAATCTGCTTTGGCTTTTACAATGTTCTCTTATATCTTATAGGCTGCATTAAAAAAAGAAAAAAAAAACAGAAAAAACAACCAAACAAAAACAAAACAAAGCCCTAACCTAATGCAAACAAATAAGCAAAACAAAACAAAAAAACACTCCCAAAACCCAGTCTACTGTAGTTCTGCGTGTTTTGCCTAGGCTTGTTTTGCTGGTTCACACTAGATTCTGTTTGTCTAGAGAATTGGCAGAGGCAACTGACAGTGTTTTTTTTCTCCATATACTTCTGTCCATTAGCCTACAAAGCTGACACTGACAAAAGAAAAAAGGGCCCCTGTACTACTTTGAGTGCTACTTTGAATACACCATAATCTTATGGAAGTACTAATATGACGTTTCTCACTTCTCATATAACAAATTAAGTAGCACTACCTGCCTATGAAAAAAAAGAACAAGAAAGGTGTATTTTGTGTTTGAGAAGTAACAACATAACTTCTAAATCAGAAATACAAATATAAGGAATGATTTAATCAGTTAGTAAAAAGAGGTATAATTTTAGGTACTTACTACTGTTTCACATTTTGTCATAATTTACTTTTTGTACGTTACTTGAAAAACTGTATTACATACATGCACACTGCCATACTGCAGCCATTGCAGAGCTAACTAACCCACAGGAAGAGAAATGTGTTTCAAACCAACAGCAAGTAATTTAGCTTTCACTCAGGAAAGGCAGGTGGTCTTGCATCAGAGTGCCTTTTGAACAATCATTACAAAGGTTGAGGTTGTAACAGAAAAAGGCACTGACATGTCCCGAGGAGGGAACTTTTGTGTAAATTGCATGGACATACAGGATTTAATAACAAACTGCAAAGCAGACCTAGTAAAAACACACAGAAGCTCAGCAGATAAAGCTGACTGCTGTAGATCATATGTCACTATAGAAGCTAAATCAGATTCAGTAGAGTAGACTAAGCTTCGCTTCTCTCGTGTGGATTATTCAATATTATATCTGGTCATTTTCAATGCAAAGAATTTGTTTTCTACCCACAGCTTAGCCATGAATGTTTAAATGGTGCTGCTATGGAGCAGAGCGATAAAGAGAAGATGGACAAGCCAAGATTGGATAGTGGATGGAGAGGACCACCTTTTTAACAATGGACACTTAATTATGGACAAACCTCCTGGAACTTTTTTTAATGGATACACTGTTTCGACCTATCTCCTCTGCTACAGCTTGCTACTGGTTCTCCTCAGAAAAACACGCCAGATGGAAAGCTAAGCTATAACTGGGAAAAAAGAAGGAAAGTGATGCTAAAATTAAAACTTTCAGGATGGGCCATAATAAGACTTTTCTTGAGAAAACCTTAGTAGTTTCTTAATTTGATTCAGCCTAAGAGCCTTAATGCCACATTATTAGTTGCACTGATTAAGGCCTGAAACACTATGTCAATTTTTCAATTTCAAATCAAGCTAAATCCACACAAAACATTATACTGAATTCAAATGAATCATTGCAATTTTCCTATCAAAACTTCCCAGAAACTTCAATCCATAAGAAATACTATTATACTTACTTATATGCTTATATAATTATATATTTATTTTGGTTTTGCTGCAGGATAAAATTGAATTTCCAGTTACTCAAATAACATAAAGTGATAAGATCATGCTATTAAGAATCACTCAATGTCTGTGTAGAAACCATGTCTTGGAGTTTTCTGATGTGAGCAAGGATACAGTCTATCTTTAGAAGCTCAGTGGATTACTGAAAAATTAGCACTTCTGCTATAGTCTTTCACTCCCTGATTAATTTTGTAGATTATAACTTACTGACTAGACATAAAAGCTGTATGGGCAACTCTAGCACCGAATTAGTACAGTACTGAGCTAATTTAATTGCTAATGCTTTAAACCGAAATTAAATTGTCTTTTTCTCCCTAGTATTTAATTTTCAGAGTCAAAAGGGTTAAAGTTAGAATATTAGTTAAACTTCAGAAGAAATTAGGCATGATGAATGGAGAAAATGTTGCCATGAAATCAGAAATGCATATATCAAAATGCCAGCTGTAACATCATTATTTCTAAGTAAAAGGAACTAGGTCTATTTCTTCTATAATTCTTGTGTATCACTATTAAAACCTTAAAGGAATTGTAGTATTTACTGCTTTTTTAAAGATTCAGCATTATTCAGCATTTTAAAAGATCCATGGAGCTGTGTTTGCTTTACCCATCACCTCTCTCCCACAGTGCCCTTCATCGCTCCTGCCTGGCTGTACTGCAGGGATGATGATAGCAAACACCTTGTTAAAGACATCCTACCACTGAAACAAACCTGATTCAGCCAGCAGCATTTTTGTGTTCATGGACTAAAATAAGATGGGTTTGGTGCAGTTCTTATCTTGAGGTGAACTGACACCTGTGATAGCAGGTGGCATTTTTTTTTTTATTTTATTTTTTCCTATCAAAAGCTTTTTTTAAGACTGAAAAGAACAAAGGACCTCTCAATCCACCTTTTGTTCTGTTTTTGTGTGTTCTTCCAACACTGTGTATTTTGCTCACTGAATATGGCAAATGAAGCCGGTTGTGTCTTTCAGGTAGAAATCTCTGTCCCATTTGACATATTTCAGGGTTGGAATTCACTGCTTCTATAAAAGCAGAACAGAAGAGCGCAGAAACAGGGAATTTCAATCAACGGGGCGAATCTTTAAATACTATATCCAGGCTACCTCCACGTGGAGAAAAAGGATGACGTAATGCTCTGGTGAAACAAAAAGGCGAGGGCGAAGGCCAGGGCCAGGGCCAGGGCCGGGTGGGGGAGGAGGCTGGGAGGGCCAGACTCGGGCCGGGCCGGGGCA
>NW_005054323.1:6824661-6833286 GCF_000277835.1 Geospiza fortis
CTGGGAATGCCGGCCCCAGCCCGGGAGTGCCCTCCCGGGAATGCCCGTCGGCTGGCCCCAGCCCAGCGGCGCCTGTGCCTCCTTCAGGCCGCCGCTCAGCAGTCTGTAAATGCAAGAGCGCTGCTGTTCCTGTACAGTCTGAGTGTGACAGCCTGTGCTCAGGGAACCATGGCGCTCCGGAGCTGTTTGGGAGATTTTCTCCTGGTAGGTGTGCTGTACAGCATTGCAGAAACTTACACGGGCTGCTAACATCGGGCTAAAAATAGCGTTAAAAGAGCGAAAGAGCTACTAACCTGTGTAAAGATTTTATGTTAACTCCCCTAGCTCCTAACTACGAGGTCCTCCTCGGCGGCTCTCATGTGACCCCACCTGGAATCCTATTGCCAGGCCTGGAGTCAGTACAGAGGAAGGTGTGCACCTGTTGCCGTGAGTCCAGAGGAGGGAAAAAAATTAATCAGAGGGCCGGAACAGATCTCCTATGAGGAAAAGCTGAGAAAGCTAGTGCTTTGCCTAAAGGAGAGAATGCTTTTGTCGCTGAAAAAGGGGATTATAAGAAAGATTGGGTCAAGCTTCTTTAGCAGGGCCTGTAGCAATAGGAGACAAGGTTATGGTTTTAAACTACAAAGGAATACATACAGAAGAAGTCTTTTATTATGAGGGTGGTAAAATACTGGTACAGGTTGCCCAGAGAGGTCTTAAATACCCCATCTCTAAAAACATTTGCGGTCAGTTCAGACAGGGCTCTGAGTTACCTGATCTGGCTCAAGATGTCCCTGCCCATTGCAGGATGGTTGGACTGGATGACCTTTAATGCTGACTTCCAAACCAAACTCTTCAGTGGTTTAGTGGTTCTATGGCTGTGTTGCCACTTGACATGAACCTGAAAATAAATGGACTCTGCTTTGTTTCACAGGAGACATGTAGTGTGTGTCACTTTTCAGAAGCTAGCTGCCAGCTAAAGGAAGCTCTTAGAAGTAGTTAGGGTGGTTTCTAGTGTCAAACTAGTTATGGATAAAATTACACCAATTTCCAGATAATGTTGCCATTTACAATTAGAATGACATACTCAGAACTTTACTTCTGCAAGATTTTTCCATTATGTCTCTACCACAAAGGAATTATCTGCTATGTCCATGACATCTCTTTGCATGGACTGGCTAACCAATTTGTACCTATATACCCACTGAAAAACCTGCTACATGCTTCTTTCTGAGCATTTTATACTATGAGAAAGAGAAGAAAAACAAAGCATAGATGCAGAATAAGCAACAGAAATTGAGAGGTCTGAGCTAATTTACTTACTGTAAACATGCAATTCTGGCATGTTTCACTCTCCTTAAATAACTAAGTTGTTGACAATATTTTTGGTTTAGGGAGAGAAGAGACCTATTTCCCATTCTCTTTTAAAGAAATTAAGGGGCAACACTTGTGCCAATATCCAGAATATTTTATCTGCACCCTGAAGAGTTTTCCATTGTTCATGCCTGTTGCGCCTTCTCTACTTCGTTGTGCTAAGTACAGATGCATAGTGATTAAGCATAGATGTACTCAGAATGAACCCTCTACTCCAGGAAAAAACAGACAAGCAAACCCTCAATTATAAGAAACCACAGAAGCAGGATTAAACTTCTCAAACCTGGGTTGTTTGTGGAAGTAAAAAAAGGTAGTAATTAATAGGAACACCTAGTAAATATGCAAAGTATCTATATTAATATTATTTAGAGCTTTAGTTAGTCATACAGAGATATGAATATGCATTTAAGTGTTATGAGCTCTGTGGATCTTGTTAATGGGCAGCTTCAGTGGGGTGCATGTCTTATCATAGGGCACAAAATTATTCACACCTGGTTTGTGTTATAGAAACTACAGAAGAGTACTGGGTGGTATAACAAGTGATTAAAGGGCACTTGTGACATAAAGAATTTAATAAGCTAAATGATCAATTTTTGTTGATGCTTATCCTGCCTATAGCACCTAATTGAAATATATTCTTGGTGGAAAACTTCCTGTGTCTTTGCTTTAATAATTTTATTTACAGCACTGATTCATACCTTTAATCTTCTGCTCTTTCTTATATTTACTTGCTCACTTTTTATTCTGGTTTCTTTCTTTTTCTCTTCAGTCTTCTCTGGTTTTTAACGTTCACCCACATCATCTTCAGCTCTCTGACATTTCAGTCTGTTGATGCACACAAACATTCTGCCAAAACAAGTTAGCTAGAAATAGGGCCATCCTTAGTGACTGCTCCACTTTCAGCACTACATTGTACCAACTGTGATTGACAGAGCTCATGCTGTCCAGCCTAATAGTTCTTCAGTGGTGATTAACTGGGCTAGTGATACACGAATGGGGGGTTGATGGACGCCTAACTTTCTGCTGCACTGGTCTCACTCAGGTGCAGATCCTTTACTCTTTCAGAAATGCCACACTGGATGATTTACTATGCTTTGCTAAGTACTGTGGTGGTTTGGTTGTTCATTTTGCCTCTACTCACCTCAGTTATGAGCTCTGCTGAGTCTCACCCTGAGGAAATATAAAATGCAGGAGCTGCGTGAAGACAAGAGAATGGAAGCAAAACATCTGAAGTGAAACTGCCAAAAGTCTGGTGCTTTGTCTAAACAGTATGAAAAGGCAACTCAAGTTGTGGAGCTTAGGAAGCTAAGTTCTGGACCTATGTTCCAAGAATATATGAGGATTTTTTAAGCAATGTTATTTTCCCAGGCAATCTCTTTACATCATACCTTTTATTCTTTCTCTTCTAACATTTATTTGCTTTGTCCTACCACAGTCTAATTATCTAGACTATAACAATCCAAACTCTAATAATACACCACTTTTTCTTGTCTATTTCTGTCTGCATGTTCCAAAAAATAAAATAATAATTTTGAGAATTTTTTAAGCCTTACTCTGTCTCCATAAATAAATGTAAGATTTCCTTTATATTTAACTGTATTGTATTTATTATGTCTGTGGATGCATTTGGTCCCACACAAAATATTAATGGTTTAAGCAGAATTGTGTATTACAGGATGACAGGTGGCATACAAAGCTGTTGCACAACACCAGAATACCTGAATGTGCTATGTGCCCAGATTATGTCATAAAGGAGGATCTGGAGCTGGCATATTTTCTCACACAAAAATAATCTAAATAGCTATTAAAAAAAAATCTTTCTGTGAAAGACTGTGAAATCTCTGGACTAAAACTCATAAAATGTAATGAAGTTTAAATTTCTTGCACTGCGATAACCTTGTGACCCACTTAGGGTATGCTTATACTATAGCTTTGGTTAAGATCAAGCATATACTCTCAACACAAGAATTGTTATCCTGTGGTTTTCATCGCCAAGTGTTTGTTCTTAAAGTGCACAAAATAAATACTTCTCAGATTAATTAGATAGAAATTTTCAATCAAATGGAGTTGGGCAGGCGCTTCAAAAGAGCACATGCAGCAGTTCAGCATGTAATTAGCTTAAGTCCCTGGATCTCTGAGACATGTAAGCTACCTTAGATTTATTTTTCTTCTTTTTCCAGCCATAGACACTGTTCCCATGTGGAGATGACTGTTCATTACCTGACCAGTGCACAAGAATAGTTCACCATGGAGCAGGAGCAGAGAAGACTCTGAGATAAAGGTTGCATTAATAGGAAATTGGAGCAAAAGGCTATAAATGAAACTCTAGAAACATCTCCTACAGTTTACCAGGCTTGCTTTAAGGGCCAGAGAATTCAGTGAGTTTTGATATTTAAATATTGGGCTAGCATCACTCTTGAGTAATTTTCTTGACCTAGCAATGGTTCCAGGGATTCACCTAGTGTCAATGTCAGATATTCCTCACCACCTCTTCTGGTATACACCCAACCTCGTCTCATGTTGCACATGTTGCATATGTTGCATTTATTTATAAATAAATGCAGACAGCTTTTAACAGTTGTGATGATTCAGATGATCTTCGTCTGTAAGCTAATGATAATACTGCTCTGACTGAAAGATTTGTAAGGCTATGGTCATTGACATTTGTGACACACATAGCAACTATGCAGGCACAGCTTTTGAAAAGCTTATAAATAGAATAGCCCATTATGTCTTTGACAAGGAGACAGGTTTGTTGCTTTTTAAAAAATCTTAAGTTTAGCAATATTTAGTATTTCTATTTAGATGCCATAGAATTTCAAAGACAAATTACTATTCTTTTGTTCTTTGTAAACTGTGGATTACTGCAGTAAAATGTCATATTTTATGATTTATGTGAAATCTTGAGATTTGCTGCTAAATGCTTTTTGGAAAATTTGTAGTATTCATTGTTGAAGTTGTACTAACAAGAATATATACTTCAGTACTCCAGGGACTGGGTTTCTTCAGCAGAAACACGCTTAGAAAATTAAAACAACTGGAGGACAACTACATTGTTTGTGTATAGGGCATGACTGCTGGAAAATGCAGAATCAGAAAATTATGAAAGAAAAGGAAGAGATGCCAGAGAAAAAGCTTGAAGATCAAGCACCTATTTATGAGAATAGTATTTAGGGCAGCCTTTAAGGGAAAAAGGCCGTTATGAATCAATTTTATACTACTTAGATTTTGATTTTACCATAACAGCCATAATAGTTAAAAAACCCTGTCTTCTTTGCATACTAAATGACTTTTCAATCTTCCAAGTTTTTTGGGAAGTGTCTGTCATATTCTTTTAGATATTCATTTTGTGGTCTCAGTATTTTCTAGCTGATGTATGTCAAAGGTGTAATAGACTGAGAGTTTAAGAGTATTTTAAATAAATATTCCCATGCTAAATGTATGTCTGCAGAAGTTGATACAGTAGTGCAGCTATTCCCTGACGATGCTATAATGTGTGCAGTTTTATGACTTGAGATAATTGTGCCTCAAAAAGTCACTCTTGTCATTTTTCATTGTACCAAGAAGTAAAAGGTGCTGTTAGGGATTATGCCAATCAAAACAAGAAACCTACAGGATAATACTGGATTCACATGGGCTGTTGCTGCAAACTACTATAGTACACTTAAAAAAGAAGCATAATTGCTCCTCTGCTAATGCACTAGCATGGATTTTGGGCTAAGTCATATGACTTATCTCACAGAGGTTTCTTGATTTGTTTCATAAACAGTCGGTTGCTTATATTCATAGACAGATGGACTAGAAAATTTCTGTTTCTGTTGCTCCTACAGTTACTGTTTTAAATTTTGTTGATTACCTAAATTCCAATAAATATATTTAGAATAAAACAGCAATAATGTACAGCATTACAATTGCAATACGAAAGCAAAAGTAGAATTTGTAAGCAAAATGATTAACATTGGCCATCTAAACAACTCAAAACATAAAATTTGTGCATGAAAACTTTTTGAACTATTCTTATGTAGTTTTGAATGAGAAGCTGAACAGGGCTCTGGGTACTTTTTAAGATTAGTAGACTTACCAGGTATACTATGCCTAGCATGCTTGTCTGTACTACTGTCAATGTATCTGCAGGCTGTGACATTCACCTATGAGTTGCTGATGTTAATTTTTATTGCCTCATATGCATTTCCACTTAAACACATTTTTCTGTGTTAATTCAGTTTCAAAGCATTAATTTCAGGTCATGCTGATGCTCTTCATTTTCTTTTCAGATTTTCAACACTTTAGGGGAAGGATTTAGGGCATTTATTTTCTTAACAGTTTGACTGAAACCCATTCATGGTTTGACACTGATCTGCTGGTAAAATGTTCTTTCACCTCCATAGCCATTTCTCTAGCACACAACCAAATGTGTATAAAAGTGAGTAAGTAAGTAAATAAATAAATAAATAAATAAATAAATAAATAAAGTCTGCCTGATAAAAGAAGACACTTTATGTCTGTTATGTACTTATGTGAGTTGTATGTATATAATTTGTCTCTGACATTTCATTTGTCTAACTAAAACCAGTATGGAGAGCCTGCAGAAATGGTGTTTTGCAAAGGCAAAAATGGGGTTTTTCTTAGTAAATCCTATGATGTAATCTGCACAGAGAATGCAGCCAAATGGAGGTCCAATATAATTTCACCTTGTTTAAGTATTACTGAAATCTAAATATTAAAATTACTTACTAACTTTTTTTTTTAGGGTAACCATTGATGCCTTTTCTTCACCAAGCTTTACAGCAACGTGGAAGATTTAGGTGTAGGAGAGAATAAATCTAAGTTTTGGGGGTTTTTTGTGTTCTTTTTTCTTTTTTTTTAACAGCAAATTCCAGTGAATTCTCATGAGTATGTACTGCTCATGAGAGGTATACTGCTTCAGTCAGTGCAAAATGGACTGTGGAAGATGTTAAGAGGAGAAGAATCTGAGCCATTTCCACACAGCCATGTTTATCAGCATTGGAAGTACTTCAGTCATACATCTGAAAATCTGAAGGGACTATAAGAAAGTTTATTGTTGAAGTACCTTGTTTTAAAATCTTGAACCTTATATATTACAGCTGATATTACTGCTAAAAACTGTAATTTGTCAGCTCAAGATTTCAGGGAAAAATAGCTTGGTTTTGCACAGATAAATTGCAAAGGTTTCTTCCATCTTTGTTTAAGTCTGAAACTTTTAGTCACATTTGCAGTCCACCATATTGCGTTGGAAGTAATTTTTGTTTGTTTGTTTGTTATGTTTTTCAAGGTTGGGAAATACTTTTTAAAAGTCACTTTTTCCACTAGAAAATATATCAGGTAAGTCCTCATTAAAGTCTTGTCTAAACAAATTAGAAAATCTAGATTTGAGCCTTGATATTTTCTTTAAAAATTGCTTCACAGAAATTTCTTGCTTTTTTGTCAACATCTTTCAACAGCATGCTTCTACTATTGTTGCTAGCTGTTTGAAACATTATTGCTCTGGACTGTAAGTGTCAGCAGAAGCTATTAATGGAAAAATGGCAAAACGTAAGACACCCTAATATAATGCCAGGGAAAATGCCTAGAATTAGAGAAACCTCTGACAAGAGGTTCCTATAGGGTGTTATTTTCTTAACAGTGCCAAAATATGCAACAGATGAAACTGAACACTCTGATTAAGGTGGTTTTGTTTGTGGCATGATGCTGTTATATTATCCTGTTACCCTGTACGAAAATCTAATCACAGTCTGTGTTTGTAGATCAAACTACTGAGAGTATAGTATTAAAAAAAAAAAAAAAAGCTGGTTTGAAACATGGTGTAATGTAATACTTTATATCCCAGCTCATTTGAGAGGGGTATGTGAGTGAGTGATTGATTGTAAATATTTTTCACATTTCCATTACTGAGCAAGACTTTTGACCTTGCAATTCAAGATTTATATCATCTGGATGTGATTTTTTTTTTAATAGTTATGATCCTGAGATCTGTATGGTCTATTTATTATAGCAAATTCAGAGAATTTTACCTTGCACTTCAGAAATCTGCTGTATCATTTGGTATTGTAGCAAACTTTATGTTCCACAGAGAGTAGTATAGTTTAGTCTTCTTGTATATCAGAAGGAAAAGAAAGGGAGGAAAGAATGTGGGGAGGGAGGGTAGCATTTCTGCTTAGCCATATGTCACGATTCATGTAGCTTATGTTAGCTATATTAAAGACTTCTCAGAAGTAGCTTTGAGTCTTACAAGAATGGCTGGGGCAGGGAAAAACAGAATAAACTGAGGTTATTAGTCTGAAGCAGTTGATTTTTTTTTCTCCAGAAAATAGTGAAATATGAAAAAATGTGATTTTTTGTGATGTTTTTCCTAACCCATTTCACCAGTTTCTCCAGAACCCTCTGAATGGCAACATAGCCATGGAGTATCAGTCCCTCTTCCCCATTTTATTGGATATTCAAATTTGCTAAGGATTCCCTCTCTCCTTATCCAGGTCATTTTGGACTCAGTATCAGTCTCCAGGCTATACCACTAGTTACTGGCCTCAAGCTGGACATTGTGCCTTTGTTCACAACCCTGTTTTTCACCTGGCAATCCTTTTTTAAATCCACTGTCCGTTCATCTATCTGATACTTAATCAGCATGTTTATAAGGATACTATGAAAGACAGTATTGGAAACCTTGATACAGCCAAGATAAACATATCCACTGCTCTCCACCTAGCCAGTCGTCACGTTAGCCAATATTCATCACTGTTTTGCTTATCAAATGCTAATATTATGAAACTCACTCATAGAATAAATTTTTGTGTGAAAGCCTGTGCCTCTAAATTCATTGTGCTTGGCAGCAAATATTTGATTGATTTCACTTGGTGATTAACATGCTGGAAACCTTATGGCTTTGCAGAACCAGCTATAATGTGTTAGGCACTGCCACAGAAAAAATCATTCTCAAAGGGTAAAACAATTGTTGGTACCATGCTTTTTAACTGTGTAACACTGTGGAATTTCATGGAAGTGCAACATTTATCTTCCATCTTCCATAAGTTAATTTCTGAACTCTGGAATACCTGATGTGTGAAAAGAGCAAAATTTTAACAAGCGCAGAAATCTTGAGACAGTTACAAATCAAAGTGATGTGGTGGTGTCATCAAACTAAACTGCCATTTGATTTTACTTTGACATTAACCTGTTTATGTTGTCAAGGTTAAAAAATAAAGAGTAGGTGTTTATCACTGGAGGTGCTAGCTATTACTTGACAACCGAGACATG
>NW_005054323.1:6833296-6834811 GCF_000277835.1 Geospiza fortis
ATTTTACCAATCCTTTTAATGGAGTAAGGAGTTGGCCTTCATTTATAAAGAAAATCACAAGACCTGCAGTGCTAGTATAAGAACTGCAAGGAGGTATAATTTATAAGGGAATTTGTTAAAACACAGGATCTAATCATGCAGAGCTAGCACTCGCATAATTCTTTCAACAGTTAATAAATTACAACAGGGAAGCCCGTGGTTCATAAGTAAATGACATACGCAGTAAGAAAGACATGATGAAAAGGATACAAAAGTTTACACATAAGATAGAAGCACTCAGGTTTTAGAATGTGGGCTGAATACATATACATCACAGCATTAAAGTCCAGGTTTTAGACAAAACTAAAAACACTATAAAGAGGCAAAATTGCAGGTGATTCCAGTAACAAAAAAAAAAAAAAAAAAAAGGTCTAATTTGTGTTTAAATGGTAGTTTCTGAAGACACAGATGAGCATCAGAGGATGGAAATTTGATAAATCAAACCAATGAGTAATTTATTCTTGAAAATAATTGTGTGCATACAATCATTACCTGATATTTGTTAACATACAAGTATCTGCTTTCAATGGCCTGCTACTGATATGCTGTTTTCCAAATTAGCACATGTATTAAAACTATAAACTGGAGAATTTCTCATGGACTTATCATATAAGTTTTAACAGCTCTTCCCTTTACCAAGCAGTCTGAGAAGTGACTAGCTATAAACCGGTGCCCAAAGAACAAATTAATTCATTTTTTGCTTCCTTGAAGACATTAGTGATGCTTGAGATGAAATGAAAACACACAACCCCCTGAAAAAGTAAGCCATCTGTGACAGCATAGATGTAATTTGGAATAATAATAAAGAAACAATTCTGTAAAAAGTATGCAGACCACTAGTGTGCCACTGTGAGTGTCACTCTTCTGCACAAAACAGTCACTCAGAATTTCTTAGTGACAGAGGGGTTGGAGTCTGTCACTATGTAAGCAACTGGGAGGCTTTGTACAGGTAAGCAGCTCTTTTATAGTCGTTATTGCAGTACATTACATACAAGCCAAGTAAATATGAAAAAATATTAAATAAAACTTTTATATAGATGCAAATGACACTGACCACAAAAAAGATGTTAAGTTTTTTGCTCAGTGTCAGAAAATATTCAGAAATCCAGTGCCATTATTGTGGTTCATCAAATATAAACTAACAACAACAAGTAAGAGTAAAGTTGCTTTTTGTTGTTTTTGTCACCATCATTACACAGGATGATGATAAATATTACTATTAAAAATAGGCATATTTGTATATGCCATTGTG
Organism: Geospiza fortis; assembly: GCF_000277835.1. Lineage (NCBI taxonomy): Eukaryota > Metazoa > Chordata > Aves > Passeriformes > Thraupidae > Geospiza > Geospiza fortis. The sequence goes on from NW_005054323.1 coordinate 6,834,588, forward strand.
GTTAGTTGTGTCTGCGCGAAGAGAAAGCCCGGCCAGTGCCACACGCACACTAGCAGCAGTCAGATGCGGACTGAGCCCTTCCCGGCGTAAGGGGATAGGCTGCCTCATTCCGGACTGAAGTGAAGCCTTCTGGCGCCAGCTGATGAGAGTCGCGTAATGATGGACAGGAGGCAGGCAGGTCTCAGCACCGGGGGGATTTATTGGGGGAGGGGAGTGGGAGGGGA
>NW_005054323.1:6834821-6835817 GCF_000277835.1 Geospiza fortis
GGAGGCATCAACCCGCTCCTAGACCAATAACAGAATATTATAATATAATAAACAAAATATAATAACAAATCGTGGCAGAGCATGTGTGGGGACTTGGGGATTTTGCCCAACCACCCGCGGCCCCAGATGGAAGGTTCTGGGGCTAGGGCAATAGGCTGACAGGCATAGCAACATAGGAGGGGTTAAAAGATTGATATAAAATTTGTAACAAAAAGGCGGGAGTAACTAAGCAACTGCAAGACTGACAGGGGTGGCTGAGGGAGGAAATGGGGGAGGGGGGCCTGGGACAGGTGCCATCTTAAGCATATAGAACTTAATATAAAATAAGCTAAAAACGTATAAAACATTTAACATTTAACATTGAACTAAGGAAACCCGTGAACCCTCGACCAAACAGCACACGCACCACAACCGTTAGTGATGTCCCCATGAAGTGCTGACATTTGATATCTGTACCTGGATGCACTGTCCCTGCTCTAGCCCTCTTGCTGGGAGTGGAACTTCCAGCTTTACATTGCAAGACTAATCATACCCTTTTCAGGGGTGGGAGGTGCTTTGGAGGCACCCACTGTCATGTTGTCCAATTGGATCTTTATCTTCATACTCACTTGAATGGGCCATTCAGTTGAGAGGGGCACTTTCTTTTTGTTTCTCCATAGGGCAAATGATTTAATGAGCATGGATGTAAACAGGACAGAGGTAGTCAGTGCCTTCATAGCCTCAGTCTTACCAGCAAAGACTTGTGATGAGATTCAAGAAGAAAGTGGATGCATATCAAGCCAGAGTTTCTTTGGGTGAACTTGACCGATAGTATATCCATGGACAAGCTTATTTCAAGGTTTCTGAGAGAGCTGATCAATATTTTCATAGGGCTGCTCTTTAGCATCTTTAAAACATGAAAATTGGAGAATGTCTGAGATGTTTGAAGGAGAAACAATATTACACTTCTGTGTTGGTTTTGCACGATCTGTCTTTGGTAGTGGAGTGGCCACAGAG
>NW_005054323.1:6835827-6881362 GCF_000277835.1 Geospiza fortis
GCTGAACCTTCAGCCATGTCTGGTAGAACCAATCCCTGATGGCTCTGAAGATGGACATGGTGCTGGCCAAAACTGGGCCAATGAGAGAGGCTGGTAACGCCTCTGTGCCAGTGTATTTGGGAAAAAAAATGAAAACAGTAAGGGGACACAGGTTTTGTTCTTCCAGCCAGAGAAGAGGAAGATATGAGAACATGTGAGGAAAACTACATGGCAACACCTTGGTCAGTGCAGAAGGAGGGGAGGGGAGGAGGTGCTCCAGGCACCAGAGCCAAGGTTCCTCTGCAGGCCATGGTGAGACTCTGGTGAAGCAGCTGTGCCCCTGCAGCCCTTGGGGATCCATAGGGGTTGCAGAGATCCATGGGGAGGGTGCCCATGGTGGAGTGGGTGGATGTCTGTCGGAGGCTGTGATCCAGTGGGAGACCCGGTGGAGAGAGAGGGTCCCTGCCTCCAGGGTGGAGCAGCCTGTCCTTGGAGGACTGCACCCTGGAAGTGTGACCCTTGCCACAGCAGTTTTGGGAGGACCATGAGCCCATGGGAGGGACTCACATTGCAGCAGCTTTGGGAGTGCTGCTGCTCATGAGATTGAAGCCATGCTGGAGAAGTTAATGAAGAACTGTCTCTTGTGGGAGGGATCCCACAGCCTCATAGGGGAAGGACTCCTCTCCTGGAACAGTGGAAGAAGATCTGGGGTGATAAGCTGACCAAACCCCTGTTGCCTGTCTCCTTGAGCTTTTGGTGGGGAGAAGGGAGGGGTTGGAGGAAAAAGGATGTTTTTAAGGTCTTATTTTGCTTCTCAGTATTCTCCTCCGATTTTCTTGGTAATAAATTCACTTTGTACTTCTAAGTTGAGCTTGTTTTGGCCTTGGAGTGTTTTCTTCTGGTTCTCATCTCAACTCTTGAACCTTTTGTTGAACTTGAACCCAGAATTCAATTTTTCTCTCCTCTGCCCAGCTATGGCAGGGAAGCATGAATAAGTAACACCATGGGTGCCTGGCATTTTGCCAGTGTCAAACCCTTGACAATGTCTAATCAAAAGTACCAAAATAACTATCTGATGAAGTAGAAACTAGTCAACCAACTTTGATACTATGGTAGTGTAGTGGCTTTGGTTTGCCAGTGTGAGTCACAGCACCAATTAATGTGGTGGGTTGTGTGCTGGCTAAATGCCAGTACACCCACTAAAATTATTTACACATTTTCTGCTGTGAGATAAGGATTAGGAGAAGAGCAAAAGCAGGCTCAAAACTTTAAGAGTATAAAGAAAACTTTATTGCCATAACTAAAAGAAGAAGAATAAGAATCAAAATAAACCTGCAGAATACTTCTCCTCCTCTCCCCCCACCTCTTCTTTCTTTTCCTACTGACAATATAAAGAAACAAAAGGGACTTTCAGCCAGTTTGCCACCTCTAAAATAGTCTTTCTTCAGTTTGCTTAGGGACAGGAGTCTCTCCTGCCATGCCATGGAGACTTTTCCACAAGAAACTGTTCTCTTGTGGTTTTAATTTTCACAGATAGCAGCCACCCAGAAATCTACAAACATTAAGTCCTTCTCACATTTGGTAGTCTTCTCACAACTACCACCATGGGTCATCTCAGCTTATTGGGGTGCAATTTTAAGGATAAACTGTTCTAGCCTAGAGACAAAAGTTCTCTTCATCCATCTCTGAGAAACAGAGGTCCTTTTCTTCTGTCTCTGGGTCAAGGTTTCTCATCTTTCTCATCTCTCTCTCTATTCAAGACTCTCATCAAATCACAGCTATTTCAACATCTTCCTGCTTCAGCACTGGTGCCTTTGCTCATGGCTGTGGTTAGAACGCTCAATCCTCCCAATGCATTCCATAAGTTAAAGGGAAAAAGTGTCTAATGTGTCAACTACATCTTCACCATAGGATTCTCAAGAGAATTTCAGCCCAAAACTAAGGCATCTCCTCATTCTCCTGCCATCTGGGCTTTGACTCTTCTTTCTTCACTGACATTGGTGTCTCTATGTTGTTCTCTTCACATCCCTTCAACTTTCCTTTTTCTAATTTGGGAGAAGTGGGACCCACAGGTTTATCTATTTTTAAATGGAATTTTAGAGTAGTGAAAGAGTTAATCTTACAGTGGCGGCAGGAAATGGCCAGGCAGAATCTCAGCAGCCTGCATCATGGCCCCGCCAGGCCCAGCCCAGAGCTGCTCCCAGGGCTTGGTGGGGCAGGGTTTAGTGGAGGCAGGATGTTAGCATCTGCGGCCCGGCCTAGCCTTGGCCTGGGCCCCTGTCCTAGGTTGATTATATGATGCTTTTATCCCCAGTCATCTTGTTCTGTTTATGCTGAATAATAAGTTTTGCACCTTTAAGACTTGTTTCAAAGAGTGAAAGGGGGAGAGAATAAGTGCCCAGTTTGTTTTCAGACACTGCACTCAGTCCTCCACATTCCTTTTCCTGGATTGTGTTGTCTGTGGATGGACAGACAGCAGGACAGAGCTCTCTCTTGTTTTAATTAATTTTAGCTAGCTGAGGCAAAGAAGTTCCCGAGACTGTTTTTTTCCCCCCTTTTCTTTAAACCTGTTTAAACCTGCTCTAAACTGAGCACCAAAAGAGCACCGGCAGCTCACAGCTGTGACCCACTGGGCCAGGCCTGGGCCATGGCAGTTCCAGCACCAGAAAGACTAATAAAAGATTGAGTAAGCTAAGCTACGACCCAGAGAAAGGACTTTCTGAGTTTGTCATCTCTTTTAGAGCAGCAAGGGGTTTTATTGTTTAATAAAGTTTAAGGTTTATTGTTATAAACAGGTTTTTTTCCACTTTTCTCCAAATAAATATTTTCTCCCAAACCAGTTAAAGGCCAATTGAATCTGCTTTCCTACAAGAGCGCCTTTGAAAATTCTCTCCAAAATTTGCCCTAAACCAAGATAGCCTGACAGCCTCCCCTGCCCTGCCCAGCCACCACTTCAAATCCAGAAACAAGACAGAGCTTTTCCTGTGCTTCTTTTCTTAAATATGTGGATTTGTAGGGCAATTCCAGCTGGTTATTGGTTCTGTCAGCCATGGAGAAAGCTGTACTATTTCCATAGGTAAGGTCACTTTCCTTACCAAAAAGACTCAATTGAAATAAATCCAGGATAGATAGGTCACAGAGTGGCTCTTACTTAAAACCGTTTCTGTGCCTGTGATTGTTAACCTTGATTTATCAAAGGTAAAACATGCTTGATGTATTCAATTTCCTTATGTGAAAAAATAAGGAGACTTTTGATCATCGGGAGTGAAATGGGTGTCCTTTACTTCAACAAGGCTTTTGACAGTCTTCCACAATACTCTATCCAAGTCACATTGATACAGTCTGAGTCAGATTTGTACAAAACTCATTTGATTGTTAGGCTCAGCAGCTTGAGTTGATATGAGCTGTACTCTACCAGGTTGCTGGTAACAAGTGGGGCAGCAAGTGGGCTGACCCTGCTTAGCACCTTGATTGTTAACATTGGGGTGTTTTTGGAATGCTTGCAAATAAGGTGTTCCATAAACAGCAGACAAGTTTTGTCCAGAGGGACCTGGTGAAGTTGGAGGAATAGATTGGACTGAATTTAATTATATTCAACGAAGACAAATGCAAACTCATACACCTGGGAAGGAACAGATCCCTTTTTAAGTGTACGTGCTGGAGACTCACCACCTGACAAGCAGCTCTTCTGTAACAGGCTTGTAGGATATGGTGGATAGGAGGAGCCTGTGGTGTGTCCTGGGAGCAAAGACCAGCAACAGCTCTGTGAAGATAGTGGGTTTCTACAGTCTAGAGACCATTTAGCCTGGAGAAGAGATGGCTTTAGGGGAACCTAACAGCTGGTCTTTGGCACTGTCAGGCAATTGAGGAGGCACCAGCCAGTCTGTTCATGTTAGGGTACGGGGAAAAGCTGAGAAACACTGTGCAGGTGCTGAAACAAGAGAGAATCAGATTGGATCATCCAGATTACAGTTAGGCAGTAGAGCAAAACAAGCCAAAAATTTTAGGTTGTTATTTTAATCTAGTCTGACCTCATATGCAGGACAACTAGAGGAAGATTGAACTGGAGATGTTCTCAGGTTTCCATCAGCCTGAGTTGTGTGTATGTTCCTCTACTATGGTCTTGTTTTATATTTGTGCTGGTAGGGATGTGTAAAACCAGGGGCAGCTAGATTATAGAAACTGTAGAGGAGTGGTCTGTGGGGCAGATGTTGAAGATGCCATCTCAAGAACCCTTACAACAGAGACTCCCGTTGCCACTACATAGTGACAGATTGTCTTGTCTGCTTTGACTGCTTACATAAATGCAGTCCTATGTCAACACCACAGTAAATTAGTTTTGCTTTCAACAAACACTCTCAGTATCTATAAAGTAGCATTATGAAGTAGTTGAATCAATTTAATAATTTAGTCAGTTGTATAGGAGAATTTGAGATAGGTTTTGGCATGCAAAGGCAGCTTTATATTTCATAATATTTTCTTCTTCTCTCATGGTCAGAAGTTCAAATTCATTTGTGGTTTTGGTGTTATGTTATTTGTTGGTGTCACGTGTGGAAGGAGGTTGTATGTGGGAATATGTATATCTTTAACAGTTGCTGTTGTTGATAATATTATCATTGTCAGATTCAGAACAGGGTTAAGAAAAAACTATACTGAAAAACATAGTACTTAAAAGTTGGTATGAAAGCGTAAGTATTGCAGGTTTTGGGTTTGTTTTGGAAAAGAGGAGGTTCTAGCCCTTGTGAATGTGAAAACAAACTTTTAAGTGGCTGAGTCACACAGAGAAGTCTAGATATTCCATTAAATTTTGAAAGGTCTGAATTATTCCTGCCACTTTTATAAAAGTTTGTAATGTGATGGCAGAGCCCCAGTCAAAAGTAGTTTGAAAAGTATCAAGAAAACCTTCATAGTACTTTCAAAGGAGGCACTTAAAATGTTTCACACTGCACGTGTAGGAACGGAAGGGGGAATGACATTTCTGTAGTTTCTGTTCCCCATTTATCTTGGCATTCGAAAGCTGAGGTAGGAAGACAGCAAATGTAAGTTCTGATTGTAACAGGGCAATAATGAATTAATTGCCTTGTGGGGGAGAAATGGCCTGTTCCAGCTTTTAAATATTGCATTGAGGCAAACCTTTTTATTACTTTCTCCTAGGATTGTCTCATTCCTGTAACTCCTGTTAATGCTTCTGCACACATACACGTTTGAAACAATTTTTTCAGAAAGCAGATGCTCTAAAATCTATTTTAATCCAACCGCTGACAATATGCAACTAAAAAAGTAGGATAAACTTTATAGTTTAACATATTTTCCTTAATTTAATGTCTATTTCTACCTCCTCCACACTTTTCCCTTTTTTTTTTTTTTGGCAGGGTGCTTTACACATCCGCTGACCCATTAAAATCAATCTGATTCATTTTCCATTACAAAAGGTAAAAGCTATATGTATTTCCAGTCTATTTTAACTGTATGTGACTTCATTGCCTGAAATGTAATCCGTTAAATGATTTCTGAGCTTGAAAAGCAGGCTGATGTCTGGCAATCTCATGGCACTCCAGACCCCTTTGGATTTGTGCGTTTCCATCCAGAAGAAATGACATGTACCCAAAGTTAAAAACAGACAATCTAATGGTTTCCGAGCCTGTTTGCTTTCAATATCCCCAGGTATGAAGCGTAAGAAACTGCTGAAAAGGTGAATGGGAGCAAAAAAAGATGTATAAAAGGGTTTATCATCATAAAAGGTGAGTTTAATAGAGTGGAAGTTTCCTGCTGTTTCTTGTGCAGTTTCAACTGGCCATTTGCCTTAGCAGAAATGGATGTGGAGACTTCCCTAATAGACAAATTATTTTGGATCCTATTGCACAATAAATTAGACAGTATCTTGGACATCTGTGTCTGAGCAGACTTTTCCTCGGGGGTTTTAGAAGACCTCTTCAGTAATGGTGAATGATAATTAAGTTCCTACACAGTCTTCCTTTCTGCACGTCTGAGATCCTTCTTCTGTGACCTCTCGTATTCTTCTCTTATTGTTTTAGGGTATAACCGTTTCTACATTTCTACAGAGGTTTCTCCTTCCAGACTTCAGCTACTGAGGAATAAATGACGATGTGCTGTGACCTTTTATACTAGCACTTTGCAGTCCCATATGAATTGCAATTACATTTTCTCTTTTTGGCATGTGTGGCCCCTCAAGGCTTTACACAGCTGATGATCTGTGGCAGGTCTCTCCTGAGTATCAGAAACAAGATTGCCCAGATGAACAACAGCTGCACATTCAAGTGCAGAATTATTTCTCATGCAAAAAGGTATAAGAATTCTTCCTGGAAAAGTGAAAAAAAAATCTAGAGATGAGTAAGATATTAGTAACACAAATACTTTTCTTTCAATTGAAAACCCATTCTACTCCTACTTTAACACTATACAGTCATAACCCATACTTATTAAATCTCTGTGGAAACTAGTAGTTAGTCCTTCAGTGATCTAAGAAAAAAACATGGAGAGCAGCATATACAATGAAAGGTATTGGGATTTATGTGTTCCTCTTGCTAAGAAAAATATTTGAAGTGACTGGACTTCTAGAATTGAAATAAATGTGTCTGAGAGAACATAGACACCCAAATCTGGAGAAGGGATATACTGAGCTACCTTGAGAATATTCATTATTTATATTCACTTTTGAACACGTTTGTTCATAAACCTTCCGTCAGTTTAGTAACAAAATCTGAATGAGCATGTTGGTCTCGTGATTTTTTCATTTGATTCCTGTTTTGTGGATTCAGCAGTACTGGGATGTGCAAAAAAGCAAGGAGTGTGTTCTAAGTGCCGTAGGAGTTCAGTGAGATTCAAAAAGCTCACAAAAGAAGACCTTTAAGAAAGATAACCATTAACACTCTAAGAAATTAATACAGTGTTTCACTAAGAATTTTGCATTAGAAAAAAATATCCTCCCCATTGCCCCAGTTATATGGATCTGTGGGTAAAAAGTTTTGCCTTGCCATTGTTAAACTTGCAATTGCATTGTTGTCTGGGCCTTGTGATCTTTTGTTATCAGACCAAACAAGTTCTCAGTGTGTTACAAAGCACATTTCTAAAAAGTGTTCATCAGGTTTGTTTCCTTCTAGCTGAAGGAAAGTAAGAAAATGTGTACAAAACAGGGTATTATCTTTCTAAAGAATAATTACTTTTTCATTTGTTTGATTAGTTTGCCACATCTTTGTGCTCAATGTGACTTGTTTGTAAACAAATATTTTGGCAGACCAAGACTGGAGACCACTGCAATATTTTAAGAAACAGGGAGCCATTCATGCCTACTTTATAGAGCTTTTTTGAAACTTATACTACATGGTAGATCTGCAAGTGTGGAACAACAGAAGTCTGGAATCAGTACAAAAATTAAGTGAAAAATATTTGCTGGAAAAACAAGTTGCTTTTAGAAATACCATTTGACATTATTTTTGACCATCAATTTTTTAAAACATGGCTCCATTAGACTGTCTTCAACACTTATCTAGTCTTCAATGTCATCCTTTTGCAGACAAAAGTATGTATGCAAGGAGTGCTTATTTGTTCCTTAGTCATTGGAAGAAATATAGCCTTTGAAGAAGCCTTTGATAAAACAGTCTTGTAAATTAAAACAACAACAACAAGAAAAACAAATCCATAAGTCTGTGTCCTGAAAATCCCCAGAAAACACATCTGCTTTGCTTTCTTCACTATATTCTATAGTATTGAAAAATTCCTTAATTTTTAGTATTTTTATTTTATTTTACTTGATTCACTGGATTATTAGAAAACATTGTCCTGAATCTGTGTTTTGGATGGTGATAGAATCTTCATTTTCATGCAATTTTTTAGATTGCATAGCATGCAAATGTGAGAGTCTGAAAATAGAAACTTAGAGCATACATGTTACATGACTCTTAAAATACTGTTGGAGGGCGCATGAATATTTTTGGCGAAAGCTACAAGAATACTCTGATCAGGCTAAATCCTATGATATGATGGCTAAAATGATGGATCCACCCTGTACATGGTAAATGGGAAATTACATAGAACTGTGATATTATTGGATCTATTTAACAGCTTATGAAAAACTCAGGGTGTGCAAAAAAAGCAGAACATGATATAAGAGCAGAGATAAAACTATTCAGTGAAAACTGGCATGAAATTAGAGGAAAAATCAACCTTTGATAATGACAATCTTTTACCTAAATGTCAACTTCCAGCAGGCTGTTTATGAAAAAAATGAGCAATACCAGAAGAAAAACTAATTAAATTACAGGAAGCCACTTCTTACCAGTTTGAACTAGTTCTGTATTTTCTGCTGAAGTGATCAATTTTTTTTACTCAAGTTATCAAATTATCTCCTCAGAGATTTTCAATTTCTTTGCAGCTGGTGGGTGCTTGGATAAAACAGAGGATAGAATTCAGCTCACATTTTTTGAAGGGCTTTGGTATCTTTCAGGATAAAGAATTCAATGTAAATGTAAGATTATTATGTAGAAGAAGTGCTGTGAACTCGGAAAGCAATTAAAAAAGACAATGTAGAAATTATTATCAGGTTCATGAACAGAATAATGAAGGGTAATGCATCTTTTACAGGAATTGCAAAATGCAAATGAGTAACAATGCTTATTTATAAACTATTATCAGTTTTGGCTGTGATGTGTTTGCAGATATAGCATATTTCAAAATAAAAGACAAAATTGCTGGAGCATCTAAAAGAAAAATAATAAAATCTACTAAATCCTGAATTCCAAGGTTATCATTGGGAATCTGTATGGTAATGACAGTCAAGGAAATAAATAATATCTGGTTATGCAAAGCTTTTGGTTGGCTTAAATGTTAAAATGATATATTTCTTATATAAGATTGTATAAATTTTAGGACAATAAAATGGAAATAAAATCCCTTGTATTATGTTCTCAGTGCTAATATTATTCTGAATGAGCTACCAGGAGAGATTTATCTGAGCTTAGGAATGTCATTGTACCTGATATGGGTATAAGAATGTTAAATGAAAGCTATATCTGTACTTTGGCAAATCTGTGCACAGAAACTAATTTCTCTTTGAATTTTGTAAAACCTGATTTTACTGAATTAAATTAAAAATCAGAATACTTCTGCCCAGTATCTTTCTCCTCTACAAGTCCAACTCAGATGTGTGTTGAAGGTAGAAGAATTCATTGAGGAGTGGCAGTAGAGGTAGTTTTTTATGTTCTTTTCCCTGTGAATTTTAATTTTCTAAAATAATTTACATTGTTTGTGTGCTTAGATCCATAGCCCCATGCTAGGATATCCTTTTGGTATATGAGGTCAAGCTAATCTTCAAATGATGTCACTCAAAATGAGCAATTATATATAGGAAGTTATGCTAGTTTGGGCTATGGTGGACTCGCTTTTCTTCGTATTAGCTTTGGCACTGGGTTTTGGAATTGTGCTGAAAAGAGTGTTAGTATAGGGATGTTTTTATTTCTGCTGAGCAGTGCTTACACAGAGTAGGTTGAAGGTTTACAAGCAGTTGGGAGAGGACAGTTGGCCCCAACTGACCAAAGGGATATTTCATACTCATGGCATTATGCTCAGCATATAAACTGAGGGGGAGAAGGAAAAGAGGGATATTTGAAGTGATGGCTTTTGTCATCTAAAGTCACCATTATTCATGATGGAGCTTTCCTGGAGACATCTGGATACCTGCCTGACCATGGGAAGTGGTGAATGGATCAAATATTTTTTTTTGCTTGCATGTGTGACTTTTGTTTTACCTATTAAAATGTCTTTATCAAACCCATGGGTTCACTCAAGTTTACTTTTCTGGTTCTCTTTCCCATCCCACTGCAGGTGATTGAATGAGCAGCTGTGTGAGGCTTAGTTTCCATATGGGCTTAAACCATAAGAAAACCAAAATATCTTCCTGTGGAGAGAGCTGACTGAGGATACTGCTAGTTTGCTTTCGGTCATTGCTGAAAGGTTGTGGAGATGAATGAGGAAAGGTAGTACCTTCCAGTACCTGAATGGAGCCTACAAGAAACTCGGAAAGGAGCTATCTACAAGGACATGTGACAGGACACATGGGAATGTCTTCAAACTGAAAGAGAGTAGGTTTAGATTCGATATTGGAAACAACAATCATTTGAGTGTTTTAAGGCACTGGAACAGGCTGCCCAGAAAAGTTACGAGTGCCCCAATGCCTGGAAGTTTTCAGGACCAGGTTGGATGTGGTTTTGAGTAACCTGGTCGAGGGGGTTGGAGCTAGGTGATCTTTATTTTCCTTCCGACCCAGGTGATTCTATCATTCTGTGTTTCAAGGATTCAGTCTGGAACACTATGGCTTGGATAGCTGACCTACTAATTGGGCAAAAAGACTGAGGGATTTTGAGGACAGAGGGTTGTTTTTGTCATGCTCTAGCTGGAGGCCTGTTATAGTGAGTTTCTTGGGGATCTGTCTTGAACCTGTCCCATTCAGTGTATTATGTTCTTCTGTGGTTGTGTCCTCTCAAAATCTGTGGGTGAACCAAACAAGGATGTGGCTGATAACAGCTTTTTACAAGTCCATGGGCACCTTGAAGGAATGGACCAAAAGGAATGCTATTAAATTAAACAAGGATAAATATAAATGTCTGTGATAGGTATGGAGTAACCCCTTTTAATGGTTCAGAGACTAGCCCTTTGTATTCTGTAAGTGGTGACTAACTGATGAAAAATTGTTGAAAAGGCCCTGAAGATACCAATAGACAGAAACCTGATCAGAAACATAAGCAGTAAGTAGATTGAGGAGATGCTCATTTTTCTTAATCATTTCCTCAACACATTAGATCATTTCTAGAGTACTATATCCAGTTTTACAACTGCCATTCAGATTATTTGTGTCTTGGAAGAAGTTTAATTTACTTGAAGTAAATTTAAACAGATGACTACAAAATCTCAAAGAATAACACCTCTTTTATTTAAGTAAGTAGTTAGCAGCTTTTTAAATGTAATCTTACATTAATTTTTTAATGTAATCTGCCTTACTCCAAGGTATCTGCAGTTTGTCCATGCCTTTTTAATTTATACCTGCTACTGTTAATGGAAAATAATAGACAAATGCAACAGAAGAATAAAATCTCAAACTAAATACTAAAGAAGAAAAGAAAACCCCCAAGAAAGTATGTATAATATCTTAATATAATTTCATTTCAGTGAGATATTTAGGTTAGATTTTTATTGATCTTATTTTTCTAGTGATTTTGTGGCATAGTAAGGGATAAGAATTTAGTAGGAACTCACATTTAGTTTTGTACCACCAGACTCTTAATCATTGTAGAACTGCCAGAATATGTCAAGTGCTCAAGTACATAAAGCAGTTGCTGAGAGCAAATTTCAATCACACTGATATTCATTGCAATAATAATTGATAAATTGTTTAAAAAGTTACATATTTTCAAAAGCTGCTAAGAATGGTTCTTGACTGTTTTAATATGAAACCAAGATCAAACAAAATATTCAAACTTGAGATAATATAAGCATGGTAAACGAAAATGCAAAGTTGATGGAATAAAAGCGTGATACATTATGTATGAAAGAGCATATTCATAAAGAAAAACAGTGAATGAACAGCATATCTTTACAAAGCAGATAAAACAAACAAAATATCCTTCTAACTCAGTCTTACCAGGAACTATCAATACTGAAAGTTTAGGTCCTTTTAAAATCTATGTTTCCTAAACAATAGAGAAGGTCTGTTGGCTGTCTCTTTTATTAGATTACCTCTCCAAGGTGGGCTCCACGTCTAACAGGACATTTTGTTGATGTGGCAAAGAAGGTCAACAGTATCCTGATCTGCAATGGGAAAAATGTTGACAGTGGCCAAAGAAGATGATCCTGCCCCTCTACTCAGCCCTAAGATGGTATAGGGACTGGACCATGTCATCTAAGCAAAGTTTGAGATAGCTGGGCTGTTCAGGCTATAGAAATGAAGATTCAGGGGAAATATCGTCAATGTGTGCAAATACCTGAAGAGGGGCTACAAGAAAGACAGCGCCAGGCTCTTTACAGCTGTGCTTAGTGACAGCCCAGGAGGCAATGCCTGAAACACGGAAAGTTCCACTTGAATGTCAGAATGCACTTTTTCACTGGAAGGGTGACTGAGCACTAGCACAGGTTGCACAAAGTGGTTTTTAAATCTCTTACCTTAGAAATACTCAAAAGGCATCTGGACATTGTCCTGAACAACATTTTCTAGGTGATCCTCCTTGTGCAGGGGTGGTTGGACAAGACAATTTTCAGTAGCCCTTTCAAACTTCTTCCATCCCATGATTCTGTGATAAAAGCAGTGAATTAGTAATAAAACCCAATTGTTTTTCTAAATAAATAAAAAGCTTTATAATTTCAGCAAAATTATATACAATTTTTCTTGCAATTTTATCTGCATATGTTTAATATTTTTTGTTGTTTACTAATTTATTTATTTATTAGTTCCTTTTACAAGGCTACTAATTTACAGAAAGAACCTACCACAAGAAAATATTAAGAAATTTTTCAGTATTTCCATTTTTTTTCCTGTAAAGATGGATATACCTTCGTGCAGAGGTACATTATAATGACCTTTGAACATCTCAGTGGAATTGTGAGTGGCATCATTCATCTTAGTAATGATGTCTCATAAAGGAGGCATGTATAAATAGGTGTAAATCTTCAGACAAGTTTTGTGAAGTATAGAGACTCTATATTCAAGATCCTCATGGAAACTAGTGTTGTGTTAAGTGCAAAAAGGTGATTGCCACCTTTGATTAGAATGGACGGATTTTCTCCTCACAGGCATATAATTAATTGAAAGCACAATTTTTAAATTGTTTTGATTTTAAGTAAGTAAGATTATTTCAGTCTTTTGATTAATTGTTTAGTATTTATAAATAGCAGGAAAATACATTTTCTGTATTTGTACAGAAAATAACAAAAATAGGCTGTCATGAATGTAAAATTTTTGGCTACTTATCCCCACCAAAATCTGCTGTAAAAGTCTGTCTGTAAAAATGCTATAATTTCTTCAGGCTGAGAGCCTGGTAGTTGTGTTCTTTTCATGGATGAAATATTTAGTAATTAATTCCCTCCTGCAATTCTAATTTAAACAGCATAGTTTCTTATATTATGCAACACAGTGATTTAGTGCAGCTGTACAAGAAGCAGTTCACAAGGAGTGATCCTTGTGCATAAAAATTACATCTTCAAATGTGCCTATGTCTTGTATGTGAGTTTAGCATAACACCAACACAATTCAATTAAAAATCACAATGGCTTTATCATTGTGGTTAGATCAAATAGCTGTAGGGAATTCAATTAAATATTACTGATTGAACATACTGGTAGTATCTGTTGTTTAACATAGAATGGTTTATCTTAATTTATATTTTGGTCTATATTCCTCTATTTGTCTTCACAGTAGTGTTTCTGAGTGATTAATAACTACTGATAGTATTCAAGCTGGCCTAACAGTGAAATTCAACTGCAGAAGCACGTATCTGTATTGTTGCTGCTCCCTTGGTCTATCAGATACTATGGCTGAAGGTGTTATCACACAGTTTCTAATACTTAAAAAATGTTTAATGTATGATTCATTTTTGATTCCCTGTGAAGTGACATAAAGTGTGTTGATGTAGGCTAGCCAGTGCAAGATGCCAGTCTTAGAAGCAAAGAGCAGTTCGGGCTGGGAGGAGTCTGTAATTAGCTTGTCCAACTCCCCTGCCGTGGGCAGGAACACCTTCCACTAGACCAGACTGCTCAAAGTCCGAGCCAGAACTTGAACATTTCCAGTGATGGGGCATCCACAGCTTCTCTGGGTAGTCTGTTTCAGCATCTCACTATCAGCATAGTAACAAATGTCTTCCTTATGCTCAATCTAAAACAATCTTTTTCATTTTAAAACTATTGCCCCTTTTCCTTACAGACCTTTGTAGATAGTCTCTCTCCATCTTTCTTGTAAAGCCTATTTAAGTGTTTAAATGTTGCCATAAGGTCTTTCTCAAGCCTTCTCTTCTCCAGATTGAACAACCCAAATAATTCCTGAAAGGGGCCTACAAGAAAGTTGGTGAGGGCTTTTTTACAAGGGCCTGTAGTGAAGGGTCATGTCTTCAACCAAAAGAAGGTAGATTTAGGTCCACTAATACTTATTTTCTAGTTTCATATTAGTGGATTAAGAAGACACCCTTGATATATCTCAAGAGTCTCCTGGATGGTTTATGTCTTGGTGTGTTGCTTTTCCAGCAGATGTCAGGACGACTGAAGTCCCCCAGTGGGATCAGAGCCTGCAAGTGTATTTCTTCCTGATGTAGGAATGCTACATTACCATACTCCCTTCTATCACACGGCCTCCAGTAAATACCAACCACAAGATTTCCTTTGTCAGCTTAGCCTTCAAATTTTACCCATAATCTCAACCCATCCATTGCTGTCTTTCAAAATCAGCTTTGTGTATTCAATCCATTATTTACAGACAGGGCAGCCTCTCTATCTTGGTATACAGCAATTTTTGTTACCCATGTGTCTTGGTTTAAGCCCAGCACTACACACTCATTCAGCACCACTCCCTCACACTCTGACCCCAGTAGAATGTAGATGAGAATAAGAAGACTTGTAGGTTGAGATACAAGCAGCTTAATAATTAGAAAAAAGTGAAATGGGATAGGATGACGATGATTAATGTGGCCTTTGCTGGGGTTTGGGGTGTCCCCAGCAGGCTGCAATGGGGTCTGGATAGCCCTAACCTGCTCAGCGCAGCTGTCTGAGCTCCCAAGCAGTTCTCAGCCACAGGCCACCTTAGCAAGCTTAAGTGATATCAGCTCTTTAGAGATTATCAGCTCATTGTGATTTCAGCTCTTAGCTTGCTGGGCGCCACAGGCGGGCAGACACAGGGAGAGAGAGAGAAGGCTGTGTGAAGTTCCACAGCGATGTCTTTATTGAATCTTCTGTGAAGGCTCCCAGGGACAGCTCTTCTGCCTGAGCTGGGCAAAAGCAGCTCTTTATATAGGGTACAGGGATTTTGGAAATTGTCCAGTAGAAAGGGCTAAAGGAAAGTGACCTATAGTCTTACAGATAGATAAGCAAGGGGTCCAAAGGCAGAAGAGAGGGGCTTCTAAGGTTCCAGTCACCATGACTTGGTATTTGGAAAACAAGTGATGCACTATTGCAGTCACTCACTACTTGCTGACTGATGGCAACCCCCCATAGTGCACCATGACTAGTCCCTGTTACAGGTAACTCCCTCAGTTTTAATACTGGGCATGCTATTCTGTAGAGTTTGAGTCACCTGCCCTGACCGTGCTCCCTTCCAGAACTTTGTGCACTCCCTTGCTGGCAGAGCACAAGACACTGAAAAAAATCCCTGAGTAAAGGTAAGCAATACTTAGCAATAACCAAAACATTGGTGTGTTATCAACGGTATTTCAGTACTGAATCCAAAACACAGAACTGTATCAGCTACTGGAAAGAACTAAACTCTAACCCATATGAAATTAGGACACCATGCTATGTGCATTGGTATAGAGACACTTTGGTAGGGCTATTGACTGTCACTCTTTTAGAGAAATACACCATATTTGAGCCCCTGGTCACACCCCAAGCCACCAAGGCATTCACTCAGTTCAGACATTCACCAAGACATGTCTGTCTCCAGCAGGACAAGGGGTTAAAATAAAATAGGCAAGATCATGGGTCATGGTACAGACAGAGAAATCATCCATTACTGTCCACAGGCAAACCAGACTTTAGTTTGGGAAAATTAATTCAATTTATTGCCAATTAACATGCAAATAAGATTGTGAGAGATAAAATCAAAACCAAAACCACCTTTGCCTTCTCCCTCCTTTCTTTCCAAACTCAGTTTAAGTCATGACTCTTTGTCCTCCCAAACATAAGCTGTGCAACAGTCCATCTCCACTGCTTCTTCCTCCTCACACTTTTCTCCTGATATAGAGTTGTGTCTCTACAACAGAATACAGTCCTTCACAGATGTCTCCAATGTGGATCTTGGACTGCAGCTCTTCAGGAATAGTGTGGGTCCCCCATGGACCAAAGTTTCTGCCAGAAAACCTACTTCTGTGTGGGCTTCTCCATGGACTGCAGTTGCTGCCCAGAGCCTGCTTCAGCTTGAGCTCAGGCTGCGGCTTCTTTCAGGACATCTACACTTGCTCTAGCATGGAGTCCTCCACAGACCATGGTCCTACACAGATTGCAATAGAACCTCTGTACTGTCATTGAGTCTCTCTTGCAGCCAGCTGGAATTGGCTCTCTGACATGGGGACAGCTCCTAGTCTCTTCTTCTAGGAGCCCTTCCCATGGAAACCTTGCCATGAAAATGCAATACAGAGCTATAGCACAGGTGTTCCCCTTGGTGCCTTGAGGGGGTACCTAGAACAGAGGCTAAACAATGTTGAAGAAATAAAGTAGGTATTTATTAAAAAGACCTTCAAAGGATACACACCTTGAGCTGTACAAGAGCCTGACAAAGGCTACACCCAAGATGGGTGATAGGCCACACGTTTTTTACACTTCTGTGTTTTGGTCCATTTACACGTTGAGGTTAATTGTCCAATTACATCCTCAGGTTGTGAAGTCACATCCTCTCAGATTGGTCTCTTCAATTTACTATTATTTATACTTTTTTGGCCTGAACCTGCAACGGTGTCCTTGATTCTCAGGCTGGAAAAGGATTGTTCACTAAACTGTGAAGAGAACTTGCTAACATTTTATATGAAGTTCAAAGTCATATACTAATGCAGTACAGAATCTGGAAAATATGAAAGCTAAAGAGGCATCACTCTCTTAATGCCTTGTTCATCAGCAGCCCCTGTCTCTTTACTGTAACTCAAAATTCCACCCTTTTCTCCCACTAAATCCTGTTTAAACCTCTCCTTATAGGTACCTTTTGGGTTACCCTCAAAAAAGGGAATAAACTCAACCATAAACTGCATCCTCAGAAGCATCACCAAGGAGTCCTTTTGAAAGGTTTCATCTGCAACAGCAAAGGATCTTAGGAATAGAATTTTAACATGCAAAGTCTGAAAGTCTACAGGGATTATGCAGCTGAGCAAGCTCTGTTTTACTAGCTTTTGTGCCATGACAGTGTCTGTGTAAGGGCTGGTGCCTTGGGTGTTTCCCAATGTATTGGAGAGGGATGAATGCCAGGGTGGAGGCTTGTGACCTGGATTTCTCTATCTCACTCTTTTCTAGGTCTTTTCAGACCACTTGTAGTCAATTACTGTTCTTTTTTTTTCTTTCTTTCTTTTCTTTTCTTTTTTAGCTGTTCTATGTGTTTGCAAGAGTTCTAAAATCATGAACTTTTGGAAACTTTTCTGTGCTTTATATGAAGTGTTGTGATCAAAGTCTCTATGGCAGACATCCCTGGGGTTCATCTGCTTTGTGTCAGAAGCCTTATGTTGGTTTCCTCCTTCTATTTGTGGCTAAATTTTAAAAGGAAGTTTCAGACATTTGTGGAAGTGACTCAAAGTCATTCTTCATTGCCAATTTAGTTACAGCTCACTTGGTGTTTTGAACTGCTTTAGCAACTGACTGCTATTCTTTTGGAATGAACTAGAAAAGTATAAGCAGCAGGTAAAATATATTAAAAGCTGCATTCACACAGATCTTCTCACTGTTAAAATGATCATAATTTTCCAAACTCACTTGAGATGTACACAGTATGTATCCTTCCTATCATCTCTTTGATATATTTTATAAAGTGCTCTTAATTATAGTTTTCTTCAAAATATCCCTTTTCCTATTATGTAGATAAAATACATGTTCAAAATGCAGTTTCCCTCATTGTGTGATATTCTCATTATCAGTCTCTGTAGCATTGGAATGGAATGACCTAAAACAGAGCTTGAAAGACTCTGAGGTCCTTCACCTGGCTTGCTATTCAGTATCTGCCCTGAGCAGATTCATAGCTGGGTGAGTTTCCCTACTCCTCTCATCTCTTTTCATCAGTCACCCTCACTTCCAGAGACACATTTTACCTATAATTCTACAAATCATTCCCCCAAAACAAGCAAAAAAACCCCAAATAGATAAAGCAGCTCCTTAGTATTTACTCAGATATGCAGTTTTTGTGTGTTAATGTGAAAATGATGTCTATGTGTGTGTATATATGAGCATAAACATGTTAATATGTGTGTGCATGCATCAACTTCTACAAAATGTGAAAATCCATGTGTTATTAATTGTAAATCTATGTATTATAATCCTGTATTCAGAGAATGTATGTCTCTGTTTCTGTTTACGGATTTTTTTAAAAATTAAATACATTAAAAGCAAACTTAAAAATCAAAAATTAGTTCCTTTTGCCATATTGTACTATAAACTGAGAATGGGAGCAGAAACTGCCATAAATAAGGAGAGAGATTGCTAGATAAAGGTCCAACAAGAATCTGATTCTCCTCAAACAGGAGAGTAGCAGAATAGTATATGCAGATGTGGCACACATGTCAGTTGCTTTTGAAAAGCAGGTTTGCATACAAACCCAGTAACCAACTTTTCTGCCAGACTGATCATACTTTCATTTTTCCCTAACATGGAGTACGTGATAACAGTATTCCAATTCCATGCAATTAGCTGCTCTGGGAGATTTTAAAACTTTCTTAAGGCTGGCATTTTCTTAAGACTCATTCTACTTC
The DNA here is from genome assembly GCF_000277835.1 of Geospiza fortis. Classification (NCBI taxonomy): domain Eukaryota; kingdom Metazoa; phylum Chordata; class Aves; order Passeriformes; family Thraupidae; genus Geospiza; species Geospiza fortis. Next base: position 6,854,454 of record NW_005054323.1, read on the forward strand.
CTTTCTGCATAGATTTTTATACATCAGTTGTTCTGTGTGTTTGCTAGAGTTCTGAGATCGTGAACTTTTGGAAACCTTTCTGTGCTTTATATGAAGCATTGTGATAAAAATCCGTATAACAGAATTATCCCTGTGGTTCCTCTGCTTTGTGTAAGAAGACTTTTGTGGGTTCCCCCCTTCCATCAATTGTTGATGAATATTGTTATCAAGACAGGATACAATATGGTTTCTAGCAGTACTAGCTTTCTTTTCTCTTAGCTGGGGTGTCTTAAAAGAGGTTGTTTCAGGGTTGTTTTGGTTGTCCAGGCTCAGCAGCTGAGGAGGCCAACAGCTTGGCAGGGCACAGCAGAAGAAATTCTGTACTGAAAAGCAGTAATAACATTCATATTTTAGGAAATGATCATGTTGGGAGCTGTTGAAGTCAGTGGATTTATTTACTGCATGCCTTTATATCTTAGCTTTCTTTTTTTGTATCTAGTTGCAGTGACAGGAAAGTGATTTGCTTCTTTTTTGCAAACTCCCCCCCCAAAAAAGACTGAACTAGATCAAGGAATTAATACCTTACCACAATTCTTCTATATATTACTATTATTATTGAAAATCATATATATTACTATGCTTTTTGAAAATTTTCAGACATCTTTTGTAGAAATCATGCCCTTAAAATGTTGATCTTTCTCTCTTTTAAAATATATTTTAAATATATTGTCCTAGAATCACTACTCATAGAGGGCAGACTGTGTTTTAAGCAACATGTCAGACTATCAATAAGTTTCAAGACTAAAAGACACGCAAGACTTCTCTTTTTTTTTTTTTTTTCTTGAAATATTTGATTCATGGCATAAGAAGGAAACAAAATAATAAAAAAACCCCATGAATAGTAAGATGGGTATTTTAGCAGGTTGTACCATGATTTGACACTGGCCAAATGCCAGGCACTTGCATATGTTTGTTTCACTGCTCACACAAAATGTTATTGTGGGTTACCCTCACCAGAAAACAGTATTGCTCAGGCCTTGTTCCCACACTGGGATTTAAAAAAATCATGGTGCTTTCTTTTTCTACTTTATTGTTTTTTTTAATATTTCATTTAATTTTGTTTTGCTTTTTAAAAATGTATTATTTATTTCAGATCTATGTGTTAATTAAGCTATTTAGAGATAGAATTAAGGCAAATTTTAGCATTATGATTATAAACATAAGGAGTTACAGTAATAAAATCAGTAAAGAACCTCTGAACAAAGATTGTGTGAAATTTAAGAAACCAGGACAGCAAAGAGATGATTAGATGATTAGAGCTAAATAAAGTGTAATTAACAATCAGGTATCATAAAGATGCTATACATTCAAATACAGATATTCTCACTTCTTATTCGTCTGTCTTTACACTACATAGATTTAATACAATGCGCAAGAAGTAGCCTACTGGATCAGATCAAAGATCTATGCCCTAGAATTAGGCCTATAATAAATAACTTTGAGAAAGAGTAAGAAAAGGGTAGTGTGGTGAGTTTTTACTCAGAACATTTTCTCTCTTTGCAATTAGTTGTGGCTTTCACAATGAAGACTATTGTTTTATGTGATAGCCCTCACTGTATTTTAACTCCCATTTGTTGGATTTTTTTGACATATGTAATCTCTCAGTATAATTACTGTCTGTAAATCTGTAGTTTGAATAAATACACTAGAAATAAGAATGTTGTATATAACCAAATATGGATAAAATTTTGTCAAAGTTTTTACATACTTTTTGCATTTTCACTAGGGTGATCTGCTTGGGACTTGGAAGGTTTCTAACACCTTTTGGTTTGAACTAACTGCCCTGTTATTTTAGTCCCCTTGTGCCCATAGTGGTCATGAACTCCGTGGCAGATGTTTAGATAACAGGGTGTTTATGTTGATGTTAGGTCTTCCAGCCAAGCTTTCCACTGCCTGCTTCAAGGTGCGCTTGGAAACAGCTATGCCAGTAGATGTCTGAGGAGAGCAAATAGCTGCCAGTGAGGGAAGAGTAAATCTTTGATGCTGAAGCTTCAGAGCTTTGTAGCTAATGTGGCAATGGACATTTTCCCACACTTCAACACTAACAGTTCCTACTACTCTCTAGATGTCTCTTGGAGTGAGGTGGAAATGCTGTCAAACTTCCTGGCTCCAAGCAGATGTCTCAAAATCCTGGGGGCACTAGACTTTGAAGTTTAGGCATTCCCAGTGCTAAGATTTTGAGGAAGTATTAACATAAAATTATTACCAGCTCAGTGATCATAGAATTGGTGCAGATGACATAATGAATCACTGCTTCCTAGTCAAATCAAGCCCCAAAAAACCCAAGCAAAAAGCAACTACCACACATACCCCCTCAGAACTCCTCAACCAACCATCAAAAACCCCCTTTTAGATAAGAAGCAGAAAATTTCTAAAATGAAATGCGAATCTGTGAGATTGGGCGATTATGAGCTTGCATGCAAATTGAATCATTGGACAGTCTCAGAGGACATACCTTCCCATGACAGCTTCAGCTGTGTTTGTGGAGGCTGAGGACCTCTTTGCTCTCTGCAGCTTACTGAGGAGGGGAAGTGAGAGGGAGGTGCTGATCACTCCTCCCTGATATCCTGTGATAGGATGCCTGAGGAGGATTCACAGAGATGCCTCCTCTAAACCAGGGGAGGTTTAGATTCAACAGTTAGGAAACATCTCTTTGCCAAGAGAATTGCAAACCCTGGAGCAGGCTTCTGAGGGAGGTGGTTGATGTCCTATGCCTGTCACTGTTTAACAGGTAGTTAGACAATGCCTTTAATAGTCCAACTTTTACTCAACCTGAAGTAGTCAGGCTGTTGAATTAGATGATCATTGAAGGTCTCTTCCAGATGAACTTTTCTATTCTAATCTAGTCTCTTTCAGTTCTGCCAGTCTTCTAATTAGAAGTTCCAAAAGAACCTTTCTAGATAAATCTGATTCAGTGAATTCATGAACCATTAGGACCCTCCTCTCTAAGCCAATACTTTGAAAACCACATCTGATGCAATATTCAAAGGTTGCTATGCTAGAGACCAATTTCCTCTGGAAAATGAGACCTTCATCCTCACTAAATAAACCGTGAGAGGAGTGCAGAGTTAACATGATTCATATTGAGTACATCACATGAAAATACTAATGACCCTAAACAAGTTCATATTTGAATACTGAGGTAATTTAGGTAAGTACAGCAGAGTAAGGAGAGGGCATTAACGCAGGCAGCAGGTGCCAGAGCAGCCATACTCTGTTCTCTCCCTGTCCTCAGGTATCTAGCTGGTGAGATTCCAAACACCCCAAAGTCACTCTAACCTACACTGTCTGCTCGCAAAATTTGGAGTTGAGAGAAGCAGAGATGACTTGGAGCTGCTTTCTGCACAATTCCTTTAAGCTGAACTAACCTCATATCTCTTGTGATCTTCTGAGATACCAGCAATAACAGCAATTCTTAGCAGTTTTTTCCCCTCATGTTGAACTGCAGTTCAAGAGGAATAAAATATGTCGTGCACTCTTGCAGGCTTGAAACTGAGCGTCTGCTACTGGAGAATAAATAGCATTATCACATTATATTAGAAAATATTGAAAATGTTGTGGCTTCTGAAAGAGTGCCATGATAGTGTAGACAAATTTTGGATTGGGGAAGAGAAATTGCACTGTGTTTTTATCACTAATCATGGAAGCCTAATGATTTTAACATTATCAGGGACTTAGCTAAATAAAAGTTGTTCATTTTACCTTCCTTAATTGTAGTTAATGGATTTTAAATAGTTATCTTGCAGAGAAATCTTGCTTGAATCTGTTGATTAACTCAGTTGATACACAAATGATGTTTGCTGTATTTTTTTGCAATGCCCACAATATTGTCTTATCCAAGAATAGAAATTTTTGCTATTTTAATTTTTCAGTTTTTGTTGTTGCTGTCATTTGTTTTTTTATTTTTTTTTTTATGAAGAAAACTCTCAAAGCTATCCCATTATTACTCATACAAAAATATAATTTGCTCTTATTCTGGTTTGTTGTGACCTGCCTTGGATATACAACAATTCTGTTTCAATGATAAAGAACTACTGTTTTGTAAAATAATCACATAATTGCAGCTCTTAACATTTTCTCTTTCATTGTATTTTTTTTTCTGAAAGCAAAAAACACAGTTATAGTGAAAGAAAACTTGAAAGAAAAAGAATTATTAAAACTTGTCAGGTGCTTTCTCTGTTATATGGCAAGATACTAGGCTGTTTTCAAGAAGTAAAGATAAAATATCAATGTTTTGACCATTATCAAGGACTTAATCTGTATTGTACTTTTACAAGATTGTAGGATGTTTCATGGTACAGTTTTTCTGATGCAGCAGTAGATTACATTCTTGCAAAACTGTTTGGAAGTAGCTGTCATGATTTTAGTGAAATGATGAAGGTTCTCAATTTTATTTACCCTCAAAAGCTGGAAGGAAGAATAAATTTCACTGTTCTAGAAATTATTTCACTTGTGTTTCTTTATGTGAGGTAATGCAGACGGGAAAGGAATCTTTTTTAATTTTCATTCAAACCAACTTTCTTAGTTGAAAGCCCTTTGTTTTCAGAATTCTTGGAATCTATGTACCATATAGACATAATGCACCCTTTAAAATATTTTAAACTTCCAATTTAAAGACAAAATAAACTATGATTATATAGTTTGATTGTATTGAGTGTTGGCTATTGCAGTTTGGTGATACTGGATTGATTTCAGTGAGAATATTGAGTTTTACCATGCTAACTTTTTTTACTAGTCCTACAAAATACACCTCTAAATGGGTATTTGAAATCCTGAATACTTACTTTCCTTGGCAGCATGTATTTTGATGTTTTATCTCATATGACTGTTAGCATGTGCATTTTTAAAATTACTTTAACTAAAGCTTCACATTCTCATTTGATTCAATAAAATATGACTAGTTGATACTGATCAAATATTGAGTGGGGGATAGCTAACATCTTTCCACAGAAAAGTCACCTACACTTTCTTTCCAAATGATTGTGCAGTTATAAGACTATGTTACTGAAATGCCTACAAGTCAATTTAATTAGTCAGCTAAATGAAACTGTCAGAAATTTAAGAAACATGTTTTTAGTAAATTATAGCCTTAGGTATTTCTTAATTTGCTCTGTAACTTCAACTGGAAACCTGTTTATAATATACTATTTGTTCAGCATGGATGAAGGTTGCTTCACATTTGCTTTTATCTTCTTGCTGTCTGGCCATTTCACAGATGTCTGAATTTAATAAGAAGGAAAGTGTCTGGAGACATTCAAAAAAGGGAGAAGACATTTAGGAGTTTCATAATAATTCTGTTCTTGCCAGCAACAAAAGTGAAGATCATGTTTTTGTTTCAAATTCTAGATTATGGAAATGAATGCTACAGACAAAATTAATAGGTGTGAAATTATGGTAATTATAGCCATGGTAACTAAATTTCCTCATACATTAGAAACAAAAGGCCTATGATACAGTACTTTAGGTTAGGCTTGGTATCATTGACTCACAACATATCTGCTCACAATAACCCTTTTATGAAGTATGTTTAAGTGGTCTATTGAAACACAAAAATTTGTGATAATAAAAAAATCCAAAAACAACCAAACAAAAAAAAAACCTGAAAAGAAAGAAAGAAAGAAAGAAAGAAAGAAAGAAAGAAAGAAAGAAAGAAAGAAAGAAAAGAAAGAAAAGAAAAAAAAAGAAAAGAAAGAAAGAAAGAAAGAAAGAAAGAAAGAAAGAAAGAAAGAAAGAAAGAAAGAAAGAAAGAAAGAAAGAAAGAAAGAAAGAAAGAAAGAAAGAAAGAAAAAGAAAGAAAGAAAGAAAGAAAGAAAGAAAGAGGAAGTACAAAAGTGTTAGGCAGAGATGCTGAAGTAATACAAGTACTGTAGCCTTTCACTAAAATTGCATACTTACTTGAAACCTATAGCCCCTTCTCCACTTATTTTGAAGCTGTGTGTTGGAAGACAGAGTGGTGGAACCCATCTAACATTGTTTGGGCAAAAACTTGGCATTGTCAACATATTTTTGTGTGTTTAATATAGGAGTGTTGAGTAATGACAGCATTGAAACCATATTACCTGCAATAGCACTTGAAAGGTAAAATTGATACAGGAATAGAATTATTCAGCAATTGCTTCCAGACGTACTACAGAATTTGCCTGTACTGCCTTAAGAGAAATTACTGAAAATACTCATGCCTTCTCACATCTGTGTTCTACAACACTTAAAAGGAGAGAGAACACCAAGATTTAGTAATGAATACGTTAACAGAGTTTTGAAATACACCGAATTCTTAATTTATAATTCCTACTTACTATTTGTGTTACTGCTAGAATACTCCATTATGTCACTTCAATGAGAAGAAAAGAATTAATTTCTTAAGAAATTTGTTTGAGCCATTAGGACTGAAGCAATGTCAGTTGCAAAAAGAGGCTTCTCATTAAATGATCTGTGTAAACACAGAATCAATAGTATCACTAGGAAGGCATGATCTGCTCAACCACACTTTGTCTCACACAGCTCAGCTGGTGTTGGTTCTCCTGCAACTGGGTTGGAGTCTGAGTACAGGTACAGCTAAAGGATGGAAAATTAAATACTGCCTTCACTGTATTTAGCCTTTGAAATTTGTCACATTGGTATTATTTGAGCAGTCCTTGTGAGTCCAGTCTCTCTGTGACATGTACACAGTTCAGCAAATTCAGAAATACTGACTCCTCATGTTTGTTCAGGAACTTAGGCATTTATGAAAACGAAAGTAAATATATACAATTTTGGTTCCCATGCAATTATGTTATCTTCAGTTACTTCTACACAACCCATGCATACATCCAAGAATTCTCCCAATAAAAAATTTGTAATTTGTTTGTCTGGAAAGTAACATTGATCAGTTCCTCTAATTTTTTTTTTTTGACTCCTTGCGTTACTGAGTGACATCTTTGAATGATGTCTCTATGCCAAATGAAATGAATTCGCTAGATAAAGAAATTGACACACAGATAACGAAGTAGTTGTTGCTTCTCATTCTAAATTATTTCTAGGTATACCTCTTCTAAAGGAGGCAGTCTCTGCTATGTCTACATTATCAAGGAACACAATGCAAATTAGAGTAAACCTGTAGAGCAAAGCAGAATAATGCTGAGAATTTGACATCTGTAATGTGTCTTCATGAATTTACTTCTGACTGATTCTAGATTGCTTCCATGCTCTGAATTTTCATAAGCAGATATCTTGGTACCAATTTCCCTCAATACCAGTTGAATCCAGCTTGCCACAATCTCCCTAGATGTTTTATTCTGAAGAGAGGTAATGGAGATAATTCAGTTCAAAACCTGCTCATAAACAGAATAGTAATGCAGATGCTCTGTTTACATGTTAGATAATACAATAAAAGTCAGATAAACAAAACAGGCAGATGTCTATTACAAAATTCAGATCAAATACAATAAATTACTTGTTGGGCAAATAATACATATATTTATAAATATGTTAAGGTAGACAGTATGATGCAATTTTATTTCTCTATCTTCTGGAAATCAGAATGTGAAAATCTGCCACCTGTGAGTATTTGCATATCAGAAGTACTATCTACAGGTAAATTTAGACAGCATGCCTCAGTTCAGCGCAGAAGGTTTGCTTGAAAAATGTAGCTTCAGGGATTCTATATTTCCAAATAACTTTAGTGGTATTTCATTCTATTGTGTAATAAAATTTTCCAGAAAATAACTTAGTACTGAACTGTCTCCTTCAAATGAAATAACCTGTCATTTACTTTTCCATGGGGAAAATTTTAGAAAAATAGTCTCTTATTTATATCTGACTAGTAGCATTACTCTCGTTACCAAAACAACAATGCCCACCTGAGAAACTAGAGTTAAGCGAATAATTGACTTAACTCTGTCTTTCAGTGAACATCTAGCACAGGTGGAAATTTTAAGGGGGAAAAATATCTCTGTGAATAATTCTAGATTTGTAGACTGTAAACCATTTATTGGACAACCATTTTTTGTGTGCATAAGATTAATTCTTACTAAGTTCTTCTGATATGCTACATGAATTACGTGGAACTTTTCTTTCACAGATGTATGGGCATAATTCTAAGACTAAATATTCTGGAGCAGTGCTCACTTTTTCTGAATCAAAACCATTTGATTTAGAATTTGTAGAATTTATTTAAAACATGTTGCACCTATGAACACCATTTTCAGTGATTTTATTGTTATTACAATATGAAGGAAAAATAATTATGAAAGACCTTTTTCTGGCAGACAGTTATCAATGTTGTCCTCCCAATGTATTCTTTTTTGTAGTGTTGAGGTACTTGCAGTTGTTATTTGGTATTGTCTCAATTTTAATTTCAACTTCTTTGCAAAGAAAGATTGTTAATATTTTCCCTACTTTTCAAGTGGAAAATTTAATTATTGAAAGATTTGGCAATAGCCAGGATAAGCAGTGTTTCATCCAAATCCCTATGTTTGAAATACCCATCTGCAAACATCAAGTTTGGATTTTACTTTTTAAGTTTATGTTCAGTTATTCACTGAGCTTTACAGAGAGACAGACTAGATTGTATTTTATGCCAAAGATCCATCGAAGAGAAATCTGAGCACCAGATGATATCACTGCTGCAGTATGGAACTGTATCAAAATCTCCAAGTGATTCTGTCATCAGTTTATGTCAAGCTGTATAATTTTTTTTTTCAGTTTTTTTCTGGGTGAGTGCTAGTACTGTGTACTTGAAGGATTGGTAGACAGATTGATACACTAAAGTCTATGAGTTTTTGAGATCCTTTAAAATAGTGGTGCAGTGCAGTAATGAGTGTTTGACACAGGTGATTAATACTTGGTTTACATAAGGGAGAATTTAATGCTTTGGATTTCTTAAGTGGAATGCTGGTGATTTTACACTTTCTAGTTCAGACATTCTGGGATATCTTTTTTGGCTTCAGAAGGCTCCTAACCTCAGACGTCAAGGAGTCCTTGTTGGTAAATGAAATTTTACTCCTAATGAATGACAGTTTCCAAAAAGAATTGCTGTGCAGTCTCTTGACAGGATTTCTTTGAGATACATTTTACTTAACAAAACATAAGATAGGCTGTGCCCTTAAAATCCCCTTTCACTCATCCCATTTCCATCCATTGAAAGTCTGAGAGGGAGGTTGAATGATTATCTTAGTCCACTCAAAATCTATGTGTTTAATGTCATTGTTCAGAAGGACTGCCTATCTATATGATTTTCCTTTTGGAGATTATGTAAAAGGATCACACGTAGTGACACATATATTCTTTTGCCAAAATATAAATAGCAGACAGAGACATAAATACCTAAAGGAAAAGACCACATGTATATTTCCTTCCTTACTCCTGGTGTTTCCTACAGCCTTAGCAGAAGTTCATTAGAATTTTCTTGCAGAACCAGTTAGTCCTGTTGGCTGCAGACTCCATCAGTCTCTCTGTTACATGTCTCTGTGGGGCTGAGCTCTCCAGAGTTCAGTGCTTATGAGATACAGGTTCTTTGTTCAGTGTTGATGTGAATGAGTCTCTTTTTTAAACAAGTTTAAATATTATCATACCTGACAGGTTTCTTTAATAACATTTTTCATATCCATAATAAAAATTACATTGCAAGCACAAAAAAGGTTCTCCAACACCTGCAATATTCACCTTCTATGGTAATTATGCACATTAAAATTATCTTTATAAATTACTCCCAGAATGGCAGGGCTAGAAGAATGTGAACAATTCCCAGAGGATACTCATTCTGTCTTCTCTTTTTTCTTTTTTTTTTTTCTTCTGCCCATGACTTGTTGTCCCCTTGCCTACTGCTTCTAAGCAGAATCCTTTGAAAGCGAACTAAATTTTTCTGCAAACTAAATAGGCAGATCTCTTGTTTCTGGTTTAATGTTTAGAATGGAAACTCTTCAGGGAGTCTTTTTGGTAATGCATATGTAATGTTTAATTTCATGCAGTACTTGTCTATGACTGGAAATTTTGGCTCTGCCACAACACAAATTGTGAATAATAATAAGATTTGGACAAAGGACACTGAAGGAGATATTGTCAGCTAAGTGATTGGAACAAAGAAGTTTCCATGGGACAGTCAGGAATGTCATTTCTTAAAGAAAACATAATATGGACTTATTATTTTTCTCTCTATTATAACACATCTTATTTTGGCAGAGTCTGTACTAACAAGTGGGATGTGATAGCACTCAGGAGAATAGTCATATTTGTGTTGTTCACACCATTTCTGATTAAAATAGCTTCTCCCAGTCATTTGTAAAATCAACCTGTTTCCTATGCAAAGTTGCACTTTATAAGTTTTGACCCTGAAGCTGTTTGCCCACAACTTTATCATAACTAGACAGGCAAGATAACTTTTAAAGGACTAGGGCTTCTTAGTCAGTACATTTCTTCGTTGGCCTTCTAAAACACAAATGTTTTCAACATCTACATCTCTCTTTCCTCACCCATTTTACAGTTTACACTTGGGCACCACGACTGGAATATCCATAAAATCTTATAAAAGCAAACTTATACAAGGAGGAAACCACTAGTTCGTGTTATGTAGACCTAAAGCACAAAAAAGCTGTGTGATTTGTTCTTTGATATGAAGGAGGTCTGTAGCGATGCAGAGATATGAAGATATCTCTCCTGTGCTTTAACCAATTGTTAAATTTTAAAGTGTGTAAGATTTATTTCTTTATAAACCTCTTGCAGATATATACTGTGATGAGACCCCTGTGATCCTCAAGTTGCAGCTGACCTTCCTTTTTAGTTTTTTTCCTTTTTGAAGCAAATACATCAGAGAAAAAGCTTCTGTTCTAAACCTCTGCTTTATTTGAACAATTTCGTGCTAAATAAAAACATAATGACTTGAAAATATAGCATATCCTTATGTGCTGCCTTGAAACAATCTGGACAGGGGCTTAAAAAGTCTCGTGTTACCTGTCTGCTCTGCCCTTGCCAGGCTTGTTCCCCCTCAGCTTGTGCAATGCAATTTGGCATCTTTTGGTGGTTTCCTGGTTGATAACTACCCAGTCTACTCTGTGTTCCTAGGAAATGCTTTTTTAATCTCATATCGTGCTGGCTTCAGAAATTCCCTACACTTCTATGAGCCACCTGAATGCTGTCTTTTCTAGAGCTGTTGTTTCTGTTCATGGTCAATTAGCTAGAGCAAGGGGATTTCTCTCCATCCCAAAAGGCCAGATAGTTCTTTGTGTTCATCCTGGGCAATTCAAACTTGTGCTTCCTGGACACCTTCCTTTTAGAAGAAGAAATGTACCATTGTAACCACACAGTAACGCTTGAGCAAACAAGCATGTCCAAAACTTTGTTATACATACTAAGATATACATATTCCTGAGTATCAATGAATTGCCACCAAATCTAGATCAAGCATAAAAATTGAATTGATCTCTTTTTCCCTAATGGCATTAGGTCTGGTATATGTCTGTAGATGCTCAAAATCCTTTAGATGCCACTCTTCCTTTGATTACTGGGATCCTGTAGGCATTTATTTTCATTATTAATGCTGAGAGAATTAATCAAGTCCAATTGCTTCAATGCAAGGCAGTGTAATGCACTGCTTTCTAAACTCTTTCTTCCCTAATCCAACCTGTAAAATAACATTAGCATAAACAGTTTCTTAGTTAAAAACTGAAAAAGTTCCAATTGCTTAATATCCCCTAAAGGAACTATGAAAACACGTATAAAAATAGCTGCAGTTATTTTTGTTCTCTGAAATTAAGACCACAAAAATAATGACCAAAAATTAAGACCAAAAAATAACAAAAACTTTTTTGCAAAGTTTCTGAATAGCAGAAAACGTTTTCAGATACAGGATATTTTGGGACTTCTGTAATGGCAAAGTTCTCCTGAAAGGTTTTAAAGTATTTTTTTCTACTATTCTTGGTGGATTACATTGAGGCTATTTTTGGCAAGCCTACTAAATACCATTGAAAGTTCCAGGTGAGAACACAGTTCTGTCATACCATGCTCTGTGCAGACATAGAATGACTAAGGGATAGATTTTGTCTTGGGCAGATATATGTTTAAGACATCCTTTTGAAGAGAAAAGTCTGAAACCATGGAAGAGCTCTACTCCCAAAACATAATTCTGTGTGTAAGAATTACTTTGACAATACTGGAGTAATGTCAGACTAATTCTCCTATAGATTACTCGTTTTTACAAAAGTGTAATTTCACTGATTTCAACATATACATACCTAATTTGCATCGTGCTAAGCAAGAAGAGACTCTGACTCACGGTTTATTTTACCTACTTGCCAGTTGAGTACAGAGTGTTCGTGTTGACAGGCACCTAAATAGTTACTAAAGGAGCACAGGGTGAATTATATAATAGTTTTTCTTAATGTATGCCAAATATCTCTGGATAGAAAAAGTGCCATTTAGCAAACATAAAGACAATTCTGGATTCAAGGCAAAGAATTTAATTTGATGTAGCAAATTAAAGTTTAACAGTGAATATTGTCTATGTCAAGAGGCAAGAAAGAATTGCAATTAAGAATTCACTCCATTATTAACCTCTAGCTATTTTTGGCATAATTTAAACAAATTATTAGGATTCTTAATTGGGAAGAAGAGAACTTGCACTAATTTCATTCTTTTCTTGTTACTATGTGTGTCAGAGGAGAAATCAACTATCATATCAACCAATAAAAAAATATTGCTTCTGAGAGGATCTAAAAATTTAGATCAAAAAACTTAGAATAAATGACTTGTATTGATTAATACCTTTTCACTTAAACTATAAACACTTTGCATATGAGGAACTAAGACAAGAGATTTGATAACTTTTTCTTTATAGAAAAAGTAAGTGAAACAAATTGCTGTTAGCTATGACTGTAAAACAGATTTAAAATCAGTCTTTGGTTGGCTACTTTTCAGACAGACTTTGAACAAAATTCAAAAGATGACCATTTTTGAGAGTATGTTGATTTTGAAAAAAAAATCCCACAAGGACCAAGAGTATTGTAATTAAAAGAACTTCTGAAAAATAAAGAAGAAATTATCTGGTTTTGCAGTACATGAAGATGATTGTAAAAAGACTGGAATCTCACTGCAAAATCATGTGTTGTTACCATTTCTATGGCAATACCCTTGTCTTTTGATACCAATACTGATGACTATTTAATTTAATGTTAGATACATTTTATGAGCTTAAAATACAAGTTACTTAGTTCACAAAGTCCAGGTTTTGTCTTTTGAGCAGACTTTTTTTAGTTCTCCATAAAATGTTAATTTCTAAAACTCAGTTTCTCTTCTAGATGTGAATAGCGCTGAGTAGATGCTGATATGCATGATGATAAAATCTTCAAGTTGCTGTAATATCTACCCATAAAATTTGAGGATATGATAGATTTGTGTCTTGTTTGTGCAGCTAGTCAAGCAACTGTATGTTCTGGGCAAACCTTCCCAAGTTTAGTTTAGAAAGCCCCCTCATTCCATCCTTATGCTTAAAGAATTACAGAGCATCTTGCAAAGCAGAAATCTGACAGCTGTGAAGCACTGACATATTTTTAGGTGTGTGCTTGGAATCAACTTTTTGATGCCTCATTTATTGTAGTCCTTTTTTATTGTTTTTTTACACTTGCTGTGCAGTTTCTATATTTTCTACCTTGTTATACTTTCTTTCCATCTCATATTGTCAGCTCCTTTTTTTGATACTTTCTGTAAAAAGGCAAGCATGAAAATCAGTATCTCCCTCAAGGCCATTAAAGCCAATCATTAGCAGGATAACATTAAGTTACCATAGCATCTTTAAATTTGAATCATTAGAGTCCAGTGCTTGCTGTGTCCTCTCTTCTTTACCAGCTACATACGCTCTCCATGCCAGGCTTTATATTTGAGAGCACACTGCTTATTCTGTGGAACAATATTCACCCTGCAGCTGGGCTTTGCCTGGAGTTTGGGTGAACCAACTTGATCCTTACCCTATTTATAAAAATTATCAATGATGAATGGAGGAAAGGTCACACTACTTTTGGTCTTGGGGAGTGCTGAAACCAGACTGATTCATTGTACTAGGTGCAAAACAAACCAAATCAGAGCTACAATTTAATAGGAAAATAAAAAAAAAAGGCAGAAAACACTGACTTAAATTGACAGAGTCGGGATACAATCTGACACCCTGTCAGTCAGAGTGGTGGTAGCAGTCTGATTAAATGGTGGACATTGTTCTTTTGAAGCAGTGATCCTGTAGAAGGGTCTGGTCTTTCTCTAAAGATCCAGTGATGGTTATGTACTCTTGTCTTCTGGGAAAACAGTAAGTAGGGCTGCCCATGTTCTAAACCTCATACTCTATCCAGGTAGGAATTCTTGTTTCCTCCCTCTGGGTGGAGCATCTCACAATGGGATGATGTGATTTTTGAGTCATGCAATGAGGCTTGATGGCCCATTAGCAGAGATAGCACCTGGAGGGAGTTATCAGGGATGGGTCATAGAGGAGATAAAGAACACTGCCCTACCTGACCTCAAGAAGCTTATGAAGATGGTACTAAAATACATACTTTTGGTTACATCTTCCATTGTAACCTAAGATACTCATCAATCCCAAGGTTAAACATTATCAGGAAGAACAATATTTCAGAAACAAACAACCTTGAGGTGTGGCAGATCTGATAAGGGAACCAAGAAATTATGGTACTGATCACTTATCCAAAGCTTCTGAGCTGACACAGCCAGCCTAGAAACATGAATGACAGATCATCACTTTATTCCAGAAAAGCCCTGCCCCAGTTTTCAGTGGCAGGGACTACTAACACACCCCTTCTCAGAGTGTGTGTGGAGCTTCCTCCCTAGAGTGATAATGTCTCCAAACATTTCTTTTTGAGGAGGAGCAAAAGAGATGTGCCAATAGTAATTGGTATAGGTGAGTAGCATCAATTTCTACATAATAATTTTTTTGCTAGACTTAATATCATTGCTTCAACATTTTTCAATAATAGTGCACTATACTAGTAGTTATAGCTACATATACTATGCAGTAAATACCGCTGAGTAAAGTATTTCTGTCTAATTGTTATCATTATCATAAATTTTAATAATTATTTAATTTTATATTAATTATTAATATAAATATATTTGGAGTGCAATCTTTGATCCTGGACAAAGTTGTATAAAGTCTCTATTACAGTTGTATAAGCCTTTAGACATAAACTGTTGACCATATCTGGGATTAGGACTGGATCCAGCCATTCTGGGTTCCTCATTGAGAGAGACTTTTGATGTCATGTCGCCTTTTCTGAAACCCTTGACTCAACAAGAAAGTCTGCCCAATAAAACTTGCCAAAGCTTCTGTTTCATTTGCAACAGCTCCCCTCACACTCCTCACAAAAAAGTATTTTAAAGCTGAAGCCACAGAAGTTACTGTCTGTAGTAATAATCAAATCAGCAAACAAATTTTTCTGCAAGAATATGATCATTTTTATCAACATAGTCATGAACAATCTCAGAAAAAAGCAAACACAATTATAATATTTAGGTGTTGAATTCTAGTCACCGAAGTCGTAAATCTAAGAGACCTAAGGGACTTGGAGGAGGAGTTTTTAAAAGCACTTTCTTAAATTAAAAGACTTTTGATAACACATACTGTTGTATTCCAACATCATCTCTTCTTTGTGAGACAGAAAACACCATATATCCCATCTCCTTGCATTAGGTGCAGCATTTAAATGCAGTAAAAATTTTTCTTTCACTCCTGTGTACAGAAGACATTGAAAAAATTGTGACACAGCTTAAAATATTATTTTTGAAGTCCTGCTAAATACTTTGGTTATGCTTTGTGTACATAATTTAGGATACAGTAAAAACTAATGATATTTTAAGCAAGATTTTTACAACCTGATACCGAATTCTTCTTGTAGGTATTCTTAAAAGAAAAATATTAATAATTCTGAGTCAGGGACTTGTAAGTAAAGTTAACTTATTCTAGCGCTGGTAAACTACAAAAAGAACTCTAGCTTAGGACTGTCATGTCTAAATGTTTAATGGCCAAAGATCTGGGACATGGGAAAAAAAAAAGGTGAATTCTATTTTTCATTTTCTAATCAGCACAGAGATGAATCTTCTATTTAATGAGCAATATCTGTTAGAAACTGCTCAGATATTGTGGTGCAAAAAGTGCTACAGCTGTGTAAGCAATGGGGATATTCAGCTTGATTTTCTTTAGGCACTTTGTCAAAAGAGATAAAAGAAATAGAATGGAAGATTGTTTTAAGGAAAGTAATTAGAATGAGCAGGTGAGGTGCCCTACAGTACTGTGAGGAAGTAATTTGAAGATAGGTGTTGAGATATGAGCAGGTGAAATATTTGAAGAGTCTTAAAAAGTAGCGTCAAGTTAGGTCAAATGTAAAAGAAAAATGGAGTATAAAGGATAGCCTTTTGGTCTCAAGATTAAAAGTTTCATTTGATGTACTTAATAAGAAGCACCAGAGGAATAAAGCAAAATAAGGTGGGCGAAGAAACCATTACTCAGAGCCCTCAGTAAAAGAGTTTTAGGAAAACTTCTGAGGCAGAGAAGAAGAACCAAATATTCCAGTTGGAGTGATGCAATTCATATGATACCAAAAGTTCAAATATACTTTAGAGTATGCAATGTAAGGAAAAGAGATCTATTAGCATCCTTGGAGGAGTGTGAGAAAGAAAGATCAGAGAATGATGTGCACAGATCATCTACCAGTAACTTGGCAGCATTTTATGCTATTAAGCAAAATTGTATAGAATGAAAAATAGTTTGAGAAAACAAGATCAGCTGTAATACAACTCTCCATCCACTTACAGCTGCATGTCAGAAAATAAAAAGAGAATTTAAAGAACTGGGAGACTTAAACCACAGTGTGAGAGATTTGAAAGCTTTCAATGTAATAATGGGTCTTTCTTGTTTCCAAAAGTAGTCATCCTCCAGAAAAAAAAATCATATATAATAGTGATTGTTTTTCTTTTCCTTGATTCAGTATGATTTTTCTCTTTCTGTATTGGTGCAATCCTTTAAGGCCTAGATCATTGTGCAACAGGTAGTCATGAGGTTGAGGATTTAGCCCCTCTTTTAATATTTTTTAATGTTTTTCTCTTTGTCTGTGTTATTGGGTCATGGGTATAATGGGAACATTTTGCAGATAGACTTTTAAAATCTCTGGCTTCCTTTTTCAGGTAATTCAGTTAATTATATTTAAATAATTTGTTTTCAATTTACAGGTTCAGGTCTGTAGTTTAGCATCCCTTGCTTTAAATGATGTTTATCAATAAAATAAGGATTTTCAACAGTATTTGATAAACAGATTTGTCATTTCATAGTTCAAGAGAAGACAAAAGAACTACCCCATTAATATGTTTTTCATACTGTTGTGTCTTTTCCTATTACAGTCACAAAAAGAACAATTGACCTTATACTGGACATTGCTGTGACAGTAACACCTAGATATATCACAGCTATGCAGCCATATACTCCTTTAACAGGCAAAAAATTAATTTATTGTCTATTTACATCAGTAAGTTGTTAAATTATTACTGAAAATAAAGTGTGAAATCATGGCACAACTGAAGTGCTTCAGGTTCTTTGCAGACCAAGACTGAGGTTCAGACTTTGTTTAGCTTCAGTTTATATATGGATGAAGAGGCAGCTAAAACTTTTTAATACAGAGACAGGAATGATATTTTCATTTTTGAATCACACAGCCTGGGCTTAAAATATATAGACTAGAAACTGATGCCTATCTGCTAAATGTGTGTTCTTGTGTGTGTTCCTATTAAGATCCTGAAAGAAAAATCCAGTGGAATGGGAATTTTAATGAGAAAGTGATACAAAAGATAATAATTGAGTGCTTCTGTGTATCTCACATACTTTCAACAAGTGCCATAAGCAAAAGAGGAATATTCTTGCTCTGAAATTTGGTCTCTGCTTTTATTCTACTGTAGCAATCCCTTGTCTGATGTTCCCAAGAGGGGATGTGAAATACATTAGATGTTTTATTTCTTCAGGTTTCTGACTGGCTGAAGAGAAAGTTGCAGAATATTATATGAACTATAGCCTGACCTAGGTAGTTTTAGCATTTATTAACTCTTCTCCCTAAACTCATTCAGACACATTGCATTCTCAGTAAGTGATGCTCTCTTAAAAGGCAGATGTCTGGCCAAAAGCAGCAATCCCTTCAGGTTCTATAGCCCACTAAACCTACTCATGTTCTTTGACAAGTGTTTCCTTTTTCCCTGAAGTAACAGAAAGAAAATCACTTTTGCTCTTCTTGGCTTTCCTGAGAAAGAGCAGCATCTTGGCTCTGTTCAGGTTGTCACACTGTATAATCCTTGTTTAAAGCAGGGCAGCTACTGAATATCATGGTATAAATGGCATAAGATTCATACTCCAGACACATCTGTGTCTGTCAGTTTACATCAAGTCATAAAGAAGAGAGCAGGGCTGTTAAATTTCTTCTGGCAAGTTACAAATGGTTTGACCTCTGTGAAGTTTAAATCATTCATTCACAAATAAAGTTATTTTTCTGACACTGTTTTTTCTTTTTTTTTTTCCTATATATTTCTTGCCATAAAATAATTTGTGCTCCTTGTGGGTGGTAATGATGAGTGGCTTCTTGCTCTATTCTGCAAGGGAGAGACTACACATCATGGATTTAGCCATGTTCAATTATAGAAACTTTATCTTCAATACTCAATCTACCTACTGTAAAAATGCCATTGTTATAAGGGTCTGTTTTTGGCTTTCTAAGCTGAGACAACTTGCTGACAGATATTTGTGGGTACCTGACAAACACTGCTTAAATATGAATCTAGTAAAGGAGAAAAAAGGACAAAAAATATGGAGCATGGCAGCTTTATCTAAGACAGCATGAATATATTGATCTTTAGTTTCCAGTTTATTTAGTGAATCTCTGAGAATAATTTTTGTACCATCAAAGTGACCAAGTCTTATTGCTTTTCAGTCTACACAGGGTTGTGAAACTATTGTGGTCTTCTTTTTCCCTGCAGAAAAGGGACACCATGCAGGAAACAACCTGAGGTCCTCATCAATAGCAAGCTGAGCCAAGGCTAGCAATGCACTATATGGCAATGAAGACAAATAGCATCCTGAGCTTCATTAGGAAAAGTGTTGACAGCAGGCTAAGGCAGATGATCCTGTCCTCTCCATTCAGCCCTGATGAGACACATCTGTGTGGCTTTTAAGGGCTTGAAGCATGATGCAAGGATGAGAGAGTTGGAAGTGCTCAGGTTAGAGAAGACTCAGGCGCTTATCTATGTGTATAAATATTTTATAGGAGGGAACGAAGAAGGACCCACTTCTCACAGGTAATGGACACAAACTGAAATAGAGGGTACTCTAGCTAAACAGAAAAGCCCACTTTTTTTCTTTTTTGTCTTTTCTTTCCCTGATGGGCAAGTACTGGAACAGATGGTCCAGAGGGGCTGAGAAGTCTTTAGTCTACGATAAACGGGATCTGACACATCCAGAGAGTAATGCAACCTCAATGACCAGAGTGTTGGACTGATGATTTCCAGAGGTCCCTTCCAGCCTCAGCAACAGTGGCTGGGTAGGTTGTTCCTGTCTATTTGCTGGGTACCCACGAACTCTGTCATTCCACCTCCTCAACAGGAGAGGGGAAGAAAATACAATGAAAAATTTGTGGGTCAATATAAGACAGAGAGAAAATTCAGCAATAACTGTCATAAATGAAACAGACATGGCTTGAGGTAGTTAATTTTCTTCAAAAGATATATGGTAGAATAATGAGAAGGAAGAGCACTCTAAAAATGTCTGTTCCACTCATTCTTTCTAACTTCTCCACCCCAAGTGGTGCAGGACGAATGTGGGTTATAGTCCGCTTATAGCACTTCATCTCTACTTCTCTTCCTCTGTTCCATTGTGGGGTTCCACCTATGGGAAACAGGCATTCATGAACTTCTCCAATATGTTCTTCTCACAGTCTCCAGTTCCTCAAGAGCTGCTCCAACATAGGTCATGGGACTGCTCTAATGACCTTATGGGACCACAGATCCTGCCAGAAAACCTATTCCTACACGGCCTCCTGTCCACGGGATGCACATTCTGCCAAGGTCATGCTCCAGCTTGAGTTCTCCATGAGCTGCAGGTTCCTTCGAGTCATTCACATCTGTTCTACCATAGAATCCTCCAAGGACTGCAGGTGGATTTCTACTCTACCATGGATCTCCATGAGCTGCAGGGGCACAGATGCCTCAACAAAGTTTTCCCCAGGATCTACACCACATGCCCCTCCTTCTGCACTGACCTTGGTGTCTGCAGAGCTGTTTCTCTCACCTATATTCACTGCTCTCTCTCACAGCTGCTGTGGCTGCGGTTTTCTCCATGTTGAGTATGTTATCACAAACTGCCAACGCTACAGATCAGCACACCTTTGGCCAGCCACAGGCTGATCCTGGAGTCAGTCAACTCTGACATGGGAGCAGCCTCTGGCGTCTTCTCACAACGTCATCCTTGCAGCCCTATGCACATCCCTGCTACCATACCCCTGCCACATACACAAAGTACAATCTAATTCTAAGATTCTGTAAGTACTTGAAAAATATCAAGGTTCAGCATATGTGGATGTCCTTATCTATTTTTAAAGCAAAACCAAACCCCACAAAAGATGCACATACTGTGCATTTTTGAAAGGTAAATCAAACACTTGTGGAGTTCTTTAAATTAAAAGCCATTATTGCATGTTTTAAAATGATTTAATAAATATCCTTACTTATAGAGAATGGGATGCTGTATAAATTAACCACTTAACAATGAGCTTAATTCAGAAGTTAGTTTCAGACCTTAACCTGCATGGGTGTTTGCGTCAACCTCTGTAATAACCTTTTTCAGAAATGGTAGGTTTGAATTCTAAGGTTTGTTCCTTAGAGCTCAACCATCCTGATACCCTGATTCAAACCTCCCAGACCACTGGCTATTTGACTTGAGGTTTGCTGGTGAATGGACACTACATGTTTGGGGAAGATACAATGTGCCAGCACCAGGCACACTTGCCTGTAGTGCTGCTGCAGCTGCTGGCACTGAACCCCTCACTCACCTCAAAGAATCAAAATCACAGAGTAGTTAGGGTTGGAAGGACCCTGGAGCTCATGTACTCCAACCCACCTGCCTACTCATGCCAGTCTTCTCATAGCTGACATTCAGGCAACATATAGTAGCGTTCCCAACATGCTCCAGTAGCAGACCCCAGGCTAGGTGTGCCTACAACACCTGGGTGCCTCTGATTCTAGTCTGCCTCTAGTAGTTGGCACCAGATTTCCCTCACACACACTAGTCTTGTGGTCAGTTACTCCACACATTGCTATAGAATAGAGAGTAAGGGTACACTGAGTGATAGTTAAGAAAATATTCAGTGAGAATAAAGAAAAACTTTCATGTGAAGATATAAAAATAAAGGACAGACTGTGCTGATCAGTTGCGGGGTTCAGCCAGACAAGTATATGAATGAAACCTATATTACAGTAGACCCACTTGGACACATTTCCTTCTACCCTCTGATTTGTTCCTACCTGCTTCTCCTACCCTCATCCATTTGCTTGAGTTGACCTTCAGATCCCCCCTTCAACATCCTGGTCCTAAGATTTAGTCTTCATCAGTAGCAAAGTCCCAATTTTCCTGCAGTTTCTTGGTAGCGTATCAGTAAATGCAACTGACCAGGTTTATTTCTCATTAATGTCGCATTGTTGTTAATGCTAATTGCTCAGCTTTTGTCTCAGGATCTTGTATCTCTCTGTGTTCTTATGATGCAGATTTAAATAGGGGCTAAGTCATATGGTCGGATTGAAAAAAATTAAAATCATCACACTTCACATATCCATACCAAGTAGTGTGACTGCCCAGGTTTGTTCTCATCACTGCCTCCCTTATGATTTTTTGGTCAGGTTTCTGTCTGTATGTTCTTGATCAGGACCTCCTTTTCACCTTACTTCTCTTTGCACTGAGAAAGGCCCTGACCAGATACATCAAGGAACAACACATTCTTTCTACATACTCTTCAATTATCCATTTTCTTCTTTTAGGAAGCTGACTTCCTGCTTTAAGAAAACAGAATAGTTTAGAGGTATGGTCCCTGGTAAGGTTTCACTAGGTACCCATTCCTGACTCATAATGCCATGTAAAGTGGTTCAGGAGTAGCAGTTCCAAAGACCAGAAAAAGCAGTCACTTTGGCATACTCTTGGAGCCTGATGAAAATATGGCTACCAGACAACATAGCAAATACAAGTATTTTGTATTGGGATGTGTTCATGGCAATATTACAGGCCTCGAAGAGACGAAACCTGTGTGATCATAAGTCTTAGCAAGATGTAGATCTGGATCAGCATTCTAATGCCTTTGTGTTCTTATATACACCTGTAATTAGGTAATCCTGAGAGGTGGTCTCTTCAGTCACAACATGGCAAGCCGCAGATGTGTTTAGGATATTCATGGAGATCAAGAAACACAAACTGAATTTTTACCCATTGCAATTAGTGAAATAATTATCCTTTCTGTACACAGCACCATTTCCTTAGATCTTGGTCATCTCTCCTGAGCAGCAGGTGTCTTGGTGGAACATATTAGCACGAAAAATGTTATAGAGCATTCTGTCATACAGATTTTTTGATTTTTTACTAGTACAGTGAAGGACTTTGACAAGAAAATCTGTCAACCAGTCTCTGTTGCTAATGGAGTCCAGAAACTGTTGACATACATAAGTGGTCTCTTATAACAGTTTTCTACACAAGAAGATTTAACTTTAGTACTCTGGTATTTAATCAGGACAGTTCCCAGACTGTATAATGACATATTGTCCAAGACAATTGGTTTCACTAAAAGAGAAGGGCCTGAATTGATATTGAAGGTAAAAATACCCTTAAGTCTTCAATGTTTTCTTTAACACTGTTTTCCACCACACAATATTCCCTTGTGTAAACACTTGCAAAAGTACTGACTTATTAGCCATGTGAGGTCTATAACAGTTATCATGTCTTGAATGGCAGTTAAAGCACTCAGGTGCTGTCAGAGCTCGCCATTCTCCAGATGTCCACATCTGTAATTTGTCCAGGACAAGTACCAATATGAGTGGTATAGTGCTGAAGCCAATACCTGTCTTCACAGCTCACATTTTCCTGTGTCCTAGGTAAATTAGTCTTCACAGGTCTTTCTCCTTTTCTTATCTGTAGGCTTAGCTTGGGTTATTTGCAATTTTACCCACACTGACTTTACAGTACTTTCATTTGTTGTGTTGTGTGTTGTGTTTTTGTTATTGTTCATTTGTTTAGGCTTATTTGGTTTTTTACAGAATTGAAGACTGATTTTATAAAATCTTCTGTACAGACATCTTCTTGCACTGCAGCTGTTCATGTACAGTCCCAGTAGCGTTCATGGAAGTCTGCTCTGGTCTCAGTGGTGTGTTATCAGTTATTGACATTCAAGACAAACTAGTCATGCCTGGAAACTGCTCTGGGCTGTCTGTGACATCTCTTTCAGTGACATACTTGAAATGGATTGAATCTAATGAATAGAGTGTTGCAATGGAGAGATAGAGACTCTTCACGAAGGCAAAAATATGAATATAAGGAAGGGAAGATGCACTTTATATGAGATCAGCTGAAAGGAACAGAGCTCTGTCTGGGAATGGGTGAGGAGACAAATCAGAATTTATGGTTTAGGAGTAAAGGCGTCATTATAGTGTGTGTGTCTCCTGTAGGACATATGAGCTAGAAGAACAGGCAGATGAGACTCTCTGCAGACATGTAGGAACAGCTTCATGTCTGCAATCCCTGGTACTCATGGGGGACATTAAATACCCCAGTATCTAGTGGTGGGACAATGCAGTAGGACACAGGTAACCCAGAAGTACATTCAGGATAATCTTTTTTGAGTGACACAAGGAGAAGTGGTCTGTTGCTCCTCATAATCCTCATTAATGATTATGCCCATGAGATGGTGGAACTTAGGATTCTTGGGGCAGTGAGGAAGGTGAAAAGCAAGCTTACACCCCAGAAGCTTCAGAAAAGTGTTATGACATAAGGCCCTGGAGGGAAGAGTGGCCTCAGAATGCTGGTTGATATTCAAGGTTCAGCTTCTTCAAGCTCAAGACACTCCCATCCCAATGAACATGATGTTAGGCAAAAGTACTGGGAGGATATTACGGGGGAACAAAGAGCTCCTAAACAAACTCAGGCAAAAAAGGAAGAATACAAGGGATAAAAGCAAGGTTGGGTGACCTAGGAGGAATGCGGGAACATTTTTCAAGCAACCAGGGATAAAGTTAGGGAAACTAATGCCTAAATGAAACTGTATCTGGCCACATATGTCAAAGACAAGAAGAATGGCTTCTACAAGTACACAGACAATAAAAGAAAGATGGAAAAATGTGGACCTGTTGCTTAGTGATAAAGGGGGCCTGGATACACAAGACATGGGAAATTCTGAGGTACTGAACATCTTGTGTCAATCTTTACTAGAAAGACTCAGTGACTGGAGGAAAGCCTAGAGCAAAGATGCACCCTTGGTGGATCAGGTTCAGGTCAGGTAATATTTAAGCAAAATGGACATACATAAATACATGGGCCACGATGGGATGCATCAGCCTGTGAGTGCTGAGGGAGTTGCTTGGAATTCAGAGGCCACACTTGATACTCTTTAATCAGTCGTGGCAATCATGGCATTGAGATAAGTGCCCAAAGACTGAAGGAAAGCAAATGTCTCTGCTATCTTGAAGAAGAGCAAGAAGGAGGACCTAGGGAGCAAAATACCAACCTACTTTAGCTCACTTTCTGGGAAGGGGATATGAGAAAAATTAGACATGAGAAAAATTTCTAGGCAGGTGAATAACAAGATGACGACCAAGAGTACTCAGCATGGATTGGAAGGGAAGTCACACTGGACCAGCCTAATAAAGAGCTATAATGAAAGGCCTGGTCTGGTAGACAGGGTGAAGGAGCAGGGGATATTGTACACCTGGGCTTCAGTAAGGCCTTTGACACTGTCTCCTGTAAGATGCTCACAGACAAACTGTTAATGTGTGGGGTGTGGGCTGGATAACCATAAAATGAAATGAGATGAAAACTTGCTATGGCTGACCCTGGAGAGTTCTGACCAGTATAAGAAAGTCTAGTTGCAGGCCAGTGGTATATATCAGATGTCAATACTATGTCTAACATTATTTCAAAACCTCACTAATGATCTATATGATGGGGCAGACTGTACCCTCAGTAAGTTTGTTGGTGATGCAAAACTGGTAGGAGTGGCTGATAGGGTCATGCTGACATCCAGAAGAACTTCAACAAGCTGAAGGTATGTGCTTTCTGGAACCTCATGATGATTTACAAGAGGAATTGCAAAGTTCTGAACCTGAGGATGGAGTCTTGCACATCAGAGGGCCTTCTGTGGCCCAGTGATCTGGAAAGAAGCTTGGCAGAAAGGGCCATCAGGGACCTGGTGGACATGAATCACTAATGTGGCTTTGTCAGAAAGAAGGTTAATGATGGCTTGAGAAACATAATTTTCCCCTTTCCAGGGAAAGTATTGACAGTGGGTTAAGGGAGGGGATCCCCTTTATTCACTGTTGTTTAGTTCTCATCAGCAGAACTGATGAGTTCTGCTCTTCCCAGAACAAAAAAATATTGATCTTCTGGAGAGTGGCCAGTGAGGGCCAGGAAAGTGATGGACTTGAGCAATTCAAAGGAAGGCTGAGTGAGTTATAGCCTAGCCTGGAGAAAAGAAGCCTTAGGAGGGACCTTGTTATTCTATATAAATACCTGAGGTGTGAATGCAAAGCCAGACTGCTTTAAGAGGTGTCCACTGACAGGATGAGAAGCAGTTGTCACAAACCAAAACACAGGGAGCTCCTCCTGAAACTGAGGAATTGCTTTCAGAGTGAGGGTTAAGCGAGCACTGAGCACAGGATGCCCAGAGAAGTTGTGATCCCTTATCTCAGAGATAACCAAAAACCATGGGCCTGAGCAACTGGCTCTAGGTGGCCCTGCTTGAATAGAGATATTAGACCAGATGACATTCAGAAGTTACTTCCAATCTCAACCATTCCATGATTATGCCAGTAATTCCACATGGTGTCTCATTGCGATTACTGGGAGATGTAATCAGCATTCAGTTCATGCATGTGAGACTTGTCTCCTAAAGCATACTTCTTGATACATAGTGGTATCATTCATTTTATTTTGTTATTGTTTGCTGGCTCCATATAGCCATACTCTGCATATGTCTTCCCCTTTTCTGTTTATGAATAGTCTGCCCACACATAGGCTGTCGGTGAGCTCATGAACTTGGCAAAAGAACTGGTCTTTACTGGGGTGTGTGATGAGAAATCACTTTTTGATTCATAGACTTGTTGAGGCTGGAAATGACCTCTAAGATAATGAAGTCTAACTGTAAACCCAGCATTGCCATGTTCACTGCTAAACTATATTCCAAACTGTCACAACTACATTTTTACACAAGTCTATGGATGGTGATGGCAATGCCTTGTCACCCTTACAATGATTAATGTTTTACTGACAAACAACCTTCCATGTGAAACCTGAGTCCATTTTCTTTTCACCTCTTGCTTGTTACCTGGCAGAAGAGTATAAAGGACTCATCTTAGACATAGAAACAGAGGGTTGGAAGGTACCTTAAAGATTGTTCTCACCCAACCCCTCTGCTGTGGGCAGTTTGGCCTACTAGGCCAGGTTATTCAAAGGCTTGTCCAGCCTGGCCTTCAACACTGCTGTGCTTGGGGTACCCACAACCTCCCTTGGTAACATGTTTCCATGTCTATCCACATTCACAGTAAAAACTTTTTTTCACTATCTAGACTAAATTTCTCCTCTTTCAGTTTGTACTCATTACTCCATGTCCTATCAGTAGAGTTCC
>NW_005054323.1:6881475-6920906 GCF_000277835.1 Geospiza fortis
GCTGAAGAGCCCCTTTCCAAGTTCCCTGCAGGCCCCTTTCAAATACTGTAAGGTAGCTATGAGGTCTTCATGCACCTTCTCTTCTCCAGGTGGAGTAGACTCAACTTCCTCAGCCTGTCTTTACAGGGGAGGTGCTCCAGGCTCTTTATCAACTCCATGGCTCTCCTCTAACTTGCTCCAACAGGTCCATGTCCTCCATATGTTGGGGCCACCAGAAGTGTGCACAGTCAGTGGGGTTTTACAGCAACACTTGTTGCTTTTAGCCTTCCTCAGTTTGCATAGTCCTTGTAATTAATTCTCAGCCCTCAAATCTGTAGGCTGGTGTCCTCTGGCCTCTCTTGCCATAAAAAGTTCTGTGCCAAATTTTTTCACAATGAAGCTGGATTTCAAAGTCATTGTGTTTTCCTAGAGATTAAAGGACTGAAATTTTCCAGATTTATCCTTCTCTAGAAACCATGAGGAAAAATGTTAATCCGAATGACAGGTGGCAGCATTACATAACATTACTTAATTCATAAGGCTAAAGGTCAGCATGTTATTCTCAGTCTGTAGACCCATCAAATACCAGAGTAATCTCAACTGATGCTCAACTGATTTGGTTTTCAAAATTGTTGCTTATCCAGAGTGCTAGTTTTCTATTTGATCTAATCCTCAAGATTTCAGAAAGAGGTTATCCTGGAGAGGTAAGTAGAAAATGTAATCAGGTACAAGAGGTCTTTGTATCATCTTTTACACAGTGACTAATTATATTTCGGTGTCCTACTAAATTTTCACAGTAAAATCATGACATTTTTTATTGTTTTAAAAACCAGTAATTAATAAGCCTCTTTTCAACTGTGTGACTTACTCATCTTTCAGCAAATCACCCACCTGAAGTAAAACTTTCCTGGAGAAGCTTACATGCAAAAATGAGAGAAAGGAAATAAGAGAGTGTATGTATTCTCTATTCTCCAGTTTCTGCTGTGCCAGAAGACTTCCACTGGAAAATGCATATATTGCATGGTTTCCCATGGTAGAACATCCTCCACAACAAACTTATATTTGAAACAGCAAGCTATAGACGTGTGAGGAGAGGGGTAGCTGAAGAGATATTAAAGCTAATCATACGGTATTCCATAGTAGATCAATAGAACATATGGTAACTTTGTACATTTTGCATGCTGTGAGTGCCTGAAGCCACAGCAAAACATCCACCTTATGCTGGAGATTTATTTCTGTCTCCCCCTGCTATTTTACCTTCTTGGAAAACTGTCATCTCGGTGTCTAGAATCCACATCTTGGGAAATGGGATACTAGCTCTTTGGAGGTTATTAGGCTTTCTTATGGTTACATGTAATTTCACCAAAATAATAGACAAACTGTGCTGGCCCTGGCACCAAACCGACTCTGTTATATTTGGACAGCATAAAGTCAAGAATACTTACAGAGTATTTGCAGAATATGACCAGTCTGTGACTGGGGACCACAATTCACCAAGAGTGAACTCAGAAATTAGAGAATTGTGATTACTCGTAATTACAGGTGCTAGTGTTTTAGTCACAAGCAGTGTGCTGGCAAGATGGGCTTGGTATCTTAAATTATTGGTGATTAAAAGGAGGGCATTGAAAGAGGCTGACTTTCCACATGGAATAAATAAGCACTCTTAAAATCAGAAAGGTATTCTCAAAGCTAAAATCTTGCATCCTTTTCATTCCACGTATCTGGTTTAAAGCAAGGATACATCAGTTATCTTTGAAAATCATTAGGTATTTTCTTTATTGAAATGTCCGTGATTGTAAGTGCTCTTCAGAGAGGCTACAGTATTCATGAATGCATTTCCATTCATTTAACTGAGTTTTAGTATATTTCTATGTGCTAGAAGATTTGCAAAGGGTATAGAGGGACTGATTCTTTGCTGAGATCAGTATGAGGGTCAAATACAAGATCTGAAGAGTTGTGAATTTCCTTGCTGTTTTCTGTAGTTCATGTTTAGAACAAAGAGATACTTATCAGTGCAATTGAAAATTACATATGTTTTAGAAAGCTGCCTGTTGTCACTAGACACTGATAAATACATTTTTGGCATGATTTGAGGCACTAATACCCTAAATCAAATTGACGTTAATTTCTGAGCATTTCAAAGGCAGAATGGAATGAATTTTCTTTGATATCCATTTTTGATATCGAGGTGGTAAATTTTAACATTAATTGTCCTAATATTACCTTTGCCAACCCCTTCTAAGTTGAAACTTCATGTTAAACCAAAAATGAATGAAAATATTTCAAATACATGCTCATCTTAAATTGCATTTTATCAAAACACCGCTTGCCCTCTTGAACCGAAATGATTTGAATTACATTGTGTTGATGGTCCTTACTAATTGTTGTTTCCTCAAATTGTTGTTTCCTCAAATTGTTTTGGAATATTTTTTTCTAATACATTAGTTTATATGCAAAAAAAATCATTTTCACCCAGTAACTAGAAATAGTTTGGAATTAATTTCCTTTAAAATATGTTAACTTATAACAATTGCACCTAACCGTTAAATGACAAGATTAAAAGAGGAAAACAGTTCTAGATCTTTTTTTGCCTTTCTTTTTCTTCAGACACATTAGGCAAGTGTTGTGGGTGACAAAAAATATCTTGCATGATAAAAATTGCAGTTCATATCCAGTAAGTTTGCTTTAAAACACTTCTGAATGAATAAGTACATAGGCTTTAAGATATTTAAAATCTTACTTACATTAACAGTTTTAGTCAAGGTAATAGCATTGTAATGATGCTATGATTGGAAGGGACCTTATAGATCATCTAATTCCAGCCACCCTGCCATGGAAATATTAATTGAAACAGTAATTTTCATACACTTAATCATTTCCAAAAGATTATCTTTCTTAGCATGATAGAAGCGTGGATTTTTCTTTGCCCTTTTTTCAGGAGACCTTGACATTTTTAAAATACCTTTTCTGAGGTTCCTACCAAAAATAATCTTCATTGTGCTGTAGGCAATCTATGAGACTCCTGGAGAGGTATCTGCTATCTACACATAAGGTGTCCTGCAGGATAACTTATTAAGACAGGCAATAGATAGCCCTGCCATGTGGAATGCATTACTGGACCTGGTGGTCACCAACACCAGTGAGCTAACTGGTGACATCAAGATTGGAGTCAGCCTTGGCTGCAGTGATCATGCACTGAGTTAGCAGTCCTGACAAAAATGGGTGAGGTGAAGACTAAAGTCAGGACCTGGAAATTTAGAAAAAAAAACCTTCCAGCAGTTCAAGGAGTTAGTTAATGGGACTCTTTGGGCAACTGCCATCAGGGACAAGGAAACAGAACAAAACGGACAGATGTTTAAGGACACTTTCCACAGACTGTAAAAGCTCATAGCCCCAGGTGCAAGAAGTTGGGTAAGGAAAACAAGAGAGGGGCATGGCAGAGTTACGATCTTCCACTCAAGCTGTGGGTCATGAAGAAAATGCACAGGCAATGGAAGCAGGGACAAGTGTTCTGGGAAAAGTATAGGGATGTTGATCTGGTTGTGTAGGGATGAAGTGAAGAAGACCAAGGTGCCAAGACCAAGCTGGAGCCAAACTTGGCAAGGTAAACAATGAATAAGAAGGGCTTTACTGGTGTGTCAGCCAGAAAAGAAGGGTCAAAGAAAGGGTACCAGCCCTGATAAGCAAGACTGACAAACTACTAAAAATGAGTGAGAAGAAGGCTGAGGTTCTCAACAGCTTTTTTGCCTCAGTATTAAATGGCAGCCTTTCTACCCACACCTCTCAAGTGGATGGACAGTAGAAAGAGGACTGGTGGAGCACAGTCCCTTCCACCGTAAGAAAGGAGCTGTCTCATGATGACCTGAGAAACTGGAACGTACAAAAGTCTGTAGGACCAAATGAGATGCATCCCAGATTCCTAAGGAAATTGGCTGATGTACTTGCCAAGCCATGCTCCATGATATTTGAGAAGTCATGGCAGTCAGGTGAAGTCCCAGATGTCTGAAAAAAGGGGAAGATTTTACTCATCTTTAAAAGGGGTAAGTCCTTTAGGAGGGGTAAGTCCTCCTTGGGAACCACTGACCTGTCAGCCTCACCCCTGTGTCTGGGAAAATCATAGAACAAATCATGCCTTTGTTAAGACACACTGAGTACAGGGAGGTGATTCAAGACAGCCAGCATGACTTCGCCAAGGGCAAGTCCTACCTAATCCACCTAGTGGCTTTCTGTAATGGAGTGACAACACCAGCGGACAAAGGAAGAGTTATGGATGTCATTTACTGGGATTTCTATAAGGCCTTTAACACAGTCTTCTACATCATTGTCTTCTCTAAATTAGAGAGCTATGGATTTGATGGGTTGACTGTTCAGCAGATGAGGAGTTGGCTGGATGGTTGCATCCAGAAGGTAGTGGTCAATGGCTCAATGTACACAGAGACATCAGTAACCAGTGGTTTCCCTTAGGGCTGTGTACTGGGGTCAGTACTGTTTAATTTCTTCACTAGTGACAGACAGTGGGATCAAGGGCATCCTCAGCAAATTTGCAGACTACACCAAACTGTGGTACAGCTGAGACACCTGGAGGATGGGATGCCATCCAGGGGGACTTGGACAAGCTTGAGAATTGAGGCCATGGGAATGTCATAGCATTTACACAGGCTAAGTGCAAGATCCTGCCCCTGAACAGGGGAAACCCCAGGTATCAATACTAGAGGGTAGAGATGAAGGGATTGAAAGCAGCCCTCCCAAGGAGGACTTGGGGGTACTAGTCAATGAAAAGCAGGAAATGAACCAATAGTGTGTATTTGCATTCTGGCCTTTGTGAAAAGAAGCACGACCAGCAGGTTGAGGGAAATGATTCCTCCCCTTCACTCTTCTCTGGTGAGATTGCACCTGGACAATTGTAACGACTTCTGGGCTTCTCAGTAAAAGATATGGACCTGCTGGAGCAGGTCCAGCAGAGGACTGCAAAACTGATTAGAGGGTTGGAACTTCCTCCCTGCAAGTAAAAGCAGAGAGTTCTGGTTGTTCAGCTGTGAGAAGAGAAAACACTGAGATAATATTGTGGCCTTTCAATATTAAAAGGGGGCCTCTTAAGAAAGAAGGGAGCAAAATTCTTAGCAGGGTATGTTACTATGAGACAAAGGATAATGGTTTTAAACTAAAAGAGGGTTGATTTAGATTACATATAAGGGAGAAATTTTTTTACAATAAGGGTACTAAAACATTGGCACTGGTTGCCCAGAGAGGTAAATGTCTCATCCCTGGAAACATTCGAAGTCAAGTTGGCCAGGGTTCTGAGCATCCTGGTTTATTTGAAGATGTCCTTCATGGCAGGGGTTTGGATGATGACCTTTGAAGGTCCCTTCCAACCCAAACTATTATTTGATCCTATGAAAAACACATTTTTCAAAGACAAAATTCATTGCAATATTTATTTACAACATTGTTAGGTCATGCTTGCCATATTGTTGTCATAGCATTTTTTGTTTCTAACATTTTTACCCACCTAATACCTTTACCATAATTAGGCAAGAAATCCAGGTAAATAGATGTGAGAACTGAAAATAAAAGATGTCAAAGGCAATAGTTTTGTTAACAATATTATTTATGCCTTCTTTTATTTTCAAGAAAATAAATAACAACAGTAAGATATTATTCAATATCATAGTATTACTACTAGCAACAAGATCTTCACCAATGCATCCTACTGTGATATTTTTGCTATTAAGAGCAGTCCAGGAAATGCTGATTTTAAAGGAAGCCTTTTCAGTTATCTGTTGTATTTTATGAAATCACTATATTGCTAATATTTAATTATGGCTGTAGTTTACCATCATTTAAAAGCAGGTTTTATTAGAGGAAATCTATCTGTAATATTTTATTTAGAACAAACAATAATGTTTTCTTTGTCATACAGAGATTTTATAAGTCAATTAAATTGCTGTAACATTCAAGGTAGTAGTAGTAGTATTATGTGTATGAAAGTATGAATTACCAGGAAAATGTCTTGATGAAACTTTGCAATAATCAATTAGCTTCACAGAAGTGTAATGGAAAGTAAAATAAAGAAGTTGTAATGAACCTGTTCAACTGTCCTATGGCAATATGCCCATTTAGTCATGTGTGAAATGTATAGTGGCTCAGACACCTGTATAGCCGCAGGTAAAGTTTGGAGTGCTAATGTGGAGCATAGTTTTGAAGGCATTAGTAATTCTGTAGCTTTGTTTGAAATAAGGAAGTTGGCTGTCTAAGTCCTAATTTTTTAACACAAAATTGAACTACTGTTGCCCTGCAATATAAAGTAAACCCATCAGAGTAAACTCTTAGATTTTCTCACATATTTTTTGAGGGAACAATTTTATTAATATTAATATTTTTAATATTATCTAAAAGGTTATGTATACATAACATAATACCCATATAGAATTATTACATTTCTCCAGTACAATGCTTCTTATTTCATGCTATCAAAAGGGTTTTTATTTTTTGTCTGAAGGAGAGTGACATGGTGAAAAGTTAAATGAGCTAGCTTGCTCAATTTCCCGGAATCAGTGATACGCTATTGTCTCTCAGAGGAAGGAATTTAGAGACTCTTAAAAATCAGCAGCAGAAGAAAGGCAAGATGCGGTCATGGTTGACTGAGGCTCTCTTAGACAATGACAACTGTTCTCCAAAGCACAGGGGAAACAGCTGAAAGTAGGAATGAACCTCAAGAGGCAGAAGAGACGTCAGACCTCATAATCAGAACACAAACCAGGAGATAAATGGAGTGTGCTAGGGCAGATATTGCTGCCACCTTGTGAAGAGGAGAAGGAGGAGGAGGAGAAGAAGCAAGACGGAGTGCATTTGGGAGAGAGGGGTGTTTATAGCCAAAGGGTAGATGTGCATGTGATGAAAACTGTGGAGTTGTGTATGTTGACAGAAAATATTGTACTTCTATGTGAATTACAGAAAACTTGCACTTTAGGACATCAAACCTACAGAAAAATCTCGCACGAATATTTTCCATTGTGCTGTTATAAAACATATTTTGAGGAACTCGATTACTTCAATTGGTTGAAGCATACAACAGTTCTTATCAATACTGAAAACTCTTAATAAATGTTTGGTTTTAGAAGATATAAGAAGATATAAATTTACCCCCTTGCTTATTCCTTTGCACCTGCTCCTATATATAAAATCTGTTAGAGACAGGAATATGGAACTCCTTTAAACTGGGGAAAATATAAAAAGAGAGAAGCTCCAAATCTTTAGGAATCGAACCCCAAATTTCTAACAGGCTTAATCTACTTAGCTTCACAAACTTAAAGTTATTTAAGTAATTTCTCAAGTGAAGTAATTATCCTTTTTGTTGCTTCTAAATTAAAATTCCTGTATCTTATATTAATGCTTTCATGTTATAGCTGAGGAATCAATTTGTCATTTTTTACCTGAAAGACCCCAGTAATCCAAGAATCTATGAGAATCTGTTTTTTTTGTTGTTTTTTTTTTTTTTACTTTTAAAATCTCATTTATACAGGGATTTCATAGTTTTGACTAAAATTGCATTAATGTCAGGTAGAATGTAGTGTTTATATTCTCTATACTTTTCTCCAAAATCTTTTGACAGAAGATAGTGTAGATGAAATTCTGCAGTCACCACAAAGATTAAATAAACATGTGCTTCAATGGTTTGCGTTATATCCTAACGTCATGGTTCCTGTGAGATGGTTGCTCTTCATTAATGATTTGAGTGCTAACTCCCTATATCTTCACCCCTGCAATATCTCGAGACTGAGTTGTATGGGAATACGTAACATGCATTGAATGTTCACCCTGGGCAATTTAAATTTACATATTGATATCTGTTTATACCAATAAGAAACTGTTAAATCCCAGTTAATCAAATATTTTCTCAAGTGTATTTTCTGAGCTTTTATTTAAGAAAGTCCCAAAAATTTTAACTTTGATTTGCAAGAAATGCATAAGCAGATTCTGACTTTATTTGAAAAAGCATCCCAGAATGAAAATACTAAATTAAATACAAAATACTATACTAATTTTAATGCTGAAAAACCACTCAAGAGTTGGGTGATAGACAGAAAATATGAGCTTGCAGTATCAGCAACAGGAGACAGGCCCCTATTGAACTGAATTATAGATATGGGTTTTCTAACAAGGGCTACTGTCCAGTAGGAGCTGAACTCTGACCCTTTCTAGACATGGATAACAACAGTAGCACTTTATAGAAGTGCAATAAGAACATTTATTTATGTGTTTAACCATAAGCAAATAGCTTATGAACAGTACCCATGCTAACAGAATCAAGAGCTTGTCATGAGGCAAATAAACCTTAATTTCATCCCTGAAATGATTCATAAAAATATGCTCAGAGTCAGAGATAGTCAACAACATACAAAAGTCTTCAATGTTTTTTTGAAAGCCAGGAGTTTTTTTTTATTATTAATATTTATTGGTGGATACATTATGAAGTAGCAAATGGAAAGTTTATAATATCTCTATCACATGAAATTCTTGACTATATGTTCTCCCTTGTTATGTAAAAGAATAAGTGAATCCTAACATACACTGAAAAATAGGAGGATGAGAATATGATTTGAATGTCTGGTTCTGAAAACTGGAGTTGCAATCTGTTTTGTTACACTGGAAATTTTCAATAGGAGCTGGTGAAGTTTCCCATTGTGTTTCAGCATTTTGGAGTCCTCTCAGAGACTACAATGAATCTAGGTCCTATATTTTAACATACCATAAACACATAACTAAAAATATAGCAACAGTGTTTCTCCTTAAATTTCTGTAGGCTCATATCCAAATTTACTTCCTTTACTTCTTTTTGTAAACTGCAGGATATAATATTAGTGTTTTACCACTGGTTTTTTGTTGAAATACTGCTGCTAATGCAAACCATTGTAGAAAAAAGTAGAGAAAGTTTAAGCAGGGGTATTAAGTATATTTCCTTGCAGGGGAAAGGTAGAAAATAATTATTAATTATTTAGCCAAAATGCATAATTAATTGAAAAAAGTCCAGCTATGTTTTACAGGACAGACATGCAACCAGACTAGGACAGGATAACTGTGGATAGCAAGTTGTCTATATGGCCAAGAAGGCCAATGGTATCCTGGGTTCATTAGGAAGAGCGCTGCCAGCAGGTTGAGAGCAGTGATTCCACCCCTCTACTCAGCCCTCGTGAGGCACATCTGGATTGCTGTGTCCAGTTCTGGGCCCCTCAGGACAAGTAAGACATGGAGCTCCTAGAGTGTGTCCAGCAGAAAGGGGAAAAGATGATTTAGACATGTCTCTCCTGTAAGGAAAGGCTGAGAGAGTTTGGCCTGTTCAGACTTGAGAGGAAATAACACAGGAGACGTCATCAGTGTCTGTGAGTATCTGTAGTAAGGGTGCCAAGAGGATGGAGCCAGGCTCTGCTTTATGATGCCCAGCAACAGGGGAAGAGATGGTGGGCTGAAACTGGGACACAGGAAGTTCCCACCCGAGCAGGAAGAGGGACATCTTTACCTTTCAGTGACCAAGCACTGGAACAGATTTCTCAGAGAGGGTGTGGAGTCTCCCTCACTGGGGATATTCAAGGACCATCTGGACACAATCCTATGCAATGTGCTCTGGGATGACCCTGCTTGAGCAGGGAGGTCAGACCAGATAACCCCCTGTGGTGCATTCCAACCTCACCCACCCTGTGAATCTGTGGTTCATAAACTTACCTGATATGGGTGAGTGCCCTGAACTGCTGAGTGTGTAGAAGAGAGTGGAAAATATGATGCCCCAGTTCTGTAATTCTTCCCATGCAGCTGTCAGGCTCTGCAAAATATTTGCACCCAGAAGAGGGGTTTAAAACACAGTCTAATGCTAGGTAAAGGTTTAAAGGGTGTTTAACATGAACATAGATTTTAAATGAAAGTATATGCATAGGTGATTTTGAGATTTCTTTAGGTATTTATTAGCAGTTTATTGTTGAATCCCTCTTCTAGTTAGTAATAAAAAGTTTTTATGACCCAAATTTTCAGCCTACATATTTTAAATCCTATGACACTATTTCTAATACTTTAATAAACCTCACATGGTTCATAAACTCTTCCATATATTGCCATCTTTTACATAGTTAAATCTGTAATTTAGATGAAACCAATTGTTCTGTAATTCTCTATTTTTTAAAATCAAATTACCTGTGGAAAATTGATTCAGCCCACAAGAATAATAATACCAAACTAGAAATAGTTGCAGAAATGTTTGGATCCTACCAATCTTTGCAGGTCTTGTTTATACGAGAATGTTTATATTTACTCTTAGAGGCATTAAATTAGTGACACATGACTTTTGTAAGTGAACTAAATTTTAATAAAATTATTTTAATAAAATCTAAAGGAACTAAATCCAGAATTTCATGAAAGTGAAATTTAAACTTCATTTCTTAAAATCAAGACTTTGAAAAATCATATTAAATGAAACATGCACGCACATGCAGGTTGGATATGTTAATTTCTCCTACAGACATTTTTTTATGCAGTAACCCTTTAAATGTTTGTTTTTCAAAGAAAGAAAGATTCTTCATGAACTGAATTTTCCAATGAATTAAGTATCCAGCAGCCTCCTTAAAAGTTCGGATTCATAGGCGTAAATTTTTTTCCATTGTAACTTCTGAATTTTTGACTTTCTTGAGAATTTTGTAGAAGAGTTAAACACATAGAGCACTGTCTGCCTGAGTTCTTCCTCCATATTTTTATTTTATATGGTCTTTCCTCTAACAAGACAAGTGCATGCATAAACAAGATCAGCAAGCACTGGTGAGGTATTATTTGAAGAAATTATTTTGGTCTGCAGGGAGTGTAAAACTCAGTACACACCTCTGCTCCATTTTCTGATTTG
Organism: Geospiza fortis; assembly: GCF_000277835.1. NCBI lineage: Eukaryota > Metazoa > Chordata > Aves > Passeriformes > Thraupidae > Geospiza > Geospiza fortis. The sequence continues at coordinate 6,892,337 of NW_005054323.1, forward strand.
GATGTGCCCTTATAGCAGGGTTTCTTTACCCACTTAGTTTATCTCAACTGCTGACACATCTGTGTCCTTCCTATCTAGAAAGGCATATTCTAAATTCAGTTTATTACTCATTCAAATTATCCAGAGTGTTCAGCTAGACACTAGGCTGGGGTCTATTCAAGCAGTAAGGTAGCAGAGATCCAGATGTCCAAGTCTCATTGGGAATGAAAACTGTCTGATAATACACTATAGAAGTCAAATATCCAGTTTAAGACATGTTAGTACCACAATCATCAGAGTCCTCTCTGACACCATGGAACTAGCACAGGGGGATTTAGTTCTGTTGAAGTCTCTTGCAGTCATAAGAGTATAAGAACATAAGAAAGGTGTAAGACTCTCTGTGACAATCTTGATGAATTTATTCATAGCAATGCTCAGTTCAATGTGTTCTAAAAATAATTTTCTTGGGGAAAAGAGAGACTTAACCATCTCTCTGGAGTCTGCAAAGAGTTTGGACAACAGAGAAATTTCAATTGACATCTGCTTTTTAGAACACTTGTGTAAACATTTATGACTGGCAGAAACATTTGGTCCCATTTTCTTATACCTGATAAGTTGTAAGTGCTCTAAGTCTTACGGAAATTCTATTCAAGCATATTTGACAGCACTTCCATTTGCACATTCTATCAACAATCCTCCCTTCTGACCTTGTTTTGTATGGATTCTAAATAGATTTTTTTCCCTAGCATGTATGCTGTACATTCCTCAAGATACAGTTAGAAAGAGAAAAAAGCTTTAAAAAATGTCAACTACAAAGGAGCTTACAACACAAGATCTGTCCATCAAATCTAATTTAGATTTCTCTCCTTGCATTAACTGAGTTGTAGCTGATAAACTTATAACCCTTTTTGCTACTGCAACAGCTTAACAAAGTGATGGCTGTGAACTGAATTCTTTATTCACATTTACAAGCGTAATGTTGAGTAAACTTTCCCCAGTCAGTAGTGTAGCATTAGTGCAAATAAGGAGTCTGTTATTATGCAGTCATCGGGGGGAGAGGAATGGGAAGGGGACCCATATTGAAGCATTGTGGAATGAACTTGGATTTGATTAGTTGACGCTAGAGAATTTATAATTTAAAGCTTCTATATTCTATAACCTTCCTTGTCACTCCCTATTGCCCGACTCCTTCCAGTCCAAGCAGCATCTTATTTCAAGCTCTGTAATACATGTCCTGATGATGGAGCTGTACATGGCTCCTGTGTCCAAGTCCTAATAATGTATTTGACTGAGTAAAATTTCAGCAGGTGTATCGAAGGTGCTTTATCAAAGGGATTTAATGAGGTGTGTGAAAGTGTTCTGCAGTTTCCTTTCTGTCATCTATGAAAAAGTAATCCAGCATTGTGATGCCAGTGTTTTATCTGATCAGACAACTATTGGGATCTTGCTCAATTAGTCAAGTGGTTTGGATATTTGATACAAGGTAGAAAATGGAAACATTTGTGTCTTGAATATTTTGTTTTCCTGGGATGCCTAGCTTCCAAATGCCTGGGAGAAAGCTGAAAAAACATTTATGTTGAATGCTTGGCTTTGTTTTAAAATGGATCTTGCCTATTCAACAGGTATTGGAAAATACAATGACAGCATTTTTAATAATTTCCATCATGTTTAGTTATCTTCTTTATTGCTGTCTGGTTTTCTAGATCTGATACTTTCTGCATGTAATATGTCTTTCTTCTTCTTCTTCTCTCTAGACTTTGCTATTTGCTTATCTGCCTATGTTTGGCGTGAAAACTATTTTCATCGTGCTGATTTGAACATGCCTTTACCTGGTTTCTCTGAAAGCTTCAGCTTCTCTCATCAGGAAAATTGGTAGCTTATTTCACTCCTAGCTGGTGTTTAGGATGTGAGCAGTTCAGTTTACAGATTCCTGCTAAGTTACAGCAATCTCTTTAGACATGTTTCTGTTCTGAGTTAAAATAAACCTTCTCTGCACAGTAGTGCTAAAAGACATAAAAAGATGAATTTTCACTCAAATCCATCACTTCAACCTATTTAACTATTAAATCTCTTGTTAACTTTCATGGCAGCACTGTTATTAAATGCATCTGAAAGCCCATCCACAGTACCTAAAATTCACTTCAATGATGAATATATAGTTTCAGGCTGTTTTGCTCAGTATTCATTTTTTTTCTGCATAATTAGTGATACTTCCCTTAAAATTATTCCTAATAGAAATTTATCTTATAGCTGCTCATTGCATTCCTAGGTTATGACAATGAACATGACTATTCCTCTATTGCAACTCCTTATCACTTACTGATATTAGTCTGTAACCTGAAGAACTCACATTGTAGTGCCTTTAAAAATTCTAAATTTCTTTTTTTTTTTTAGCGGATATTGATTAATAGGAAATGTTAAGGAAACTTCCCTGTCTGACCATTCAGGAGCCACTCTGGCAATCACATTCCCACTGTGATCTGACAGGTGCCCGGTTGAACTCCCTGCATGCCTCACACTCACTCAGTCAGACCAGGTTTCCTTACCAGTTGAACCACAGGTTTCCCTTAGCAAAATCCCAGATGCCTGGTTCCATAAAGCCTTTTGTTCACAGCACAGTAACACAAAAACAGTTTGGGCTGGTGCTTTGGAGGAGGGATCCTGAACAAAGGAGCCCCATGGCTTTTTATATCCTCACAGTATGTGTGGGAAGGTCTTAATCTTCCAGTTGAGTCCTCAGCTCCTGCTGTCTCTGCATGTCCTGTTCCCTGGCCAGGCCCAGGTCCCCAGGCCCTTTGTTATGTGAAGGGTCAGCAGGTCGTGGCCTCCTGCCTTGGGCTCCTGCCAACCCAGAGCTCAACATGCAGCTTGCTCTGCAGGGTGCACATGGAGCTACCTGCACCAGTGTGAACAGCCTAAAGGGTGGGTTTTTTAAAGTTTTTTTACTTGTTTTGGCTTGCTTGTTCATTTAAATGTAAAATTTTCCCAATAGACACGAAGATTCATAATCTGCTCTGCAGCACATGATACTGTCTTCATCTGAAAGTAGGTCTACATGAGTATGTTAAGGTCACTCACAGAAATGAAGAGAACAATAATAAGTGAACACGAATTGTGTTATTAGCTGTGCAATACACAAACTTGAAATTCATATTCTTTCTTGTTTTGAATTCAGCTTTTCTAGTCTTAATTTCAAAAGAGAAATGTGAGAATTGTGTTCTTTCGGAGGGACTCTAACAATTAACTTGCCATGTTGTTCTTGTTCCACTTACTTGATAGACTCTTGTCTTTGTCATCTAGTGATCCTGTAGCCAAAAATTCTTAATTTTTGAAAGAAATGGTATCTCACTTTTGTTGTCATAATGCCAAAATTAAAGAAACTGTGGTTAGATAATTGTAAGAATTATATAGGGATTATATGCATGTGAAAAGACCTTAAACCCTAAGGGAAGAAACTTTCAGCTGTTTAAGAGAACAATAGATGAGACCACCTGAAAAACTGCCCTACAGGATAAAGGAAGAGAGGAGACCTTGGAGCTGCTTAATAACATTTTTTTGTACAACACAAGAACTCTTGATTCCCATGTACAAAAAATCAGTCGTGGATGGCAGGAAATGAGCCCAGCTGCCTTCCTGGCCAAGCAGAAACACAGGAAGGAAATGCATAGGCAGTGAAACTAGAGACATGTGTCCCTGGAAGAATACAGTGATACTGTTTGAGGGTGTAGTTGGAGGGTGTTTGAGGGATTAGGGAAACCAAGGCACAAAAAGATATATACTTGCCAAGGGATGCGAATCTATAGGAGTATATATATTCTTATAGGTGTGTTACTCATGGAAGGAACACAAACTACATTGTACTTTCTCTGATGAATGGGATGGGATGTCTGGTGACACTGGCATGAAAAAAACTGAGGTACTCATCAATTTCTTTGCCTCAGTTTTCACTGTCTGCCAAATTCCTAAATATCAACTCAGTGGCTGAGGAATGAAGTAGGACATTAGGTCTGAGACCATTTCAGGAACCTGCACATATACAAGCTAATAGGAGGGGTCACAATGAGGTGTATTTCTGAATCCTGAGGGATCTGGCAAATAGAGTTGCTAAAATGCTCTCTATCCTATTTGAAAAACTATGGTAGTGTGCCAAAGTCACCAACCACTGAAAGGTCCTTTTAAAGGTCCTTTCCAACCCAAACCATTCCAAGATTTATTCTTTGAATCTATAGATCTTTAGGATGTTGATCCCATACAGACATGCAGACAGAAGCTTAAGTGCATGCCAGGGAAAATGATTTTATATTTTCTTCTGTCAAGATTTTTTCATCCTTTCCTGTGCTCTCAGTATAATTAACAAGTGAGAATCTGCCCACGCTACACCAGCAGAGAACAGAATAACACAGCTTTAAAAAAAAATTCAACACCTGACTCTTCTATAATAAAGAAGCCCAAATGACAAAATTTTGCAATCCATTCTCAAACCTCAGCCAATTAATTTACATAAATTAAATTAACAAGTCTTAAAAAAGAATATTCTTCCACAGCTCTTGGTAGGTGTCAGTCTCGTAATGTAATATAAAAACAGACTTGGGTCATTAATTTCAAGAAGTGATAAATCATACTCAGGAGCTGTGTCACTAACAACCACCATTTACTAAACTTGAAAAAAATAAAAATTTTTTTTTTGCCCTGCAAGGGGTGGCACATAAATTCCTTCAAATAGCTATGTAATGTTTTGGGCAATGATGAGTTGCCTGAGTTCCAGAGGGAATGTGTGATATTGCAATCTGTATATTTTCTTTTGTGGGGAAAAAAACACCCTAAAAACATGTTCTAATGGAAAAAAAAGTGTTTGTTCTCACACACTACGTTCAGTATTCTTAACAAATGAGGGCTGCTAAGGATATAGTTAATGAACAGAAAAAGAAAAGTAAGTAGGCCTTTGTATCAGTGAATGCATATACAGAAGTTAATTGATAGAGGCTACATTTATCAATTACTGTACAACCCACCAGCTATTATCTTTCTTCTGTCTAAGAAGTTTTCTTGTATTCTGTGGAGGACAAGGAATATGTTAAGACAACTGGAAGGATGGATTAACTGAATGTGTTACTGTCTATAGTCCACAATTTCAGGTGTCATATGCCTACTTAGAATTTTTTTCTATCTCCAGGTTAGTTCAGCCAGATACTGTTTGCTGTTTCTGCTCTGAAAGTACTGTACTAGTTTCTAAGCTTCCCCCTTTTCATGTAGTTAGAAGGAGTAGAATGATCCAAAAACTTTATACAACTTTAAGGATGGTAAAGTTATGCTTAAACACCTTGCAGTTACCTAATAAAGAACTTGATTTCCATTTACAGTGAAGATTTTCATTGTCAGAGATGTATACGGTATCTTCAGTGTGAGATAGAGATTCATAGGTATCTCTCAATTGACTAATTGAATTTCAGATAAAATTGTACTTTCTGCTCTGCAAGTGACAAAGTCCAAAATAATACTGGTTCCAGCTCAGAAAGAATGTGACATTTTTACTTCCCCAAATATTTAGCCTTGCATTTAAAAAGTGGAAAAGTTTATTGGAAAATTTTATTTGCATACATCTAACAATAGAAAGCTCTGTAGCATGGTTTCCATGCTATCTTTCTTTGCCCATGTATCAGCACTGATGGCAGTCAGTATGCAGCTGCTGTCTGTAAACAAATTTGAGAAGCTTCTAACAAATTTGTATATGAATTTGAGTAGTCCACATCTGAGTCATTTCATTTTAAAAGTAAAGCTTCTTCAAGAGAAGAAAAAGTTCTAGGAGTCCACAGGATCATAACAGTGATAGGTAAGATTTTGGGACACACTTCTCCTATAAATGTGATATTGCACTCAGCAGAATCCACTGAGGACTATCATGTATCTGTGGCCTTCACATCTCTATATGTTATCATAAATGAGGGCCTCCAAAACAAAGTGACAAAGTAGAAAATGCCAGGACAATAGAATTAATTTTCTTTTGAAAAATAATATTACTTTTCATAAGCAAATGAATTTTTCAATGCTATTTTATATTACATAAATTCTAAACCTTGTGTAACTGTTGGAGACAAGGTACTTGCCCTTTGTGGAGGGCTAAGAATATATAACTTTTTGGCACTTACTGCAGAGATTACCACATACAGTGACCTTCTACTGTGCTTTCCTGTAAGCACAGACTCAGAAAACTGGCAGTATGGGTTTGCCCACAAAAAGCACTAAAGAACTTGACACAGACAAACACTAGTTAGGAAGAAATTGCAGGCTAAGCTGCTGCAGAAGTTTTTTAAAAGCAGAAGCAGTGGCTACAGCCTTGTGTGTGGGATGCACACATCAAACATATGGATTTGAATCTGCCAAAGGAGAGGCAGAGAAGTTGGTAAGCCTTGCCAAGAGTTTTCTTCTGCTGCCTACCCTTGTCACACTTTTGGTTCTGCTCAGGTCTCCTCTGATCATCAGAATGAAGATGGCATTGAGATTCCCACCAGGGCCTGGGATTCTCCAGAGCTTTGAGTGCTTTTTGCTAGAAAATTTTCCGACAGAAGATGAAGGATGTAAGAGTATGGAAGGGAAATCACCATGCTATGGCAGCAGATTGGAGAAAAGCTAAGCCTGAGCTTGGTTTGCACATTTAAGGGTAAAATGGACTGTATAATCTGACAAATTTGATCTTACTGAATGGGGTAGAAAGTAAACATTCTCTACCCTTACCCCTTATCTCCACATTATCATTACTAAAATCTGAGATGTACAGTGCCAGATACCAAAAATTCTCACCAACCTAATTTGGTAGACAGAGTTTACCAACAGTCTTCTGATGTTCCTGTTTTTATCATACAAATTTGCTACTACTGTTCTGTTGAGCAGCAGCCAAGAGGTGGCTCCTGTAATAATTTATTTTTGTGCCCCTTGAAACCATGACTTTTTACATCTAACATCATGTTTTACAGAATGGTTCCATCTTTAAGGGTTTTTGTAAAGATGCAATATTAACCACAGTATATTTTTCTTGTATAGCAAAATCTCTGGGATCTTTATTCTTGCCTGCTTTATTTTTCTTCCTTCTGCTACTTTTTGATAGAACTGATGGCAGCAGTTAAAACTGCTTTTCTATCTATCACTTATGTAAGAAAAAAACATCAAAAAACCTGCATTAGGAAAAAGGTGCCTAGATTTTGCATTACCCTACTATTCAGTACAATAAGCTAGCTAGCTGGATAGATAATTCATAGTATTGCACACAGTACTTGGTGAAAAATTAAAAATATTTGTACTTGTTCTTTACCTTATGTAGTATGCATTGCAAAAGAGCAAACTTTTTGTATTTTATATTTTCTTCCCCCTCTCCTCCCCACTCTCCCTTTGGAAAACCTGCATTGACAACAGTAATTTTTCTTGATTATTTTGTTTCCTGTGAACATTTAGTGGCATGCTTGTAGTTTAATTTATATTTTTTATGTCCAGCTTACCCTAGTGGAATATATGCAGTTGAATTTGAAGTTAATAATAATCTAATAGTTAAACCTATTAAATCTAGTCAATTTGCTTGAGAGGGTTGATTAATTAAAAAAAAAAAGCACATAGGAATTATAAAGTTAGTTACCGAAAAGGATTGATGCTCCTGTGAGGTGAAGTAAAAAAGAATGTATTTAATAAAAATCATCCATCAGAACTGTTAGTGCAAAACCAGAAATTTTTTTCAGATAATGAATATTTTGTATACCATGTCTTAATTTCTCCAGTAGAATTTTTATGGATGTTTTAATAGTGCATCTTGAGAAAGATACAAAGTCAATGCCATTTACATTAGTCTTCTCTTGAAAGAAAGTTCATGAACAATTACAGCAAACCTCACAGTTGATACTGAAACTAATCTGGGCTCTTCTGGCTCTTTCTGTTCTCTTATGAAGCCATTCAAAACACAGGGAATGCAACAGGCTAGGTGAATGATACATGGGCTGGCAAAGACCTGTCAGGTAAATGAAAAACACATTTTTTCTCCATGGTTAGGATGTCTTATGTTGATGAATATCCAAGTCTTAGTAGCCTTTAGTGAAGCTAGCAGAAAGTGCAATTGGGCAGGAGCAGTCAGTGGTTTTCCTTGCTTGTGCTGTGCTGCACAGGCACATGACATAATTCTGACTCCCAAAGGGAAGAGCAAAGAGTGAGCAGGAAAGGCTTCCTCCCAGACACCTTATCAGAGGAATCTCTGGTGTGCGCTATTTTGTATCTGCCATGGGGGAAAAGGGCTGGTGCTGTGATGCTACAAAAAAAGCCTTTCTATTAAAATAGTCCTTTTACATTGCCTTCCTTCTGCAGCCTGATCATATAAACAAGTAGAGAGTGCAGTAGTGAAGTCACCTCTGCATAATCACAGACCCCTCAGGGAAGAAAAGAAGAAATCCATACTCCTAAATTGTCTTTTCAAAGTGCTGGAGCAAATCGTCTAAAGAGAAACAAGAAATGATGAAGCAAGGGTGGAATAACATTCTGATGAGCCTGGAAACCATAAGTACAAAATTAAATAGCCAATATTGAATCATTAACTCAGTCGCCACTTGCATGTTAAAACGGAGTGCAGCATGGTCACAGCCATGGATATGTCTGTTATTGCTTTCTCTGAGAGCCTAGGGTAATAAAGAAAATGGTAAGCAGTCACTGTATCTACTCTTTTCACAATGCATCTTCATCTTTGTAAAGCCTCCTAATGCAAGGTGGCCTTTAAAACAATTTCAATATCAACTGAAGATTCTCTCTGTCTGAGTGCAAGATTTCTTGTGTGGCTTGATTGTGTCTTTAGTACAGATCAGCATCTCAGGCTTTGGTAAATATCTGTCTCTGTACTGATAAGTCTTATCTCTCAAAACTGCACTAAGCACCTTATGGTAAGCAGAAACATGAAAGAGTATTCTTGGCCTGAGAACTCAATGAAGCAGTATCAGTAAATTTAAAAGACAGCCTTGTATCTTCACAGTTTGAATATGCATGAAGCCTGATTCACCTCAAGATCTGGACCAATCCCTAAATACATCTTATCTGAAATTACAAATTACTTTGCTGCTAGTAATACAATGCACAAGTTTCAAGGTTTGGTTGGCTCAAAGCCTGTCTGGTCAGTGAAGCTTTGCTTAAAATTGCTCTGTGTCTCAATTTTTTTGCTTCCATTTTCCCAATCTGTACCCATCTTTCTGCACTTACTTTTAAGTCAAAACTGGTGAAAATACAGAAGTGAAGTCTTTTCAGATACATTTAGCCTGTGTACGAGTACATGCTTGATAAAGAACTCCTTTTATTTCATGTGACACTGGCAATGGTAGCCAGACATCTTTTCTCTTTTCCTCTATGATTTTTTTATGATGAAAAGAAGAAGAAAAAGACTGTGGAGAATGGGAGCATATGTTGAAAAAAATTGATTTTTACCTCCATGAATTGTTCCCCAATGAGAATGCGTATTTTCTTCCCCCATTATCTAAGGATACCATCTGTAACCTAGTTACACTTCCTTTTATATCTGAATTTTGAATTGCTTGTTCTCCCAGCCTCCCCCCACCTCCAACCTGCCCCCATATATAAGTTTTTGTTTTGCTGACTTAGAACCATTACTTAGTTAATATCTAAGCAGTCCAAACTAAGGTGAAATGTAGGACAAAGTTTTCCTGGTGTCTTTTCATCCCTAGACTTGTATTTTGTATTGAGAAAGAAAACAAGACATTATTATGAAAAGAACTGCATGAAACAGAGAAAGGAAAGTGAAACTAAACTTAGGAGAGAAAGTGCAGAAATTATTCTGTGTTTACACACTCCACTATAAATTTTTTTGCTGCAATTGTTTCCATCTATAGAAGACTTTCTTAGTCCCAGTGAAAATAGTATAGCTAATGGCATGTTTTGAATATATTATTGCTGGCTTGGGGTACAAAATGAAATTATATCATTTGAATTTTATTAGAAACAGGAGAAATCAAACCTTTGTTCATGCAGACTATCATGACACAATATCATAACTATCATTGACTATGCTGATACCTACCTGTGAAAAATTAATATTAATTTTTTATCATGGAGTGTTTGGAAGTTTTATGAGAAATTACTTTTATTTATTTTTTTCTATCCATCATCTTTCGTCTCAGATAACTACATGTAGTTATCTAGCAAATAACTTTTCAAATTTAAAAATGGATTTTAAATATTTTCACATATACAAAGGAAGAATTTTAATTTATCTCCAGACTGGTTAATTTTACAGGGAAAGATAATGTGGTTTTTGAGATAGGTAATTTTGCATAAGCTTTCTGCAAATACATTCTCTTACATGTGTAAAATAGGCAAGAAAATCCATTGTATATGCAAAAGGATGATTAGTTATATAACAATTGTTTGTTATGGCAAAAACAAAACCCACATTTGTTCATAAACTCCTACACAAGTTAAAAAAAATCCTATTTATTTTGACCATGATTTTGCACAGCTACTATCACTTTAATTGAATCACAGGAATCTGTTAGAACTTGCCTTGAGCACACTTGGCACAGGAGGTCCTGAAAATTAGTCACATTGTATTTTTAGCACAAAAAATGGAAATTTTTTTTATGTCAGAAGCATAATATACCTAATTTCTGAGGGACAGGTAAGGGAAAGTTTACCAAATGTTTCAGATCCTTTGGAAGGTTCAATTTGGATTCGATTTTCAGAGATGTGCAAAGCCTCAGAGCAAAGCCTTTTGCTTTTTCCAATCAATTTGCCTTCCATAGAAAGAACTATGAAATTTTATGAGCATAACCTTAAAACATACCACTTCTCTTTGGTAATTTTAAAGGCAAGCACTGATTCATGGTAAAGTCTTGACAGAACAAAAAATTCATTTAATAATTCTTCATCTAGAGAGTTCTTCACTGTTCCACGCAGAATAGAAATGGATATTGTCCTGGTAAAGAGATCTCTTTATTTTCAAGGAGCAATAATGACATTGCCAACCATGATTTCTTACTGCTTGTTTAAAAAATGTAAGCAACTAATTTCTTTTTTTTCCTTGATCAGACAGATAGTCCAGTGTTATTTTATTTATTCTACATCTGAAAAACACAAATAAAATGTTTCATGTGATGTAAATAAAAGATAAATGTTTTAATACTGTGAAGCCCACATAGCCACCGAGGTTAACATTCAGGTTTGAAATTTCTGTAATATAGAATCCAGATTTGTGATTTTAGTTATTGGTTTAGGAAAGCTGGAGTGTAATGAAGGGCTCTTACAGGCCCAGACACTAACAATGGATTTATTTTTCCTTTAAATGCAATCTAGTGCTGGGCTATCTTGCTCTTCCAGTGTCTGTGCTTACAGAAACCAATTGAAGAGAGAGACTTCATTGTGTCATGAGATTGCACTTCGCTCTGCTTTGGGCCATTTTAGACTCACTTATAAATGTGTAAAAAAAAAAGGAAAGAGAAAAAGAAGAAGAAATGTGATATATATAAATCATACTAGCAAGCAAAATAGAGGTAAAGCTGAAAATAGTAAGTGAATAGGATTCTTTATGAATTTTTTTTTCTCCTAAAAATAGATAACATTATGTGCAGTAATTTGTTCCCTGTTAAATAGATTTGTATCATAGTTCCCTGGCCCAAAGAAATTAAAAACCCCTCTATTTAAAAACGGTCCAGATTTTAATCAATCTGCATCTTAAAAATAGTATACTTACAAGTAGCTTGACTTGAGTCCTGTCAAAGCTTTTGATCACTCATCATTCTTAACGATGCTATTTTGCTCATAGTATATTCTCATTGCCCAAATTGGGTGAGATGAGAAACATCCATCAGTTGAAAAAATATGATACTCGTCATGTTATCCAAAATATTACTGTTTACTACGCCAGTGTCTTCCTTTAATCAAAATTCACTGTGGGACCTTGGGAGTTATGCTGAAAAGTTAGTGGCATACTTTTTTGATAAATATCTAAAAAGCATTTAAAGTAGAGACAATAATTATCATTCTAGCTACAACAACAATCAGAAACAGAAAAGACTGCTTAAGATGCCTAAAACGCATTTACCTGTGAGATCAGAGCAATTTAAAATCTCTCATGTAATAATGTCTGCTTTATTGTCTATGGAACATTTTAATAAAATGTGAAATGAAATTAAATAGAATCATTTCCCATAATAGCTTCCTATCATATGGTAACAACCTGCCTGCTTACTACTGTCTAATCAGTTACTGAACCTTGTGCTGCACTTTTATAGTGCTTCCCTGCTGGGTCTATTGCCCACTTAGGAATATGAAATCATGTTATGTTTTTTTATTGCTCTCAGCCAGCCTACCTCTCTTTTCTCCAGTAGACTGTTTTGCACAGTATCACAGCAATATCACATCAGATCTCGGAAGAACAAGCTCTTATTCTCTTTTTTAACATCTCTTCATTTGATCTAGGATACTTTGTACAAGTCCTTGTGCTTCTTTATAGTGTTTTTTCTATATCCTGCACAAATGCTTTGGCTACCCAAACTGTTTGAAAGAAGGCATTCAATTTGAAATTCAAATTTGGAACAGGGTAAATTCTGTGCTTCAGGGCTAGTGCTCTGTATCAATCCTTCCAAGACAAGTCCATGGCCTTGGGGATGACTTTGTCCAAGACTTCTAGATTCCTGGCTGCATAGAAGAAAGAGAAGAGAACTTCCAACTAAGCTGAAAGTGTACAAAACTACTTCCTAAGTTTCCACAAGAATAGTCTTGCTTTCCGTCACTGTACATATGCTCCCTCATTTAACACAGGGAAGCATTAATGACATTTCATTTTTTTAAACTACTATTTATTTTTCATTAAATTTTATCAGCATTGAAGAATATGCTGGGAATGTTTGATTTTATGCAATCTTACACTATTATGATTCAACTGTTAATTTTTAAGTTAATAAAACAGTTCAGTAGCTTATCTTCTGTTCAGTATTGTGTAGATACTGTTTATATATTAGTTCATATTTCTGTGGCTTAGTTGCACATCTGTAAAATATTTCTTTTCCTTGTTGATTATAAGTTCTGCAAGAACTAAATTATAAGTTCTGCAAGAACTAAATTGCCTTACTAGTTTTTTGCAACCAAAAGACAAGAGGATATTAAAAAAAGATGATTTCAGGTGGGAAACTCATAACAGTTGAAGCTTCAAAGCACTTTGAATCACTATAGCTATGGCCTCATATTTTCTTTTTTGGTGCCTTCAGGGATTTTCCTCCAAACTTGGACTTTTTCATAGTTGTAACCTTGCACAATTCTCTTCTATTTGTCAGAAGACAAGTAACTGAATAAGAATAACACAGGAAATACAATTCCTCCTTGTTTTTAGAGTAACTGTAGAAGACTGCACATATAGACTATATTTTCATTACCTAAAAGCTGAGCAAAAACTATCCCTCTGACATTGTGAAATCTAACTTCTCTGAGTGTAGAATTTAAGGTATTCTAAAACTTGAGGTCTTAACTCACGTTTCAGTCTATTACTATAAGCCTAGAATAGAGAACAAAGTTTTTATCAGTAGCTTTTCTATCAGAACAGTAATCCTGGTCAATAAGAGAAAATGTCTCAGTAAAATTAAAAACAAAAATTGAAAATGTAGTTTTTCAGGGCCATTTTCATTCTTTGATAATTATTCCTATTATTTTGAAAATATATCTCTTGAAACTGTAACATATTTGTGTTTAATAGCAACAAACCAGGAAAAAACAAGCCCTGTTAGCTGGTGTTGCAAGACAGAATATTATGTCTTCAACAAAATTTGACAAAGAGGTCAGGCAGAAATAATCTTTGTTAGCAAACTGATCATGTAAATTTTTTTTGTCTATTGATAGCAGAATGTAAGAATGTGAAAAATAATCTGTATATGACAACAGACCATATATAGGCATTAATTTTGGTTTAAGCAAGAGTAGATGTTATCCAGATAAATCTACTGTACCTAGTCCCATTTCAGTGAATGGTAAAACTATTTATTGTCATATTAGCAGGATATCGCAATGGATCCTCATATCTTAAATGCAATTGTAGTAGTCAGTCATTTCCTAAAGCATTAGGAGAAATAGTGGAAGGGTTCCATTGACAGAAAGACATTGCTTGAATCGTCACAGAACAGGTTTTGCAGAGTCAAAAGCAACTTCTCATTTTCACCACAGTAAGCTGAAATATAAACATTCACAAGAAAGGCAAAAGAGCAACAAAAAGGGAATCTTCTGTCTGTTTAGCATGAAATGCATGGACTGGGTTAAAAAGCTCAATTTAGGAAAGAATTGCAGAGCACTGCTCTAGCTGAAGGTTAGAATGTTTTCATTAAATCACCTGTAATTTAGTTGCAGATGATGGGGTTTTTTTTTGCATATTCTTGTATTATCTTTCAATTTACAACTAAACAATAGAATAAAATGAAGTTATCAGAAAATATTTCCATTTAGGTTAATATAAAAAGATATTTATGCTTTCTCTTGTGCGGCCTTTTATTAATATAAAGCAGTTGTCTCAGTGTTAGAAATAAATATCCAGAAGGATCAGCCCTAACAAAACTCGCCTTGACTCTAGAAAAAAGGAAGTTTGAAAAGCAGCAATGGAGACTTGCTTAAACATATTTTGTTTTTTTAATCTGCCTTTCTGAGATTTAATTTTACGGAGTTATCTTGAATAAGACTGTATGTACATGTGCAACTGTGTACACACTGTGCCTCTACATGTGTGGGTATATTCATGTATATTAACGTATTCAGTTGAATCATTATAGCTCTTGAAAGTGCTGACTCTGAAGAATAGAACCCATAAATATTGACCAATTGAAGTTCCTGCCATAACCAGATTATACAAGAAATTATCAAACACTCATAAATCCCCATGCAGCAGATGTTAAAATTACGTGAAAAAGGAATTACATGAAATAAAATACTGATTCTACTTTATTCTGCATTGACAAGCATTTTACTTCATCACTGTCTGCAGCTTCCCAAGGAGGAGAAATAAACACGGAAGTGCTGATCTCCTCTCCCTGAAATTCAGTGATAGGATCCAAGGGAATAGTTCAAAGACACATCAATGAAGATTTCGTAGAGGCATCCAGGATTAATTAGGAAATCTTTCAAACATTTTAAATGTAGGCTCTTGCTTGACTCTGTTGTAACTACTCAAAATGTAAAATCTTTGAATAAAAATGCTTTTCCAGAGCAAGTCCACAAATCACCTTACGAACTGAACCGGTTACTACCGAGAGGTACCTATGAAGCATTTTCAGATGCAGGGAAGAGCCTTTGGGGTTGCCAAAGATTTATTATCACATATGAAGGTACAGGAGCAGAGATGAAAAAATGGAGGGATGAGGGTGTCTTTGTGATGAAAAAGCATAGGAAAATAGAGAGCAAGAGAATGAAAGTGCTTGAAGGTGTGTGAAAAGAGGCTGGGCAGTGTACTTGGGGGGGGCCATGCCCTGTACTGCTCAGCATGGTCTTATTTCCTCAGATGTGGTCATGCAAATTATGGTTCCATCCAGCATACAGCTTTGGACATTCTGAGTATTTCCTGGTTGAAGTGGTTCTGCCCGTGAGTATGCTTGTGCCAGTACCAGCCATGGATGTGGAACCACAGGTCATGGTGGTCCCAGCAGCTGGAGAGACTGCAGAGCCTGCAGGTCATCTGGGTGCCTGCATCTATGTGGGAAATTGCTCCTAAAGAGCATGCATCTCCGCATTGCAGCCCTCCAGTCATGCAAGATATCCCATCACATCCCTGTGATCCCAGCAACATCCCCACAAACTGCAGAAAGTAACCCTGTAACTCTACACAGGTATCTAATTCCTGTTGTTTATTCACCATACTGCACATACTGGCATATGGACACTTCAGAGACCAGCATGCTAATGCCTGGGAAAGGGTCTGGGTGTTTTTCCCATAAAGGTGCTTGGTAGGTTCTTCTTTGCTTACATGCAAATTCTTGAGGTTACTCTGTATAAGACCTCTTTTCTTGATAGTATTTTAACTTTTTGTCATCCTTATCCTTTGCTCATTAGTTGTGTCCATCATTGCCTCACAGGAGTGCTGGTAACTCTCTCCCTCCCCTCTTACACATGCACTTCATATTTATAAATACCCAAGTGAATATATATATATATATATATTATTTTTTATGGATATATATAAAAATATATATGGATATGTACCTATGCACATGTATGGACACACACTACACATGGGCATGTATGTAAACATACACATAGACATACACATTATGTCTGAATATATGTATTTTCTACTAATGCACTTTCATCCTGATCAGCCAAAGAGGGAAATAAGTTGTTAGTCTTGTTCATGTTTGTGAGGTGATTATAATCACTAAGCATGTATATATATATAGATATGAATGATACCTATAGATCAATGTAGGTATATACATACACTTATAATATGTAATATGTAAGTGTGCTTTTCTGGGCTACCTAATCAGCTTTGCTCCTTGTTGGACTTGCAAACATGCAGACCTGAAGATATCAGATATCAGACTACTGCAGATATCAGACTACTAAATTGGGCAACACATAATAAACAAGGAAACACTAAACAAAATTGTAGATTTTAGACTTTTTCTATCATCTGATAATGAATGTAAATCTGTTTCAGCACAGTAGGGCTTGTACTCTTGAAAACTCATTTGTTCACAGATTAGGACTGTGCCTGGTGAACAGTATTCTGAATTTCACATCTCTGGTTGATAATTGTAATTCCAGGCTCAAAATAACAAATTTTTTGGTCATGTACTAGTCTGAAATTCACTGAATTTTACTTTAAAGGATCCAGAACTCTGACTCAACCAGATCTCAGTCTACATGATAGCGACATTTTCAATTATTTTAGGAACTTAATGGTTTGTGTACTCAGGGCAGGGGATAGAAGCATGAGTTTTATTGAATTTCTGTTCCAGAATGTGGGCTTTTCTCTCTTTAGTCTGTGTAACTCTGTGTGAACTTAATGCTGAAATCTCCCTCCTCACAATGACTTGGCTTCCCTGATTAGCTGTACCTTGGTTATTGCAAAGTCACTCAGACTGTTGTCTTTGACTTATTGATGCAAAAAGGTATTAATGTATGGAAAACATCAAATCCTCTACTCTGAGAAGCAAAACAACACAGAAGTGTATGGTAAGCTAGAGAGAGAATACAGCTCAGAAGTCATTGTAGAAAGTACCCCAATTAAGGTAGCAGTAAGCTTACAGTACAGAGAGTCTAGATTTAATTTACAATGTAAAACAATTATACCTTCTTAGAAGATGGCTACCATAATTGCAAAGTAAATTCTAGAATACATAGCTTGTCTGTGGAGAAAGTTCATAGTTTGTTTACTTTATAGGATTTTCTGTCTCATGTTAAGCTTTTGTGATTGTTCACTATTCAAAAAGAGCCATCTTCACCAGAAGGTAAATAGGACTGAGAAGAGAAGAAAGCGATAGAAAAAAGTTAGTTTTAAAATTAAAAAAAAAAAAATTAACACACTAGTTTTTAAAACAGTGTAAAATATCTTTACCTCATTTTCTTGCATTTTGGGATTTTTTAAGTGTTATCATCTAATATTAGGATGTCTTATTACCCTATTAGCAGGGAGGAGGATTGACCATTTTTTCAACACAGGACAAATGGAAACAATAGACAGCACAAGTGTTAGACTTGGGATATTCTGATAATAAATTTGGGCCTTCTCTGAAACTTCTTCCATGGTATTTACTTGCACCTGCTCAAATATGAAATGTTAGCAGCCAATGGAAAAAAAGAAAAACCCAACACCTCTTTTCATCACTGAGACAGAGAGGTGTTTTTTTCCCTCAGTTTATCAGAAAAGAATGTCTTCACTCTCCTATTATCATATCTATCTGCTGCCCAAAGGAAGGATATGCTCAATGAGAAAAGTTTGAATAGTATACATAATGTATGTTTCTAGAGCTTATTCTTTCATAAAATCTCAAAGCACTTCACATGTTTTCCAACTTGGATAATTTACTCATTGTCACTTTTTTTTTGAATTTCACTAAAATCAAAACTGTCTGAGAAATGGACAATGATGTCAAGATTATAGAGGAATCTCAAGAAAGAAGCAGGGAATGCCATGCCCTTAGTAAGTGAAATCTCATTTTGTGTTCCCCCAAGCAGAGCAATAGGAAATGCCAGAGACATTAGCAATGCCTTATTAATATCCATGGAGTACACTTCATATTTTCTGGGTGCATTAAACATTTAACTGATGCTATTTTTTATGTTAAAAGCCACTGCAGACAAAGCAATAAGTCTCAAATCTTCAAGAACTATATGGTGTGGGAGACAGCATGGAGCTAGAAAAGCTTTTGTGTTTGAAATTCACAGTGTACACACTGGAATCAGATAGTATTTGAGGAAATTTTCCAGCATCTCTTTATCCTGAAGAAAATCAGAAGTAATAGCTGTTTTCTTCAGGCTGCAAGTCTTCATATAGAGATTTTTCTGGCATATGGTATTATCCCTGTATGTATCATATCTTTGTGAAAAAGAAGGGGAATAGAAAAACAGTAAGGAAGGAAGGGAGGAAGAGAGTCAAGGAGAAGGGAAGAAGGGAACTGGAAGGGTAGAGACAAAAAATCCAGTATTTAATCATATCACTAATTTTCTGTCTCAGAACATTCATACTCTAGCTATTAATTAGTTTTTCTGGTTAACACAAGATTTTAAACAAGCCTACTTTAACAAAATTTAGTGTCTTTTATCTTGAGAAAGAGAGGTTCACGCACATTGCATGTGAAGTCTGAAGCAAGAGGTGGTCAAGAATCTACATTTATAGAGAAGGCAAGTTTATTCTGCTGCTGTATTTTCTATCTGCGTCCTCACCATGTCTGTTGTGGGGGAGAAGGTTTAATCCAATTGTAATCACTCCCAGACAAACCCAACTCTAAAAAAATGGCCTTACATTTGCAATGAATGCTGATCCACTCATTATTTATGGGATAAATATCCTATTGCAATTGATAAGTGATTTACCTATATTGCTCATAGATATGCCACTTTGTCTCTCAGTATGGAGAAATAATATCTGCACAAAGTGCAGATTACCCACAGGAAATCAGGTAATCCTTCCAGTGTCAGTTACTTGCCCATTTCTGTGGATTAATTAATTAATTGTGGATTAATTAAATTAATAAGTCTTTGGATTGAATGAAATGAGAAATTTATGCATAATTTCTTGGAATGAGTCATGAAGTATTCCAGTGACCTGAAAAAAATATATTTTGCTGACATACACTCTATGCAGATGTGCAGACGCTCAGTGATCTGTGAGCCCTCAGACTCTTCTTGATGTGGAATGAAAGCATCAAAAAGTCTTTGAAGAAGTATCTTTAAAAATGTGTTTTCCTAAAAAATGTCAAAATTGTGTCAAAAATCACAATATGGCAGATTAATTAATTAATAAATTAATTAAAAGAAAACATGCAGAGAAAAAAAATACTACCATCACTCTATATCCATTTCTGTGACTCTAGTTTAAAAATTTACTGTGGCTTTTTAGCCTGATCTCTGTGCTTCCTACTTCATTATAAGTTCAAGAAGTTCTGTACACTCAGTCATCAGGCATTTCTATGCAATGAGATATACTTGTCAGACCATACCCACAATCACTTTAGTGAAATCTCTGTCAGCTTCTTATCTCAGTCATTCTCTTTCCACATCCAGAATGCAATGAGGAATCAGCAGCAATAGTTTATCTTTACCATAACCTATGATTTAGCATACAACATACAGCAAAATAGCAAACTCAAATTTTTGGCTCAACACTGCTGTTTTTCATCTCCCTTACTTTTCATAACCTGACTCATCTAGTAAACTAGACAAAATAAGACTTTTTTTTTTCTCAGAAGATTTTCTCAAGTGTTGACGGCTCTCTTGCCTATAACTGTTCCACAAATGCTAATAATTTTTAAAAATGTAATTTTTTCCTTGAAATGTTTGTTTAAAATAATGATTTGCATGTGCAATAGACTTTAGCCTAGAATCTTGAGGCCTTAGAAAAAAGCCACTTCCTGAAATCAGATTAACAAATCAATTAGGAATGTTGCAGAAATATAGAGTGGTACCTTGACCTTCATGGATTTACTGTTGCTCCTATCTATTGCTCTCTGGAGTTTACATTCATTTACAAAAATCAAAATAATATTTTTGTGACTAATATGAAGAAAGGAAAATAAAATTAGCTTGAAGAACAACATTTTCCCTTTCCAGTCAAATGAGGCATCTCTCTTTTTCTCTTTTTGTCTTTGTCTGGATATACATGATTAGTGGTGAGAGAGAAGTTGATAGTTAAAATTATGTGTAACCGTGGAGGTAGCATGTATCCACATATATGTAGGGAGTCTTACAAACTGTTACATTATAACAGAAAAATAAAAATAATTATTTAAAAATTTGAATTGGTTGGCTTATGAACTGAAATTCAAAATTACATGGCTTGCAGCACTTCTATTTAATCTTGTTTTATAAAACTTGCAGATCATTGATTGAAGTTGTTCCAAACAGTATTATAATTCTGATTCTGTGACAGTTTGGACTTACAGCAGTGCACAGTAAATTTATATATGAGTTAGATGGAAGAAAAAGTATACATGGTTTTCTTATTCTTTTCATGGAGAAAAAGTAAATATAAAATATGTATTTGCCTATGAAATTTATCATGGAACTTGTAAACTAATAAAACTCTGAAATTCTGAATCACACTTCAGTCATCATAGAAGTTATAAAGAGATTTTTTTCCTAAAATATACCAACCAAAAAGCACAGGCAAAACCAAGGCAAATAGTTTCTGAATCAAATACATTGAGTACAAGGAGAGTGAAACAGAAGAAAATAGAGGGATATTTCCTTTTTGATCAAGAGGATCAAATAAATACAACTGACATCTCCAAAACTTGAAATGAAAATGTTTTTATTTGATACCTATCATGGTATTTTATACTTATCATTGTATTAGTCAATGCATTCCTTTATATGTGGCTGGTTTCTGTGGTTTTTTTTTCATCTCATGTTCCCAGTTCAATATTTTCTGAGTGTAAAAAAGAAAAAATAAACAAAATAGCCAAACTGTACATTATTTTATGTTTGGCTATGGCAAAACACTAGATTTTTATTACTGAAAACATGTAGATATAAATGACATAGAAATACACATGAGATAGAGCATGTTGGTTGTCCTTGCAACCTCTAAAATTCTGTCTTGGATTTACACATGCAACCTCAACCTTTTATCCTAGAAAGTGGCTTTTCTTAAAGACAGTTTATAGTCTTTATTGCTATTAATCTTCCCACTGAAGTATCTGATAAAGTCAAGTCAACTAGAATGGTACTTAAACATCTTCACAGACATGTGAGATCTCAGAACCAAAAAATGTCTGTTTTTCTTGATCTTCAGTCTGGTGCTTTTCACCCAAAAACCCCCCAGCTAAACAAAAACAAACAAAAACTCCACCTCAACAGCTTTTCTTGCCCTTCTAACTTCGGAATGACTCATAAGGAGGAAAGAAACCAAGGTCAACTTGATAAGGCAACACACATAATAGCTCTGGGTGTAAGAGAAGAATGGAGTTGCAAGGACTGAATTTTATTTCTCATCTTCTGCCAGACTGTTTGTTGGCCTGCTTGTGTAGCAGTTGCTATGTGCGCACCACATGTGATGCTGCCCACAAAGTGGATCTTGAGAAAGATGTTTTCTTTAAAACTGCCTCACTAAATTCACATGGAATAAGCTCTGGGGAAGAGGATAGGGAAATACAGGGGGCATAGATCAAGCAACTGTATAGAGCCTGTAGCATCAACAGATATTAGGAGAGCATAGTAAACAGGGTAGAAAACACACACAGAAAAGGAATTGGAATGGGCAGAATGTGTGAAGTTTTCTGCAAGTCAAGGAAAATATCATTATTGTTAGAATTGCTAGAAGCAAGATCAGAGGCAAAAACAACATTGCAACCATTTAATTGATAGAAGGGAGTCTTGTTTTCAGGTTTCTACTTCCAATCTGTCTCACTCACCAGATCTGAACTTTGTCCTGAATGAAAAGTTACTGTCCCCATATTTGCTTTCTATGATGTGTGCTTTAGAAATCTTCTGAATTTTTCAACTCTACTTGGTTATGGAAAAAACAGAACAACAAAACAAAAAATCAAAATCCCAAACTCCCACAAAAAAAAAAAAAAATTACCCAAACCCAAACAAATAAACAAATAAAAAAGAAAGAAAAAAAAAAAAAAGCAAGCGCTTTATCTAAAATTTCTGGAAAACTAGAGATCCCATTCAGTATCAAATAGTTGGCAAATCCTTACCTGTGGTTCACCTGTGAGGCTGAGTACCAAGTCAATTTTCCACTTTCAATAGATATGCCCTAAAAAGAGACATGCTATTAGAACGCATGAATGAACTGTAGTTTAATAGATCTCTAAAAAGGGCAGCATATTTCCTTCACTGCAAATGTTCTTCAATGCTCTGTTGGCATTTTTCATGGTAGAATTTTTCTTAGGATCACAAGAATGACCATGTCAAGCCAATGCAAAGGTCCCTTTCTCCATTGTTGTACCTCCAGCAACATCCAAGAAGAAAAGTAGAGTCAAATCTGCCCTACATTTGTTATTTTGAGGCATGTACTACTGGACAAGTTTTACTGTCCACAGAGGCAGAAATTTCTGGAGTTATTTCATGAAAAAATGACGCCACACAATTCTGTCTAGAGAAACTTATATAATTAAGAAATCAATGCAACAGCTTATACATTTTACTATATTTTATTAATTAGGCTTTAAGTGTATAATTATTTCTTTTTCCTCCACAAACAACAGATAATAGGATAATAAAATAGTCCCTTACAAAAATACATGCCCTAAGGTACCATTTGCTTAAACCATATCCTTAGCCTCATACTAGCACAGCAATCAGCATTTTACTGTTCTTGTTATGTCATGCATTATTCTTTTTGATTTCATTTAATACATGAGTCGTGTGCTGTGCAGCTGGAGTTTTACCTTAAGTTATTATCTGGGTGGGCTTTTTGTTCCAAGTCATAACATCCAAGTTGGCTGATGATACAGTAAAATGAAAATAATATTTTAACAATAAAAAAAGGTACAGAGAGAAAGAATCATATTATATGGAGGGGAAAAATGAAAATGTAGCCAAGAAAAAAAAAAAGATCAGTCAAGACTATGTCCACAATAAATTTCAATTAAAATATACTACTGTTCCTCATCCATTTCACCCTTGGCCTTTCATTCATAGGTAGAACCTTAAATACAGAGAAAATAGAAGACTGTTAGAAAAGATATCAGTAAGAATGCCCATCAGTAGTAGATATTAAGTGCAAGGCAATTGTGTTTTGTGTCGGTTACAGAGAAGCTGATGAAAAAAATTGAATATGTAACATGATGTCTCTTTCATCTATAAAAATATCAGCTCAGAGGTTACGCTTCATTAACTTCAAATGTAGCATGAATAATAAAGGAAGAAGGCACAGCATTCCTTTGATACACTGTGTGAAAGCTTATCATTCCCTCTTTCAAGTGACAGTTTATTAAATAAGGTGAATAATAGAAAATATTCAGACTAGATCCAAATCATAGTCGGACATTCTCTGCGTGATTACAAAGTAAATATAACAGTTCTGCGCCTCCATTTTGTGAGATTAGGAAATAAATGGAATAAGGCATATGGAGCTCCCTGCTGTGAGCTCACTCAAACATTTTCTGCTTTAAAACATTAATAAAATAATAAAAAAATAAAAAAAGTTTAAAAAATTGCCTTTGCAAAAGGCACAAGGGGTCTCCACCTCCTTGTTGGACACAAGGAAACATATGGAGAGTAAAGAATTGATATCTATAGTAACTTATCAGTTTTTACAAACCCTTTGCAATATATGCCACTACAGGGAGGTGCTAGTAAGCCATTTTCATAGCCTCAATAAATTGCAATCCATTTGTGGAAATTTCAGTTGATTTACTGTGCCAAATACTGTAAAAAAGAGAACTGCTAGTTAAGATCACTTTTGAACCACATCCAATCTTAGACATAGATGAAATTTCATTGGTAATTTCTCTATTTAAGTTGAAATAGTAGTGTTTCATCAGTTTTTCTTTAGAATCTTTGTCATGATTCTCTTTAGTAAGACACAGTCATGAACACATCCAAAAGAAATTGTAAATAATTTCAAAGATCTCTTTGGATCACTGTTTAATCATCACTATTCCTTTGAGGTGGGAGGTCAGGATTTCCTAAATTATTCAAATAGTCAATACTGAAAAGAGGAATAGAAAAAAGCCCCATGTAAAGAAAAGCTCTGGAAAGTGGTAATGTTTATTTATTTAAAAAAAGAGACTAAATGAAACAAAAAAAAAATCAAAATTGAAGAAAATAGCATTTTTGGGAAAAAGACAAACAAGACACATTCCCTAATATGAAAACATATTGCTTTTTCCAAACCTGTGAATTAAAACTTCATATTTCATGTTGCAACCAGCTCATCTCTGCAGGTGTTTAAATAATTGCAAAATAAAAGAAATATGGTCCTTGAAAGTCAATATGAACAAAATTTGGCAGCTCTATTAATGAAAACAGATTTTCTGTTTGTTTGTTTTCAGTATTCTTCATGCAGAACACTAAGTCCATTTTGTTTCTGAAGACTGTGGCAGGCAAATGATTCATGTGTGAGTTAAAGTAAACATAATGAAATTATGGATTATGATGTTAATGCTGCCACAACTACAACAGGAGCAGATCACCTTTGGAGATCTATGGAGATGCCAGGACCACCATGTGCCATCACATATGGGGTTTCAGAATTAGGACTGAGGAGGTTTTTTTTCCTTTGGCTGCTAAAGGACAGTAGCTAGTGCTTACTGAAATTTTGTGTGATTTGGATGTTTTTTTCTTCTTCCACTGAGGCTAATTCACAAGTTTCATGTAAAATCACATTTAAACTCACCTATGTTAAAATGCTGATTTAAGATTTGATATGTACTCCTAAAAATGTGAAAATTTTCCACTAAGGAATAGATAAACTGTAATAAGACTGACCTGATCAGTCATTACCAATCTGCCTAAATATTACTGGTTGAATAAGAAATATGCATGAATAATATTACAAATAATGGTACCTAATGCAGACATCATTAGTATTAGAACATATAAAGAAAACAATTTATAAACCGACCAGAGACAAAATAGTAATTCACTGAGGGGGGAAACTGTATGGGTCTCACAAGCAGAATAAAAGGCTAAGGTGTGTTCATATTGCTTTTAAAATCTTACTTGACTCTAGTTTGTAGTGCTTAGTACTCAATGCCTTAGATATTTCTAACTGGGAATACAACCGTCTAAAGAAAGGAACAATGATCAAAAAGTGAAAATAAATATTTTTATTATACATTTTGTTTAGTGTTTCATTATCTGAGAACTATATGACTGTTCCATTTATCAGCAAGCAGCAGTTAGGCCCAGTTGCCCTAAATCTTTAGTCTTTTAGGATGGATTTTGATGCATGATCATTAGGTTTGGTGTCACAATGTGACGTTATGAAAATTCAGCTTTCTAGGCTTGAAAAGACATTTTATTTCCCTGTACATGATAAATAATTTTATAAACCCTAGAAAAGTCTGCTATTATTGTTCCATACAACCTCAGGGGAAACAATTTGGTCTAAGCAGTCACTGAAGCATCTGAGCAACCTGAGAACAGTAAAATGAAATATACACAAAGCAATTTTACCAGGTTTTCTATCATTCTAAGGTTGAATTAACAATAAGTATCAAATAACAGATTACCAGCAAAAAATCCATATTCTCACAACTTGAAAATATACTGCATGTGCCTTGGATTTTATTTTAGGTGAATCCTGTTGAATATGCAGGCCTCCATTCCATTTTGTGTAAGGTTGAAATAGGATGATAAGAGCTTTCAGAATGATGCAAATGGCCTGTCACCTAACGACCTGTTGATCTTTCTAAGTTATATTAGCATAGCAGGGAGGCATGGCACAACTCCAGTTTTTGTCTGCACCGTGTTCTGTGTAGTGATTTATACGCCTGCTGAGGAAGCACAAAAGTGCCATCAGTCGCCTCACTTATATTACAACACATGAAAAATTTTATTTCCTTCTTTTTTTCAGGTTTAAACCATTTATTTTTTGGATGTATCTGTAGCAATTAATGTGATTTGCTATTTTTCTTCCTTGTTTGCCAAATACATGCAAACAGTAGAAGGTGGTAGGAAATTTGGCTCTCTGTTTTTATTCTTATGTTTGATGTTGCCACATATCCATTAGTGATTATTAAAATTTGCAAAAGAAGGTGTTGAATAATAGTTTACAGATACAAATTGATTTTGTGTCCAATAAAAATCCATTCTTTATAGACATACAAAGCCCTTAACACGAAAAAGATAATTTCTTTTTGTCATGCTATTGAGAGTAAAAGGCACCAGAAAGCAGTCACAAACTGCTGTTTTCATTTTCCAAATGAGATCTTTCAGGATATGTTCTGGTTTTTGCTCCACAGAAATCTCTGTTTATTACTGAAATAAATAATGGTTTCATTTTTTCTTCTTTTTGGGTTTATATGAAAGATGTTCTTTCCCTTGAGAGAATAGACATCTTTTCTAGTCACCATGAGCAGTCATAAGAACTTGAATTATTGTGTTTTCATATTGCTTTTCACATGTCTTATGAAAAACACAGCAGAACTTTGAGACTATGAAATCTAGGTATATGCATCGCAATTGTATAATTTCTAATCAGCAGAAAGGACTGGGAAAATGAAAAATATATCATATGATTTAAATTTGCTAAGGAGGAAAAGGGCTTTGTCAGAGTTCATCAAGGGAAATGTACTCTCCACACTTCTTGTTTCATCAGGTTAGAAATCTAGTTGGAATTTAAAGCACAACATTCTTCTTCTTTCGGATCTACTACCCTGATAAAGATGTGAATTTTATCCTTCTCTTTCTTCAGACTTGGAGACTAGCTGCACTTCAATTTCTATACTGGTGCCTTTTGTTTTGATATTCCAGATTACTTTTGGTGGCCAAACAATTTTAAAAATATCTAGGTTTATATCATCTAGACTGGCTGAAATCAACCAGAAGTGCTAAGTCCCAGAGAAAAATGCAAGGTTGCGTGGCTGAGTTCACTGCACTGCAGGAAGAAGGAATGCCCTGTACACACGTATGGATGTGTGCGCATAGTCAGCTGAAGATTAATTTCCCAGAGTCTAGGTCTTCCTTTTTCAAATAGTGAGATGGAATGATCAGTGATCATCTGTTTATGACCTCATGTTTATAACTAGGGAACTTGTAATAGCTGATCCAAGCCACATTTTAGTTC
Organism: Geospiza fortis; assembly: GCF_000277835.1. Lineage (NCBI taxonomy): Eukaryota > Metazoa > Chordata > Aves > Passeriformes > Thraupidae > Geospiza > Geospiza fortis. Next base: position 6,919,719 of record NW_005054323.1, read on the forward strand.
CATTTTTTCATGTCTTCATAAGTTTGCTAGGAACAGTACTCTCTAAGGAGTATGGTACTAGTGAGTACTAGTGAGTACTCTTATTCAAGGGTTCTCGAATGCCTGTGCCTCTTGCATTTCCCTTAAGCAACAGACTCAGTACTTTTCCTTGATATGCTGAAGAACACACACTTGAGCACAAATTTGGCATCATGGGTGAAACACACTCTTTATTTTCATCCGTAGAAGCCTCCCATTAATTTCAAAGGTTCTAGAATGCCTTTTGATTAACTCATTTTTGTTCATTTGAGGACCATAGCTATTTAACAAGCACAGAGAATAGTTTCAATGATATATTTCCTCTAAAGAGTTCTGTTTCAAAATAGGTAACATGGTAATTGGCTGCTGAAAAATGTTCTTTTTATACTGTATAATAAGGATCCTATCCTTGACTGCAAACTTAATTAATGTATGGGACTTGGACTTCAAACAAAAACAGTGCTCACAAATAACTTCTTATTTTTACCAAAATAATTTTTTAATTTAAGCAAGTAAAGAATAAATCACTTAGCTGACAGCTTGGTGCAGACTCAACTGGGGTATAATAGTTTTAAAGTGATGGTAGTTTCTAAATGGGGATATCATATAGGCTTGCAAATAATAGATGCTAATTAAACTTTTTTTTTAATGTTGCCTTCTGTCTGGTCTGTTTTGGTGTCATTTATCTTTAGTGTAGTCAACACATACTGCAAAGACCTGATTAACATAAGAAGAAATTACAAGTATGGAAACAGGGTTTCCCAGAGGATTTTCCCCTTATTTCAGGAAATGCTTTTTAATCAAAGAGTAATGCCAAGTCTTCAAAATGGCTAATTAAAGCCAAGAAGATTGAGCAGTGAATACATTAATGTTGTAAATGTTTCTGTTATTTTGCTAAGTAATATATGAGTAGGCCATTGAAGAGGCTGCTAGGATTTTATTCTCAGAGAATAGGGTAGGCTGACTATCATATTTTCACAGAAAAGCAGCAGGTTTAATGCATCAGCTGATCAAAGAGCTGAATTAGAATGCAGAAGCGTCCAGACTGAATTCTGATCGAGGTCTTTTCTTTTATGTTTTTCACTTTACACAGTGCACACAAACACTGACATATTTATACACACTGACATGTGCACACAAAAGAGTTAACAATTGCTTTTTGTAAATTGC
>NW_005054323.1:6920916-6923049 GCF_000277835.1 Geospiza fortis
CTTTCTAAGCACTGTCATACAATGCTGATTTTTCCCACAAAAAGTAGAGGAAAAAACCCTCCAAACCATCTGACAGAGAGTATATATTTACTACAAATTCTTCTACTTTTTTGTTCATCTATAATTTTGTGCAGTATTAAATTGCCTTGTTCAAGTAGTTGTGCTGACTTTGAGTTTCCTTCAGTAACAAGGTCCTTTCATAGTTTCTGAATCTGCTGAAAAGAAAAATTAAAAAAACAGTGCATATTTTCGTGATCTTTTGTCTGGGGCATTGAGTTTTCTTTGATCCACAAGCTTTTCACAGTGAAAAAGAATACCAGAGAATTTAAAATACTGTGACAATCTCAAGCTACTTCAAATTGTCTATCACAATCTATTAGGAAGATTATTAAAGTGAGTCTCTTTTATTTCTGTGTGATTGCTCAAAAATACATTTATACTTAAAGACAATTACTCAGAATATCTAAGTAAAAAAATGTTTTTACATGGAATGATGGAATTGTTTGAGTGTAAGACTGCTATTAACCCCCTATTCACCTTAAAAAAGGTGCTTGAAATCCCTGATATTGTTGCTGCAGCTTTCCTCCTGATGATTTTCTACCTCTGAGCAAGGAAACAGACAAACATTGAGAAAATGAGTGAAATCTTTGTGAATCATTCTTTAATACCAGCCAGGTGCAGGACTGTGAGCACATGAAAATGATATCACAATAGATGACACTCAGTCTAAAGTACAGATGCAAATGTTAGCTCTGTTTTAAATTTATAGTGTTTAGGGTTTTTTCCTGAATGGAGTAATACAATTAAACATGTAATCCATGTTTTCTAAAGCAATGTTTCATTTAAAAAAAGATACAAAATACAACACAAAAATTAAATTAAAAACAAAAAAACCCCCGTGTTATATGACAAGTGATATTTTAATTCCAAAAAAGAGCTGCTGAAGATTCCTTGGTAATGTATTTATTTAGATTTGGAAATTTTCTATGCTCTCAGAACTTTAAGATGGAAATCCATATGAGAAAAGGTAAAAAGAAAATCTATCTTCAGATCCCCAGATATCTCCCTCATTCAAGGTTATCAATAAACTACAGGGCTATTGTTAACCTTACAGGACCTGTTTTTCACCACCTTACACTAACATCCTACATTTGCAGGAAATGAGGTATGTCAGATGTCACCATTTACAATGGAAATTACTGCCCTTGAAAATGTTGGCCAAAATGAGAAGTGATATTTTTAACTTGTTGTACCTGTTAGCCTTATGACAACTGTCATCTTCCAGTAAGGTAACAGAAGGGCATTTTGCAAAGGTTTCTACACACATTTAAAGACTTTGTCACCTCTGGGATTTCAACATCTGCTTAATTATTATAATAATCATATAGTGTTAATATTATATAAACTGTTTAAAATAATAATATATCTGTATTGCTAATGCCATTTATTATCAGCATCAACATCATCATCATCATCATTGTGGTTTCCAATTATTAATCTGTTCTTATCCCAACCTATGTGTTTTTCCTTTTATGGTCCTCCTCTTTATCCCACTGGAAGTGGGGAATGAGGGACCAGCTTAACTAATCGTGCCTAGGCATTGCCCTAGTTTTGCTGTTCCTACCCAATATTCCATGCCTCTAATTAACCTTAAGTTGATATCACAAAAAAAAACCCAAACACAAAAAAACAAAACAAACAAAAAAAAAAACAAACAAAAAGAAAACAACAACAAACCCAAAACCCAAAACCAAACCAAACCAAACCAAACCAAACCAACATGGGATAATTTCATCAATAACCCAATTTTGCATTGGTTTAAATACCATCTCCAGCTGCGTGGTCTCACTCATAGGCTTCCTCTCTGCTAGGACATCTCTCCAGTGGTGCAGAGTGTGATGTACCAGCTGTGCTGGGACCTTGCCCAGGCCCTCTATGACTGAGTTCAGGAGCTGTACTTGAGCAAAACCACAGCCTGGTTGTGCTGTTGACATACATGGCCTTTCCAGCCCTAACCTCATCTGTCTGGCTGGAATACTTAGCTGGACCTCTCACTTTCCCAGATTCATGGGACTGTTGGCTGGCCCTGGCCACTGTAAAGGACCTTGACAGTTCAACACATCAGGAGCCATA
>NW_005054323.1:6923059-6926149 GCF_000277835.1 Geospiza fortis
CCCACTGGGGTCCTGCTCAGCTCTGCTACCCCTGGGAAACAGCTCTGCCAACTCCTTCCTGATGTATCCTTGCTAAGCTGGCCGCTTAAATCAGGAACACCAAACTCTTCATGCTGAGTGGTTTACAATATATTAAGCACGGTAACAGCCATCACTCCAGCAAGATACATATCCATGATGGTGTGGAAACAAGACAGGTCCTAGAAATAAAAGCTGCAGGAGTTAGGAAGGATTTCAGGCAAGACATGCTGTATTTTTATATGAAGTAACCCATAACAACCCACATGTGAAAACTGGAAAATGAGAAAAAATGAATGAGATCTGTTTATTACAGTTGTCTATGGATAAAAGTGGGGGGGAAACGGCCCAAAAAGAGGCCACTAACAAAAAATACAGTTTGGTCAATCAAACATTCTGCAAGCTCTACACCAATAGGGTCACATACATTCTACGACCATGGGAAATCATTATCTTATGCCACCATGTCCACACCATCACTTAATTTTCAATTTTCTTCATTCTCTATTTCTATTCCTTCCACCCATTTTTTAGGTACTAGATGGGCAAGATACAACATGTATTACATTTGATTAGGAGCTACATATGTGCTGTTTGGCTGACTAGTAAGCGAGCTGAATGGCCAGCTGGCAGGCCAAACAGTCTCTTGAATTTGTATTGTGACCTTTTACATTCTTGTGGATTTTATTATGTATGCCCTGAGTGTTAAGCAACCACTACACTTTTCCATCAGTATAGAATATTGCTATTTTTTAGATTGTGCCTCTCCTTTTTTTACAGTGAAATTGGCCAAGATTCAAAATTATTATGGTGAAGAAATAATAGTCTGGTGGAATGACTAAATAAGCTTTACTTTTTTAAGAAATTGCATTTTAAAATTAAATGTTAAACACTTTTTCATGACTGATTGACATGAGTATTAACAGAAGACTATAAAGAATAAAGCTTTGAATAAAAAAACCCAAAACAACAAAAAAAACAGGGAAAAAACACAGAAAAACGTCAATGAAACCCAGATATTAACATATAATGGGAGGGGGGGAAGTGATCTGAAGCAGATGTGGGAGAAAAAAAATAAAAAGCATTTTCCAGTGCAGGTTTGACTTTTCAGGTATTCCATCTCCCCTGGAGAAATGCCAAATCAAAGAATAAGAAAGAAGCCAGCTGATTTATAAGCTAGCTAACAGTCTTTTTTGAGCTATTGTGGCATTGTAACAGTCAGAGATCTAAGATCAAGCATTTGAAAGAGTGAGAGGAATCTCAAGTACAGCACTATATGTAAAGTCTTGCAACCTTCGGAGCAGCTCGAGCTGCAGCAATGCCTCAGGAGAATGGCCAGTACAGGTGAAAGACAGCAACCCACATTTATATTACGAATCAAGGCAGCACATAGAGAGGGATATTTTCACCCTGAAAAAGAGCTGCTGGCTGTGCTGCTTGCAATGATGCAATTCCTTCTGCCTTGCAGACAGAAGGGGGGTTGGGAAGCCTGATTCAAGGCATTCAAGGAAACATAAAGGAATCTTCCCTCAGTATGTGCTCAAGTACCCAAGCATACCCTGTTGGGAAAAATATACTTTTCCCTAAAAGGATATCAGCCCACTGAGTAACAGGCATAAGGTGAGGAAGCCTCTGCTAATGAGATGAAGTGATCATTCCAGTTTTTGCAGCAGGGAACACAAAGGTTGAAGAGGAATCTACACAGTGCCAATGATTTGTTTCAACAGGAGAGGCAAAGATGGATAGAAGTTTAATTTTACTGGCTTCTACTATGAAATAGGTGCATGGACTCTAGCAATCTACCAATCTACCAAATCTAACAATCTACCAACTTGAATACAGTGGTAATATCTCAAGAAAGATAAAAAGTCACTATTGTAGTTGGGACAAGGAAAACATAGCCTAATGAGATTAGGAAACAAAGGACAGTTGTGGTGTTACAAAGACTGCAAAAAGTTCTTTTCACATGGCAACATGCAGTCCTCTCCTGTCCAGCACTACTCAAACATTTTTGAAAATGTTCGTTCTGTCCTTTCTGTAATAACATAGCTATATAAAATTGCACTAGCTTTCTACCTTGTCCAAAATATACAGTGACTTTGGTCCTAATAATACTTAAACTAGTCAAAGAAGTTTCCTTCAAGAACCTTTGGGGGAAAAAAAAAAAAATCTGGTTGTCTTTATGCATATATGCATTTGTTTTAGAGAAAGATACAGAGCAGTATGAGCTCATGATCTGGTAATCTCATATTTTCACTGGAAATTAAAGGGTTTCCTTAGTTCCCCAACTCAAATCTAAAAAAAAAAAAAGTACCCATAAGAGTACAAAAATATTATTTGACAGTCATTAGAGAAAAACACCTGAAACTTTCCAAATACTGTGAAATCAGAGAGCGTGTTTATGCTGCAATATTACCTGTGAAGCTGGTGTAAAAATGAAGACATGGAGTAGTGTGTTACATTTGTATGGTGAAACTGATATGAGAAGGTTGGAATATTTTGGCCACAAATAAACAAACCCCATTTTGTTACAGTGTCTTGTGTGTAGTAATATATCATGGTTGTTGTTTTCTATGACTTGGCTCTGTAAATGCAAAATTAGTATTCAGAAAGGGTAGATAGGCAGAGCTGACACATAGGTTATATTGTCCTGATTTACTCCAGCTGAAGAGGTTTGTCTGTTGTGGTGTGTTCATTTGGTCTGTTCTGTTATCCCCTACAAGTTATGTAAAATGGTTCTGCCCGGGTTCCCCCTTCCTGCCACCTCAGTGTCAATCTCCTAACCCCTCCCCTGTTGCCCTGGTTTCTAAATGTGTCTTTTGTTATACTCCTCCCCGGTTCCCTGCCAGTCACCCTCTAGCCACACACTTCCTTCTAGAAATCTCTCTCTGAGGCGTAGGATGATTGGTTCAGGGACTGGGGCCCCTCCCCAATGCTGTCTTCATTGGTGCACCTTCATGTCAGTCATTAGTTTCTGTAATCTTATTTGCCCGAGGTGGGGGTTCCTCCTCTCCGCCCCCTTCCCTTTAAAACCTCATGTAACCCCTCCATCGGGGCTCTCCCTTGGTCTGC
>NW_005054323.1:6926445-6953462 GCF_000277835.1 Geospiza fortis
CTTAGTTTTCCTTTTTGTTTCAGAAAGGAAATATGAGGAAGGAAGATCTTCCTCAAAAGATCATCTCATGCTTATTGAAATGTTCTGTTGATTTTGTGCCACTCTGTTGATGAGAAACCAACATATGCACGGATGAAAGGAGTAGTTATCCTGGGACTACATCGGTTATAGACAAATGAGCAGCAGAAAGGAGGCAAAGTGAATTTGATGTTAAGCTAGCTCTTATCGTACAGTGTTTCTTTTCATTGAAATCCACTCTTCAAAAATCTGTTATCGTGTTCACATGCTATTTGCTTTACCAGTTGTCCTAGGGTGACTTTATAATGCTTGTATCCCCAGTCGTCCCTTCTGCTTAGGCCGGATATTGAGTTCTGTGCCTTTAAGACTGGTTCTGTGAGCAAAGTTGGGGACGAAAAAGCATGGAGTTTGTCTGCAGAAGCTGCACTCAGTCCTCTGCATTCCTTCTCACGAACTGTGTTGTCTGTGATGCCTTGGGAGACCACCTGGAACAGGGGCTAGACAGTGTTAAAGGAATAAAGTAGGTATTTATTAAAAAGGCCTCCAAAGGATACACCTTGGGCAGTACAAGAGCCTGGCCAAGGCTACACCCAAGATGGACAATGGGCCAGGAGTCTTCACACTTTTATAAGTTTTGGTCCATTTACATATTGGGGTCAATTGTCCAATTACAGCTTCAGGTTATGAAGTCACATCCTCCCAGACTGCTCTCCTCAATTCATTGTTGTTTACACTTTTTGGGCCTGAAGCTTCAAGAGTGTCCTTTGTTCTTGGGCTGGAAAAGGATTGTTTTGTCTGACTAAACTGTGAGGAGAACTTGCTAACACTTTATATGGAGTTCAGAGTTGTATACTAATGCAGTATAGAATCTGGAAAATATGAAAGCTAAAACTTAAGGCATCAGCAGCACAGACAGTGGGAGAGAGCTCTCCTTTCCTTTTAGCTAGTTTTCTTTCGTTAGCTGGGGCCAGAAGTTTTCTGGAATTGTTCAGCTATTCTTCAGTCTGGGAATACCAGGACTATCTTATGGGGGTCCCCCAAACTGCACTGCAGCTGGAACTCCAGACACAAGTCTTAGAGAGACTGAGAGAAAGCTGAGAATACACCCACAAAGACTCTCTCTTTCCCATTCACAGAAAAACTTTCTGAATTTTCCAACTCTTCATAACAATGAGAGATTCTATTGTTAAATATTATTAATTTTTTCATGTTTGTAAGTACTTTGCTTGTTAAATAAATATTTTTTCAGCTTTTCTCAAAGGAGATTTACCTCCCAAACCATTTGGGGGAGGGGAGTTTGAATTAGCTTTCTAGAGGAGACCTAGTTTCCTAACAAAAATTTCCTCCCAAATCTGTCCCAAACCAAGACAAATACTTTTTGGTGCCCACTCTGGGGCTTGAGAAAATGGAAAATAATTGTTGTTGCATTTTGGCTGTACTTACTCTGTACTGGGATAAAGCAATCCCAAACCAGGACACCAGTTTTTGAAGCTGTGGCTTATACCAGACACAAAATATTCTTTTTTTATTTTCAGTTTTCACTGCAGTATCCATTAATATCTATGTCAACTGCTTTTTCTAGTGCTCATTCTGGGTCCTTGTGCTCTTTTTGGGGTTCTCACGTTGGGGTTTGGTGTTTTGCAGAAACTCTGTAAGTTTACTTTGACAAAATGTTTTGCCTGTCTGTGGTTAACATGGTTCTAGTTGTCTACAAAACTGGCTCCTAATAATTTCCTCACTGTATATTTCTTCAGATTATGGATTTATTTTAAATTTACCCATGCTTCTTTTATTGATGGTTATTGCTACTTACTGGCACTATTATTATGAAGGCAGAGTTTCAGTGGAACATGCTGTTTTATAATGATATCCTAATCTCTGTCTACTAACAAGAGTATCAAAAGTATTATTAGCTGTGCAATTACTTTCCTATAAGAAGTAACAGTGAAGCATATATTTTTAACATGCTTTGGTGATTTAACTATATTTTTAAGATGTTTCATGTATTGAAGTGATTTATTTCCATTATTCCCATAATTAGATTATTATGAAGTAAGCAATAAATTATCCAAAGGCTAATAGCTTTCTTCACTTGAAATTAATGTATATTTGAAAACGCCACAGCAGTATTTATTTTTCAAATTTTATTTTCTTTTGTTTCATAAAAAAATAATAACAAAAATTGGAATAAGACTGCGTGTGCATCTGACTGAGAAAGCCATATGGAAGAACTACAAATTCTTATGATGAATCTTGTTTCAGCTCTCATCCATGCTCTGGCATGGGAAAAGTCGACACTGCATCAGATTTGTGAGTTGAAGACTCATTACCTCATTCCAAAATGGTCAGTTCCTACCTACGTCCCAGTTGCTCTGTGAGAATTGACTCTGAAGATATCTATGAGAACAAATGTGCCTATTAGATGCTGTCAAAGAGTCTGACTTGTACTCACTCTATTCTGATCAGCAAAGAGCCATTGGGTTTTTCACTGCTGACCTGGTATTTATAGTTGTATATAAATGTATTATTCCAAAGAGAGACTTCCATTTTTCTACAAATCCTTCTAAGAATATTTTATTATTGCTATGAAATTTTTTTTTCATATCTTTTAAAGTCTTTAGTCAGATCAGTATGGGGTTTACATTTTTGTCCTCTGTTGCTTCTTTACAAAGCAACAGGGCGGTTGAGAAATGCTATTCAGGTAATAGAACAAACTAAATTTCAGTAATCTCTTTATCTCTTTTCTATTTTATCTTTCCATGTTTTGAAGTTTTTTCATTTGTTGTCAGTATGCTTTTTCAATTATTTCTGCAAAATTATACATAAATTAGAAGGCGGACTTAGTCTGGACTTAGTTCATAATATAAGTTAGTTCATAATATAAGGCATGAATTTTCTTTTAGTACCTATTATACTGACCATACAAATAAATATTCCAGCTCTTGTATTATGGAAGCGGAAGAGGAGGAAGAAATATTGCTTTTACCATAAATCTCTAATCAATTTAGGCAAAATAATTTCTTAGTTCACTTCTGTTACAAAAATTTGTTTTAAACCTTTTTTGGAAGCTCTTACATTTTGCAGGTTTTGTTTTTCACAGATAAGTTGTATATTATTGCTTTAACAAACTTTCTGTAGTTATGACTATACACATAGATGATTCACTAACATAGAAGCTTGTATTTCAGAATGTTTTTAATTTTTTCATATGTTATTTTTTATTTAGCTTCATCACAGTTCTATTCACTTAGTTCTCTACAAAAGATGCAGAATAAAGTGCAGCAATTTGTTAAGCAATCTTCCTCTATAAAGAAAACAAAAGACAAAAAACATGCAGACATGCTAAAAACTTCATTTAGAGAAGGAAAAAAACCCATAAGGTTGATTAAGACCTTAACTGAGGCCTAAGTATCCCCTTTGCAGTCAGATGAGTCACTTCAAGAGAACATCACACTGAGCCAGCAGAGTATATGCTTCTCCAACACAAGCTGTTCACAAAGGTAGAAGCTCACATGAAAATTAGTTTTATGCTCAAATGAAAATGAATCGTGCAGTTGCAGACTTGTAGCTTTTTTCCTCAAAGGAGCCCAAGGACACAGCAAGTGACCCTTCATGGCGGAGTGGCTCCCAAATCTTCCCTTGGAGTGGGTTCTGTGCTCACACTGATGCAGAGTGTGTTACTTGCTTGGAAAGCCAATGCTGTCTTCTTGGAGCACAAGGGTGAAGAAATATTCTCGTGAAGTTGTAATTAGTCTGTTTTGAGCCTGTGCTGGATCCAAGTGAAAGGCTTGTACCAAGCCCTGGCAGGATGAGTACTCAAAAGCCATAAATAAAAGGGCACTTTCTATGTTTTGTTAATTGTCCCCATATGGCGGTGTGACTAGGTGAATAAAGCAAAGTGTGCTGTAACCTAGGGGGTTGGGTTTTTCCCCCTCTTTCTGTTTCTAACTAATGAATGTGAACATCCTGGTGTGTTTTGGAGGGGCTAATCAGATGCAAAATTCCACTGCAACTTGGCAAAAGCCTGTAAAAATTGATTGATTAAATGATTGGTGTTATCTGTGTGAGCAAGTGTCCCTCCCAGGTCACATATCTTCCAAGCTTAGCAAGAGCTCATTGTGAGAGCAAGATCTTTTCATGTCCCTTGCTTTCCTCTCATATCTTATTTTTTCTGCTTCTATTAATCAATTTCAGATACTTATATAAGACCTTGAGTGACAATGAATAGTAATTTCCAGGTATTTACTGATTATGAATCCAAGTTTGTCAAAGGCCTTATACTGTTAAAGTACTCGTATTTTCCATTACAGCTAAAAATCTATGTATTTTTAATACCAATTTCTGATAACAAGTGTATATGACTATGGAACATTGTTGTTTTTATAAAGGTAAATGTCTATTAAATATTTGATGCTGTTCCAAGATAGATTATTATTTTACTCTCAGTAACAAATTTCCCCTTGAAATGTGTCTGTGTATATTCATAATAAATTAAGTATTCAGGAAATACTGGACTGCTGGTGAAGCTTTTGTTTTCTCTAGGCAGAATCATATCAAGCAGAACACTGTATTTTTCTGAAAAGAAGTCCATAGATAACTCACACAGATTTGGAGACTGCCATGAGAAATAAGCAACAAAAAAGATTAAGGGCATGAAGACATTTTCAGGCAAACTTTGTTTGTACTACTTGCATGTATGGAGCTATTAGTGTTGTGAAATTGTAAAGCTGCTTTGCCGATGATTTATAGATTACAGTAAATTGAAATACAGTGTTTTTTCAGGAGCTGTTTTATGTCAGGCCTTTATCATATTACATCATTCTCAGTAAAGGATGAATGTAGATAAAATAGAATGCTGCAATTCCTGTGAGATTCACAGCTAAAACATAGAAGGAAGGCCACAGAAAGCAATCAGGATAATTCAAAAAACAATGTACAAACTATAAAAACTGTTTGGAGCCCTGTTCCTTATCTGGCATTCTCCTCTACCATCTGATTACTTTTCAAGCTTCTCGTAGATGAGCCTTCATATACGTCACCATTAAACAGCAGAATATAAATGTGAGTGATTATGTGCTGCTGCAGCATTAGAGGGCTCACTTGTTAGCTGAGATTGGTGTCCACCCCATTCAGGGCAGTTTTTTAGCACTCCTTCGGATACATCTGTCATGTCTTCCTCTGTGCAGGCAAATTGAACAAATGGAGTGCTTGTGTGCTTCCACTAGCTGATTAGGCAGGAGACTCAGAACAGTCTGCATAGACGGAGTTGGACACTTGAATGACACATACACAGCTGGAACATGTTGAGTAGAGCGTGTGGAGTAAACAGCATTGCCAATTTATGTCTGCCGAGGCCTGTGTCTGTTTTCTTTGGCAATTATTATATTTTTCTTTCTAGGTTTTTCCGTCCTTGACAGAATGACTAATGTGGTCACAGATTTGCTGTCACTCTTGCAATTTCTTGGAAAAAGAAGGCAAATCTCCTGTATGAAGCAAAATTCTATATAGCAGAGGATATTACTGTCTCCAGTATTTTTTTTTCAACACTATTGTCATGGTTTTCTTTAATGTTTTTCTTCTTCTAGCATTTTCTTGATGTATTGTGGAATTTAGTAGATAAAGGGTAGCACTTCATTGCATTTGTTTAAATAATGGGGCACAGACACTGCAGAGCATAGGCAGCACTCTCTTCCCAACCCACAACCAGACCTAACAGTATAGGAACAAATAGAAGTTAATTAAAGTGCAATTAATTAAATAACATTTAGTTTAATTTTCAATACTGTAAAAGACACTGTATTTTAAAAGCCTGAAGAGAAGTAATTCTGCAGCCAAGAAGCACTGACTTTAGAATGACAGATTAAAAGACCCAGATCTTTTTACTTGTACAAGTCTTGTGCTGAAATTTATGAACTAAAGCAAGAACCATGATTTTCAGACACCACACATAATTCTCCTTATAGAAGCTCAATTTACAAGTTACCCAGAAGCCACTGCAAATTAGGAGAAATGGTTACAGTAAGAGATAATTCTATAGAACAAAGTGTTAACCAACAAATTCATTAAAAATGCCATAACGAGACACATTGAGTTTAAACAACACATCTAACTACTGATTTTGTAAAAGCTGAAGATTATTTGTGTAATTACTGATTTGTGTAAGTACTGAAGGTGATTTGTGTAATTATGGTAAGTAATTGTATCAACCTACCTGGAGGTGACAACTATTATTAATGTGTATTTCTACTGGACATATTTTACCTTAATATAATTTTCTCTTAGCTCTTTATACATCACCTCATTTGAGTGGGAATCTAGAACAAAATGACACAACTCCAAATAATCATGTCAACTTTACCCTAGATATTATTAATTTTTGCTTCAATAATTAATTTTTTACCTAATACGAAATATATTCAGATGTTATATCATGCTTTTGCAATTCTTTGGAGCCGATTGAGAAGAAGGCTGACAGTCTTGTATCTGTTTTATATTTGCAGATGTTTTTACGGTGTTGAAAATACAACAAAGCATCCTTTTGCACTGACCATCTGTATAAAAAATAGAAGCAAACAGAGTCCCATAAAAAGGCTATTCTCTGAAAATGAAAAAGGAGACAAAGGATGTTGCTCTGAATTGAAGAAAGCATATGTCATCCTAAAAAATAATCTTGAGGTGATATTATATATTGGTAGGCAAGAACAATGCAATCATTAGTCAGAACCATTAAGAGGAACAACAAATGAGTCAATATGTAGGCAAGACAATCTGGTAGACATTCTTAGCTGGCATGTCTGCTCATTATAATAGTGTCCCAGATCTGACATAATGCTTGTGGCCCATGCCAGAGATAAGGGGCTGAAGAATAAGTAGCCTTCATGTTTCTAACAGAAAGTGCAATTTAGTTAAACTCATGAAGAAAGAATAGCAGAGGTCAGCAGCTGGTAGAGTCAAATGAGTAAGCAGTCGATTTTCTGATTTAGGTGACAGCATGCTATATCAAATGAAGAGTTCTGTACAGAACCAACCAATAGCTTTGTAAAGCAGGTGCAAAACAAAACCCAAGTACAAAATAAAACAAAACAAACAAAACAACAAAACAAAGCAGGATAAACATTTAGAGTTTCAGTAGTTGTGAATTACACATTAGGGCAATGAAAGAAATAGTTTTATAATAACGCCATCTTGACAATAGGACTGACATTGTAAGATTAGAAATATGAAAGATCACTGGCTGCTACCTAATATGACAATGCCAGCCTCATAAAATCTTTCATGAGTATCTAAGTACAGGTATACACTTAAATAAGTAGGACAGATCAATATTCATAGATAAATAGGACTCTAGAAAGCAAGACCCATTAGAAGTAGATTATCCTTTCCTTTTATAGTAGCTTCTGTGTTGGGTGTAAACTATATTATTGCTGAAACTGGTATTTCTGTTCCTGTGAACAACCTCATTTTGTGTGAACCACTATCTTAAACCAATGTTTTGCTGGTTGCTTGTAGCTTAGCTTGTGCCACAAATAACTCCTCATTGTCCTACATGCTCGCTGCAATCTAGCTACTAAACCTATGCTCATCTTCCTCCATACAGAGGGTTTTCCCTAAGGTTATAGTTTAATTTTTAAGGTGTCTGCATTCTCCACATCTAAGTAAGTTGTTTTGTAATCAATAAAATTTATTTAAGAAAAAAAAAAGAAACAAAAACAGAAAGACAAAAAATGCTAGACAGCATTAAGCATGATTTAAAGGAGGTGGAAGCTTTTATACTGTCACCATGAATAATAGAAATCCAGAGTGCTTGCACACTGCACAAATGTTCTTCCAGTAGATTTTCTAAACTGCAACCATATGCTTGCAATGCAAAAATATCACAGGGAGTACTGTCCTACTTATTACAGCAAAAACAGTGGGGTTTAGATCTTAGTTAGGCAGCAATGTAATGTAGTTAAAAAAGCAAAGCATTCCCTAGAATATAACATCCTTGTAAAATTAAATAGTTGCATTGTTCTCTGACACCTCTAATGTATATTCTCCCTAGTAACAGAGACCCAAAGAGGTTCCCGTGGAGAATAAGAGGTTACTGAGAAAATATGCAGCAACAGAAAAATGTAAAAAATAAACTTTCTCTTTGCTGATCTTAAAGAGATGAGAAGAGAAAAATAATAGGCAAAGATTGATTGCCTGATTTTAAATACATAAAATTATGAAAGCCTTGGGTGCAGAGCAAGTGAGGAGATTATCAGAGAATGGTACAGTGACAGCTGTTTCAGCTTTATTATATAGCAGAAGTAAACCTGTTGGCTTGTGAAATGCCCCTTTTGTATTTCTAGCACTAACTATCAGCAATTACAGTATGATGCTAGAACATATGGCAGTGTAATTGAAGGTGTGGCAAGAAATCAGAGTTAGGCACTTAGGGCCATATGTTCCCCTCCACTAAGCAGAGTGGAGGGAAGCAGATGGGCACAAGTTAAAGTGAGGCACAAAGGGCTGGCATAGTCCACCCAGAAAGCAAAGGCAGCTAAGTCACACTTTGGTTTGAGTCAAAGTGGTGAGCCTGTAGGAATGAGCTGGAATCAGTCTGAACAAGAGAGCTAGCAGTGAAACTGGGTAGCTGCGAGACCACAGTCTATTTCTATAGACTATTCTCATAGATCAGCAATGGGTAAATAAGCCAGGGAAAATGTTGACAAGACAGCAAGTGGTCAGGAAAACTGTATAAGTTACAGGCCGTGAGTTCCTCTCTCCGTACCTTCACATCAAACTGCCATGAAATGTATTTTCAACCAGTTGTTCCGATTTAACAATTAAAATTAACAAACCAATTGTTTGGTTACTTGTCTTCCTTCTTCTTGGTCTTAGAAGATATTGCATTACTGTTTAAATCCAGACATTCTCAGGACAGTTTGGGGAGCAGTTTCTCAGTTTGAAAATTAACCAGTGCCTGTTCCAATTAATGATTATCTTTCTTCTTCACTTGTTTCTAAAATGGATATAAAGCCTACTTTCAAGTTAGAATGGTAAAACCTTGCACCAAACTTAGATTAAAATTTTGACTAGACACATACGTAAGAGAAGAGTGAAAGTTAATTCATAATTATTTATGTTTTTATTACAGAGTATTATTAAAAGAGAAGTTAAAGAAAGAAAAATCAAAATTAAATATGTTACAGTTTTCTTACTCAATAATCTCTTTCCTCCAAAAGTAGTCTTTGTTTGGGAGTACTCAGTATGTGAACAATAAGTCAGTTTTTAGTCAGCAATTGATTTTCGATCATTATCTCTATCCAGTATTACTTGTTATCTGTGCCTTCAGAAAATCAATAGCACAGTAACTATCTCCAGCATATTATTCACTATCATATACACTGTATATTGAATCCTATACTAAGTTTTCATTATTGTGATTAACAATGGAAACAGTATGCTGGGGATGTTTTTCTATAGTAAGAGCTAACTGTTTTCTGTGATGAAAACAAAAGGAGTATTTTACTAGTGTCCCTAAAGAAAATGCAAAATACTATAAGAACATTATTTCAATGCTAAAATTTGAATTTCCATATTACCCCTCATCATTCAGCAGAAGTCAGGCTATACTTTACCATGAACCAATCTTGCAATTAAGTAGTTAACTATTAATAAGACATGTAAAAATGCACAAGCCAAAGGAAAAAAAAAAATTTAAATTCATACATACTACTGTTGAGTGGTCTTTTTTTTTTTTTTTCACCAATCAGCATTATCTTGTTTTATTTAGTGTTAGACATGAAGAGCAGTGAACTCGTTATGCTTCAGCAGGGGGCAGCATGGTATGCAGTTTGCCACTCGATGGTCAGGCTTGAGGTATTAACAACGTGATTTACTAATTAGTTTGAAGCTTTGCTGGTTACAGACTGTTGTGTAAACTCTATTCCTATCAAAACAGGCACAGAAGTGCTAGTTCCGTGAACAATCTGCAGGACTTGGCATAGATACAAGACATCAGTAGAGTATCAAAGAGGAAAAAAATTTATCATTATTCAAAAAAAGATTTTGGGATGTAGTGTAGGTTACGACCTCATTTTTTAATCAGTTCTCAGTCACTAGTACATAAGTGCTTCAGATAATAAACATCAGATTACTACTAGTCTCTGTGATGTGCTGGAGACATGAGGCTGACACAGTGATAAAATGACACCATTCTCTGCCTGCAAAGCTGTTTCAGGGTCTTTATCTTGCACAGTTTCCAGACCAGACACTCACACTGGAATCAGTTTTGCTGAATAATGATGCATCATTAAGCATGGAGTCTGAATACATGGTTTTGTGCTATACTTCGGTACAATTGGGAAGATTTATATTTAGAATTGATCCTCTGAAGGTCAAAAACCAACATAATTAACCCCAAAGTATTTTTTTCATAGATGTGCTGGTAGGATCAATGCATTTGTTATGAAGGTGTGCTGGGCACTTGCACTTGCACTGTCCTGCATAATTGATTATACAGTTGATTTAAAGTGCTCTGATCCTACTTCTTTTTTTCTTTTTTCTTTTTTTTTTAAACTCAGTACCACGAATGAACTGATTCTAGTTAGTACTTAAGAATCTGTTTTACCATGTAATTTTCCTGCCATTCTAAATAGACTGTTTTGTCCCTATTACAGTACAAATTAAGGACAGCAGAAGGAAAATTGATTATTAATTTCACTTAAAACAGAAGACCAGAATTAATGATATCACAGCTTTCTGATGAGGATGGGTAGTTTCTTAAACCAAATAGAAAAATAGCTCTAACTGTTAATCAATTACACCTGGATTAGGAGATATTACTAGCAATTAATGGTCATGTAGCATCAAAATCAATGAGGCTTGCCAAAGAAATAATGAGGCTCATAGCACTTCCACTGTGCAGCTACTGTAACCTGAAATTATTGGATCAATAAAGTCCTTTACAGAAGGTGAGGAAGCCTAATTGCATGCTGAAAAATATTAGGCTAGAATATCCTGAAGAGAGAGTGGCCAAAACATACTTGAGCTTTGCAGATTAATTAACAATGTGTTTCTGCATAATTTTCATACTGCAAGGGGAAAGAAACATCCATTTTCTTTTTGGCTAATTAATTGTATTCAAAGTGGGTCATGTTAAAATTTTGCATGATGTGAAATATGCAGATTTTCAAGATTTCAACATTAAACCCGGTGATACTCAGCAATTTTACCTTGAGAATCTGAGTTTCTAGCTTGAAACTCAAAGTAAAAGT
The DNA here is from genome assembly GCF_000277835.1 of Geospiza fortis. NCBI lineage: Eukaryota > Metazoa > Chordata > Aves > Passeriformes > Thraupidae > Geospiza > Geospiza fortis. Next base: position 6,937,710 of record NW_005054323.1, read on the forward strand.
TGAGGGGGTGGGGAGAGTGTTTTACAAATCTACATGGATAAAACTGAGTAAAATATTTGTTGAGAACCTACAGAAGCCAAACATTATGTTTTGCATTTATTCTTGCTAGCACATCACAAAATCAACATAAGGGGAGGATTTATGGGTATTTATTTCAGTGTTTTCCATCTTTGAAAAAAGTCTCCTTGTACAATAATCATCTATCTAAACATTAGTTTTCTCCGTGGCTGGTGAACTTAGGTTTGTGAGTGTTTGTTTAATTTTCTGAAGATGGGGGCTATCACGGACTATTTCACTCACAATAGTAGCAAAGTTCAACAAAAATGCAGCTTGACTTTGTGAAAAACGGCAAACAAAGCATTTTCAGGGATGAAGGCACATGTACTCGCATATAGGGTCTGTGTGCATGTGCTTTATTCATTCCTACCTGCAATTCCCTGGTCATATGATAAGGATGTCATAGAAAGTTAGAGGTTTAAGTGAAAAAACAAAAACAAAACCAAAACAAAAACAACAACAAAAAAACAAACTAGGAGGTAATTGCAGAGAAAAGGTCAAATAAATAACCCATTGAGAGTTATAAATGCTCTGGATGAAAGCCACAGCAAATCCAGGTAGGAGTCTGCAAGACTTAAGATATGAGATGCTACAAAAAAAACGAAGGAGTCCCTTGGCCTGATACTTATATACTTTTATATTCTCCAGTGGATGGCATCCATTTCAGGATCTGGATACAAAATTCAGCAGTGGGTAGTAATAAATGCACTGGCATACAAATAGATAAAGAAATGGTACTATGATAAACTAATACTTCTTGGTGTGATTAAATCTTACAGAAAAAAATATTTAAACTCTTCATGTTCTATGGCTATAATGTCTAACACTTAAAATACTTTTCATTGTTTATCTTTAGACTCACAGAACATGAAATCCAAGATTTCTGTAAAATTAATTGCTTTTTAAAACCAGTTTTCAAGAAGAACATATGTTAGGGTGTTACATTTTATTACATACTGAGGAAAGATTAAAATTGATTTATTAGTTCTCTAAGCAGCATTTTCTTTGGTCTTGCAGAACCACAGATGTATTATACTGTTTTTATTTTGTTTAGTAGTTAAGAGAAATAAAATAATGTACAAAAAACCTCAGAAAATTCTAGAGTTAAGTCTGACCTTTGTATAGTTACACCACCAGGGAAGCCAGGTATGTGTGAGGAGGAATAGCTGAAATGTCCCATATGTATCAACACTAAGAACGTTTTCTTGAAATTTTTTTGAAGTCAAAGAAACTATGAAACACACAGTTCCTGAAACCACTCTTAGTTCAGCTGCACATCTTCTCTCTCTACCAACAAAATAATTGTTTCTCAATACACTTTTAGTAACCTTCAATTTGAAATAATAATTTGAGAGGGAAAAATATGGGTGAGGAAGTATGTGTATGTTTCTTACCCAACAAAATTGTTCTTCTGCAGTTGTTGCATTTTATTCACCTTTGTAATTCAGTGCATACAAATGGATACACGGGTCATATCTGGAAATTTATAGCTGTGAAAGCAGAATGTAACTGGCTATAATACAGATACCCTGACAATGTCTACTCTGACCATACTAAGGGAAAGAAGAAGAAAAGAATGGCCTTTGCAAATTCAGTTATTTATGGTTACTTTCTTTAAGCCTGAGTTTTCTCTTGTTCAGCAAGCCCAACTATGTAAACTTCACATTAATAAGTCTCAGGATTAACCTGTGATCCTGTGGAAGGTCAGCAAAAACATTCAAACATTCAAGAGCTCTGTAAAGTGGGCTTTTAGCTCCACTTTATTTCCTTATGTGTTACTGTGTCTTAATGTAAAAAAAAAATAGCATTTTTTGCTCATTAAGTGAAAATTTTCCTTCCTTCAGTTTTCCCATAGCATAAAAACCAGGTAACTTTTTTTATACTTTTGCCTACTAGAGTAATATGTTCTTTTGAGGAGACAAAATAAATGCTTCTGCCCCCCTATATTGTCCAGGTTCATCTTCTCTACTGTCAAATATCTTCTAAATATTTACCAAGTGGTATCAGACTTGTCAAAGTGACTTAAAACAGCCAAATTAGTTGATTACATATCAGAGTAAACACTAGAGCAGAGCTTATAGTAAGTGAAAATTTTTCTTCTTTCACCACTGCAGGACTATGTTTAAATTTTCCCTTATATAACACACTGGAAATGCATCTATGAGATTTAAAAAATGTTCTCCAGGATTTTTATTTGGCAAGATAAAAGAGATGCAGCCTAATATATTGTCTTCCCTGCCCCTTCTCATTATCCTTTTGCATCCTGTCACATACGTGTAGAATTTTCAGATGTTTTCTAAGGCAGCCTGCAGGGTCTCCATTTAATGTTACATCCAGAATTTTAAAGGCTTATTCTTAATGTTTGGGTTTTTTTTTTTAAACTTCCTTAATTTTTTCTGTCTATGGATTCAAACAAAGACGCCTATCCACTGCCTAATATCAAGACTTTGTCAAAGTTAAATTCATGATGAGTGTGTAGAGTTCTTAAGTGAAGTCAGAATAATCAGGGAAAGACTTCACAGATGGAGGATGAGGTATCCAGGACATTGAATGATACCCAGTATGTGGTGCTGCACAGTACAAAAATGTGTAATGCATTGTCTGAAACAGCAGTCTCTGGTTGTATTTACATCTTATCATAGACATACATATGCTTTCATTAGGTTTTCAATCTTCTTTTCAATTCTACTCTTCTTCAGAGTATCTCATGTATAGAGAATGTTTTTTGTCTGGAGTTTGGTCTTCTGCTTAGTTTGGGAAGAGTCCCTTGTCTTCATCTCTGCATTTCCTGCCCCAGGTTTTCTTCTAAACAAAAGTTAAGAGGGTAGCTTAATATGTCTTTTATTTTATAGCACCTATATTTCTTTTTTTTTTCCCTATATTTTTCTTTCAATATTGCATAGTTGATTCTGAGTTTCTTTATGTCCATTAGGGGACTTGTGGTACACATCAATATTTTGAGCACAAATCAAATTGTGGCAAAGGCTTTCTTATTCACATCCATCATTTCAGAACTTGACATATGAGACTGTGTCCTATCCAGTATGACTTTGTTAGACAGCTCTGAGATAATTTCAACATGCTTTGGTTTATTAAACAACTGTTCAGTTTTCCAATCAGTTTGACAACTGTGTTCTTCCACACATGATGGGGAAAGGGTGTACACAATGGTCAAATATTTATGTACAGACACCCATCTTAAATTCCCAGTATGCTGTTCTCCACAAGAGTTATTGATAAAATCCTTTAATTGCCTCTCCACTGACCGTAAACTGGATGTGCAGTAGACAAAATGCTTCTCACTCAACAAAATATGAGGAAAACAACGTCAAATAAGGCACCCATAACAAATAATAGACTACTCTGCCAATAAAAGTAAAGTAAAAGCATCTTCTTTCTCATCTGATGTGCATCATGTCGCAACTTCTCATAATCCTGAGCTGATTATTACTTTGAAGGAAAAGTTGTGATTGAATCCATTGACCCAAGCAAACTCACTTTCTCTTTACTGCTGTTGAAGACATTAGCAAGTTATTGTTCAAAGGAATTTATAAAATTCATCCATTATTGGTGTTATGTACACCAGTGTGTACAATCAAAACATTACAAGTATTAAAGGGTGAAAAAATCTTACATTGGAAACTACGATATGTTTCCATTCTCTGGCACTGAGAACACACACAGCATATTCTTTGCAAAATATTTGCCATGTATGCAAGTAGCTAAATACTACAGTAACCACTCTAGCTCCTCTTGAAGCATGTAGGCATTGATAAGATAAACTTCACTCACCTTGCTTCCCTCATACTAGATAAAAATTACATCTATTTTCAGTTACCAGTAAGGCTAAAGAGTATGTTCATTTAGTCTAACAATTTGCATAAATCCGAAGTAATACCTACATTGAATCTAACAATTTTTGTTTGAATAAGATCTCTTTCAGACAAACACTCTTTTCAGAGTCTGAGCAGTGGTGATCCTGCCTTTTATAGTGAGCTATTCTAACAGCTAATTATTCCCACTGTTAAAATTTGCACCTTTTTTCCACTCTTCTTTGCTCAAGATGCTGCTTGTTCAAGTTGTTATGCCTTTGTTTGCCAGATTAAAGATTGCTTGGGTTCTTTGTTGTTTGTGTACTTGATGTGGACTCCTGAGGGTGACATTCACAACTTCTCTGAAATTTCCCCACCTTGTGATCTACACCTACCTACTAAGCAAAGTCAAAGTGATATTAAAATAAAGGGGGAAAATGAAGCAAAGCAGGTATTCTCAACTAAATGAGTTTATTTCATAGGCAGGTATTCTTTTTCTCTCTTGAGTGATCTCTCCTAGAAAATCCATTAATAATCTTTCTTATGTTATATTTCCTATATTTCAAAAATAGCTTCTTTTATCATTATTTTAATCTTAAAAAATTAAAGACATAGAAATTTGTTGCCTGTGAGTGTGTTCTGATGGAAGTGTAACGGTAAGTAATGGTGTATTCTAGTCACAAGTAAATTAAGTTAGAAACAAAACATATCTGATTAACAAAGTAACAAAAGGGCAGACTTGTGTGATGTTTTCAAACCTTTTAGCCAAGGCTTTCTCTCTGAGAAATGCATACTAGATTTCTCTGTGTTAGTGACTGTCAGAAATGATGATGAATGAAAGAAACTCAGAAGCCAGGAAAGTAGAACAGATAACCTTCATATCTTGTTTTCGAGGACACTGTTTAATAGCAGTAGAGCATTGTAGTGGCTTACCACTATCTTTTCACCATTCATGATGCAAGTGTTACAAAAATCCGGAAATACATGCTGCTGCTAGGATTTCATATGGCCACTTCAGAAATTGATTTAATTTTGCTCGTTTGAATGTGGTGATAAGTTGCAGATAATTGTAGAAGCAAATATACACTCTTTGTATATCACAGGTTGCTAAAAAGGGCTGTACCACTGAGACAGTCAGAGTAAGACTTTGTAAACATATATCCCCATATAAAATAACTGATTTTTTGAAGACATAACAACTCCCCATCTAATTTGAAATAATGTGTTAAAGTTTGTTAGTTTGTTGTGGATTTTTTCATCCTAGCGCAGTAAGCAAGTATTTCAAGATTCTTAAACCAGGTTAAATCAGAGAAACTTATTTATGAGCAATAATAGATAAGCAATAATACCTGTGAGCAGTATAGATGTTTTCCTCAGCCCAAAAAACCCTGAAAAACTGTTTCCATGTGAAGTGTTTGACAGAAATGCACAGTATGCAAAGGTATTTGTGATAGTACTTGAAAGTTGTTTTTTACCTGACATCAGAAAAACTAAAATCGACTAGCACTTCGAAGATTTTTGTTGAAAATGTTTTCTTATTCCAAATTTGCATAATTATTATAGTCTGGGCTTATTTAACCAATGCAGCTACATGTTCAATCTCTATCCACCTCCTGAGCATGGATGTATAATGTGTGTAGCAAATGAATCACCTTGCAGTGATAAAGACAATGACATTATCTAAAATGTTACTAATTGTTGGATCCCACAAAAATGTGTTAACTGATAAACACAGCTGCGTGAATTTCATAATCCTAAAATAGGTAGATTAGATAAAATATGTCTTGATCTCAGATGAAAACCTGCATTATATTGTACGTTTGTCAGAAAATTTTGTTTTGAAACCTGGAAAGCAAAAATTTATGAAATTTTTAAAAGTAAAAAAAGGAAAAAAAAGAGAAGAAATTTGGTATATCAAAAACCTACAGTATGCAATAGTCTTGAGGGATGCATGGAGGACAGAATGAGCACGCTTCTGAGAATGTCTTGTTGGCAATACAAAACATTTCTGAGATAGGCATTCTCACTGATCTACCTTTAGGATGATGAGTGAATTGGCTGACAGTTTTTTCTCTGTTTTTTGAGCATTTATCATTGCATAAGTAGAACTGCAGAGAAACACCTTTTCCAAATAATTTTACTAATTTTCTGAGCCTAACCACATAATCAAGCTGAGGTGCAATTTTTTTGTACTAAAACCAACTCCAGATAATGAAAGCTGACAGAAAATCTTTGTTTTGACAAATACAATATTTTAATTATTATGCCTACTAAATGCCTCATTAGTTATTACCGATTTGAACACAGAAATCTAATCTAGAAGTCCTGTGTCTCAGTTCTCTAGTGATGTAGAAACAGATATAATATTCTCACGTCTTCTGTTTTCTAATTTCTGAAAGTTTTTTTCCTACAGGTACTGTTAGTCTTTTTACATCTGACTTCTTAACCCTGCTAAGAGGCACATAGACAGGCCATGCTTCCTTGCTGGTTCTGTAAATATTTTACTAGGTTTTAGATCAAATAAATGAAAAATCAACATCCTGAATCTTCTACATAAGGTGTGGCCTAAGCAAAGTCTTCCATGAAGACCAACTGGATTCTAGTGCAAGCACTACTGAATATTCATACAATGATTGTGGCATCACTCATTGCTTTAGGGTTGTTCTGAGTATTTTCTGATATAATTCCTCAAATATACTGTTAACTGAGGACTATCAATGCATTATTAATTGTTTTTATTTCAGAAAGTTAGTTTAGACATAATAAAATAATTACTCCTTTCTGACTATCTTTCAGTGAAGTTACAGATATGCTTTTCTGCCATTGTTTTGATTTGTTAGTACATGCTGATAACACCACAACCTAAGGAGTCTACATGAAAATTAATTAGGCTGTTTTTTATGGGAGAGTATGTGAGGAGATAAATGGTTCATGATAAATGAACTCTCAGGCCACAAACTGGAGCATTTATTGATTCACTGGCCATTTATCCTGGAATTTACTCCCTAGCAAGAAGAATATTGCTACATACTTAAATAAAGGTTTTGAGTATTTTGCTAACCTTTCACCAGACAGTAATAAGTGCCCTAACCAAACTCATTCTGCTTTGCTTCCCATTCCTTTTGGTGTCATTATCAGCATTATTATCCACTACAGAGGCTTACCAAATTTTAATGTGCTTATCTGGAATATAAAGTTGTAAGATCCAACCTTCACACATTCTTTATAACCTCATGGTGTCTAAAAAAGAAATATGCAAACGTTATATTAATTCAGATATCTGTATCCAAGTACACTTTAAATGGGGATCCTATTTCCGTCAGAAAAGCTACTATCTGTTGGGCTTTTTGAAGCATTGGTAGAGCTTATTATGCAATATCAAATTCAGTTTTAATATTTGATGTATAGACTGATTAAATATTAGTTCCCCATATAGTTTCTAACACATATATGCACAGTTAATACCCAACATTTATGCTTATAAAATAGTTGAGACATAAGGGATTGTTTAACTCCGTGGGATTTTGTTGCCTTTGGCTAGTCTAAATGTACTTAATTATAAGATTTAAATTCATTTGGGATTTGTAAACCATTAAGGCACAAAAAGCAGAATAGTCACAGCAAGGTTTACATTTAGAATATATTTTAATTGAGGATAACACCCTTTTTTTTTCTTTCTTGATTTTTAATCTCCTCCCCTCCAGGCTCTTTCTAGAGTTATGAGCTTAATTACCTGAGAGAAAAACTATTTTAAAAAAGAAAGTAAGCCATGGAAATATTTATCATTGGAGAGTTATCTCATCTTTAAGGAGTGCAGTCTTTAACATGGATTCACAAGGGACATGTGCATGAAAGTCAAATATCATGTTTCAGACACTTGGGAAAAAATAGTTGGCTCTCAAAGAATGCTGAAATAGAGGGGAAAGGATGGCATCAGACATATGGTTTCTGGAGTAGTGGTGGTGAGTAGCCAGGCCTTTTCATCAGCACAGGCCCTTCTGGGAGTGTTTCTTATATTGTTCACTGACAATCACTTTAGACATTAGTTTTAGTTGTCAAGTGAAAGACTTTAAAGAATGCTTTATCTGATTATGTATAATGCTGCAGTAGCTAGAGGAGTGAGATGGGAAAGAAAACTGACTTTGCTGATTTGGAAATTTGAGGGCTAGAAAGATGAGGAGGAAGATCTCTAATTAATCATCTGAAATGGAAAAAATATTCACTGCTCTTGCTGGCCCCAGAAAACCTGTCATTAATAGCACAGAAGGACAAGGACATCTGACAGATGTTAAAGGTCCAAAGCTTCCTTGAAGAATTTTTCACCAGGGAAATTCTTGGTCTTAAAGAGGATAATATTTTTTCTAGAATGAGTTACTCATGCTTTCTGTTGTAGTAAAGTACAGTTGCTTTGACCTGAAACAAGCCTTCCTTCCCTGAAAGGTTTGCCTAGGGCCCCCTTCCAGAGCAAAAAAGAATTTCAAAATCCACTAAGCTATGCTACTTATGCTGTATAGAAGAGAGAGTACACTACATATAAAAAAATAAAATGATTCAGCACTGTGACACATCTTTTTTATTGATTATTCTTGTCCCTAGCCATTAGATTTTAATACCTATTACAACCAAGAGCTAACCATTATGGTGGGTATTAGTTCATTATATCAACCAGTATGTTTCTGGGATCATCTGCCAATTCTGTGCTCAGTTTAACCCAAAGGTTTGAATTCATTGATCAGCAATGTCTGGTTGGACTAACAAGTCTAAGGTGGATAGATTTTAAATTTCCTTTAGCTCTGTGTGTTAGGAAAGTGGTGTGCCTTAACCACATTATTCAGAAAGACTTTGTTCTTTTGATACTTTCTTTTAGTATTTATTTACTATTGCTTCAAGTTGTAAAGAATTCTTTTGAACTGAGACATAAGATCCATTATACTTAGGAAGAATTTAAGAAAAATCAAGATTTGAAAAATTTATGACATTTTTTTATTCTAGAAATGACGTGCAAGTCTCTCCTGCATGTGCTATTCATAGTGACTTTAAATCATCCCTTCAGAAGTTTAATTCACCCGAATAAAAAACCCCCAAGGATTTATTCTGTTAGGGAATAGTCCCTTTGTCTCTATGCCCATTACTTCCACAGAATGTTTAGTGGCAGATCCTTGGTCTTACTGGTTAAGTCTATATATTGTTCATTGAAAAGACAACAGTTTCATTGAACATGCTGACGAATGTCTGTGTCACAGTGGTGTGAAAATGGTGATTAGAGCATGCTGGTGGGAAATGGAGAGATTTATATCTATTGCGGGTAGAACTCGTCCTGAAGGTTAAAGGATTTGTTGTTGCTTTCTCAGCTGTGCTTTCAAGTAGATCAAGTGTGATCTAGATGCTATGCAGACGAGGATCTGAATCATGTAAGAAAGGGAAATAGTTTATATAAAATTTGGAGGTTGGAGATTACCAAAATAGAGCAGATCTAGAAAATCCCTGATTTTTTTTTTTGCCACCTTCAGAATTTTAATATATAATGTATTATCATATGGGGTCATTATATTAAGAAACAGCAATTTAGGAAGCTTCAATTGAGCAACAATTTTTGAGATAATCCTGAGTTATTAATTAGATTTATCTGTCTTCTTAACATGTAAAATTTACAGACAAAGATCACAAGGAAAGATTCATACAAAATATAACTATCAGAAAGGATATTTACCTTGTTCAATCAAGTGTGATTAAAACCAACAGTAAAGTAAATACAAAATTAAAGCAAACCCTTACACTAAAATAAAAAAACAACTAATCTTTCCTTATAAATGAAATTGCATATCTAGACTGCCAGGGCCAATATCATGTCATTTGTATATCTGCAACATAATTGCTAATAAACAAATGTAGCTGATTCAATTAACTTCTGTAACTGACTTGAAGCGTTATTTTGTGTTTTAACATGTGTTTAATTTACTCTTTTTTACTAGTGACAGTCGTTTCATGGTTTTTTAATTATATACTTTTCAGACTAGGTGCCAGCTGAAAAAAAATGGAGAAGTCAAAGTAAGTAACATTGCTAAAATTCATACTTAACGAATAATTTTTTGTTAAAAAAAGATAACTCTGAAAATTTAGCAAGGTATAGAAGCAAAACTCAATGAAATTCTGAGACTAAAGCTTAAAACAACCTAATAAAATAATAACAAACAACAACAACAAAACTAATGAACTAATAAAACCATCTAGCTAGATAAGCCCTCCCTGATTCTTTAATTAAACTCCTGTCTCTTTAAGGTCTTTACACTGAAATTCCTTTAGGAATCTGTGAGCTTTTTGCTGAATTAAGCAGTCAGCACTATACTTACAGAATGCCATAAAAAGTACTGAGGAAATAGTATTGAGAATAGTACCTGCTGGAATTCTGCATACTTTAGAGAGAAAAATAGCTACAAATCCTCATGTTTCAGAGGTAGAAGGCCTCAAGAACAATAATTTAAGTAATTTTTCTGTTCAGAACAGAATCTGTTTCTTCATCGTGTGGCCAGGATTCTAATCTAATTATCTTCTCCAGTAACTAATTTCTGTGCAAATTAAATTAATGTAGGAATGCCCTGAAATGTATAGCCAAATTTTTTGTGCTGTTACAATATTGTGGTATACACTGACAGTTTTTTGTCTTTGTCTTTTGATTAACACTAAGGATCAGACTATAATTTCAACTATAAATGGGTTTTTGTGAAGTAAAATACTCTTGTCTAGATAATTGGAGATAACATTCTGTATCTATTTTGGAGAGGCTGTTGTTATACATGTTGGTATAACTCTTGTTATACCTTTGCTGTTTAAGGAAGAGAATGAAAGTTTGTAGAGATAAGCAAAAGATTAAGTGAATATTTCATCTATCTCTGTATGAATCCCTCTCTTGACATTTAGAAGTTTTTTAATATTATACTAGGTTTTTTTTTAATCAAATATAGGTTTCAAACCTCACAGCTTCTATTTAACTTACTAACATTGTAATGTTGTGGGTAATTTTCACAGCAGAGCGAAAATTGCATAATCAACAGGAATCCTTGTATCCATAAGACACAGGCAAAGCCACCTAAAGATGTGAGAATGATGTTGTGAAAGGAGAGCCAGTTAGCACAGAACCTGTCACTTGGGTTAGTGATCTGTTACAGAGCAGTTGGTACCCTTCCCCTCATTTTAGACATACACTGGAAGAACTAGAAATGTGATATACAGTTGCTGTATATCGCTGGGAGGACTGTAGCTTTTGAAATCTGAAGAACTAGATCTGACTACAGCTTTAGACACACCTAAAGAGACATTTTGTATCTGAATGTATTGGTTTTTGGTAGCAGGGGGGCCACAAAGATGGCTCCTGTGGGAAGCTGCTGGAAGCTTCCCACCATGCCTGGCAGAGCTGATCCCTGATGGCTCTGAAGATGGACATGGTGCTGGCCAAAACTGGGTCAATTGGTCATGCCTTTGTGATGACATATTTAAGAAGAAAATCAAAGCTACAAGGGTTTTGCTCCTAGTCAGAGATGGGGAGGAGGTGAGACCATGTGAGGGAAAACAACATGGTGACACCAAAGTCTGTGGAGAAGGAGGGGCAGGAGGTGCTCCAGACATCAACTGTGAAGAGGGGACTAACACCAGAGATTCACCAGGTTCACATCTGTTTGCCTGAGCTCCCAAGCTGCTGCACGAACATTTTTTTTCCCTGAGAGAGGAGCTGGCACCATCTTTCTCCCTGGCATGTGGCAGGGTTTTTTTCTTTTCCTCTACCATTTTGGATCTTTTTTCTGATGTGTTTGGGGGGGTCAGAGGTGTAAGGTCCCACAGTTCAATATCTAGCATCTGTTTACCTCTTACTCTTCCATGTGTGCACTCTGATGATGGTCAATAAATGGATTTCTCTCCCCCACTTTCATCCACTAGTATTCATTTCTTATTAGCAGAAAGGCATTCTTGGAACACTTTTTTTAGAGGAAACACTCATTCCAGAGTTGTTTTTCTCCTAAATTTCTCTCTAAATCAAGACAGAAATGTAGAACAGGACTCAGTGCTCCAGTTGTCCAGTGCCCTCACTAGCACTTAAGAAGAAGGAAGGCCCTTGCCTTGTCCTGCCAGCAATGGTGTGTCTGATGCAGCCAAGAATGCTATCAATTTTCTTTGCTCCAAGGACACAATGCTGGTCCATGTTGAATATGTGGTTCACCAGGACCCCCACGTCTTTCTCTGCCAAGGGGCTTTCCAGCTGGGAAGCCACCAGCATGTACTGGTGAACGAGGAAATTCCTCCCCAGGTGCTGGCCTTCACACTTGCTCTTGTCAAACTTTTTGAGGTTCCAGACAGCTCAGTTGTCCAGCCTGTCAAGATCCATAGCTGCTCCATAGCAGCAAAAACCTTTTGCATATTAGATGTTCTTCGTGGTTTTGTACAATCTGCAAACCTGCTGAGGATACAGTCCCCCTCATCACACAAGTGATTAATCATGTAAGATTGGCCTCTGAGATAGCTGCTGGCCTCTAAGAAACTTTGTTCCACTAATCCGAGCACTCTAGACCTTGCCATTCACCCAATTTTCAGTTCAACCCTTGTCTTTCTGGTATGATCAGTCATCACAACTACCTAGAAAGCTTTTTAATTGCAAATGTACTGAAGAATGTCTCACTAAGGACTATTAGTGCCATTGCACTTACTTCATGTACAATATTTTTTTCTCTAGTAGTATTTTGCACCAATTTCCAAGTGGCACACAACAACTTTAAATGAGTTATGGTGATGAGTTAATAGTATCTAATAGGAAATGTTATGAAGTGTAGGAAGGAAAAGAAAACTGGGAAACTTAAAATACTAGACCTGTTAAGATGTGTGTACGGGGAGTAAAAAATTGTTGTTTAAGGACTTTGTACCTACCCATATTTGATGTATTGTGCTAAAAACATGTTACATACTGTTTTCTGAAATACCTGTCATGAGGTCAGTAGTTTTCCTGATAGCACTGGAGGGGGTGTATAAGATTAGAATAACATTCTTAGTATTTGCCTGCCAGTTTGGAGGAACCATTTAAAAGCACAAAATGTTCATTGAGGAACTATGCCATGATTTTATTTTGAGTTTTTTGACATGTATATTTGTTCCCTGTCACACATTTCTGGCTTTTCCACATGGCATTCCTATAAACACTTTAAACTATTGCAAAGTAATGCTTTGGTCTCTATGAATGCTCACAAGGAATTTGCCCTGTACAACAAAATGTGGTGAGTTCTATAGAAAAGGTGTTGAAAATGGTCCTGTTTGGGCGATGCCAGCAAATGTTAAATTTACTTTGATTTTTAACATTTTACGTATGAAATAGCTTTAAATAATCAATCCTATATTTTTAGTTTTGTTTGGTATGGTTTGGTTCAGTTTCAGTTTGTTTTCTTTTTGTTCAGACAAACACCAGCAGGCAAGATTTATTATTGCTTAGTAAGGATATTAATAATTAAAATCCTCCCCCATATAATCACTCATAGTAATTATTCTGTATTCTTTTTTAATGTGTAGATTTCCATAATTTCGTGTGAATGCAGTATCTAACCTGCATAAACTAGAAATAGCCAATGATGGGTAAAAGAAATTTTAAACAGAACGCAGTTCCATTGAAATTGAGTATACACTCAAAAAACTCTCCCTGCAAATTCTGCTGTAAGATATAAGCTATCAGCAAGCAAGAATGCAATTCCACAATCAGTTTAACTTGTAATGTCAAAAAGACTAAATAGTATTTATATTAGAAAAAATATGCTTGGGGAAAACAGATACTACCGAAATATTTATTTTGGTTCACTTTCTCTCCCTTCATGAAAGATAGGTCCAAATTCTAAAAAAAATTAACTACTTCCACATTTTCTTTTAGAATTCATCCTCTTTTCATATAACCAAATCCTTTGCTTTTGTAGACTGGTGTACAGTGCTGCTATAGTTTTTAGCTTAGCAAAATCTTCAACAGCTCTGCAGTTCCATTACGTGTCAGATAACTTCTGGGTACAGCAATATCAAACATTAGGATGTGATAGTTTGGATTAGACGAAAAAACTAAAATCCTAATCAATGAAGATTAATTTTGGATCATTTCCCACTGTGAGTAGGGAAAATGCTATTTTCTTGGTGATGTCGGCTGGGAAAAGTAATTGGGAATAACTTACAGGAAGGGGTAATCCTTAGGACATAATCCCCCACAGGATCTCTGGATGACTGTATATCCCTTGCCCATCTGTATATTTTGGTCTCAGCACAGCTATAATTGTAGGAGTATTAGGGTCTCCATACAACCCTGCAGCCAGTGAGCCTGTTAATCTCATTTTAATGTGATCTTTGCAATCAGAAAAATCATTGCAGCTGAGGTGACCAAATCATGTTCTTATAAATTATTTCTTGAATTAATTTTCTTCATATACATGTGCTTCTCTGTTTTACCATCGCTAACATTTAAAAGCTGTAGAGTCATATAAAAAACATAGTAATGTCAGATTTGATCAGATTATTTAATTTACATTAAATGTGTCTGTCTCTTCATTTTAAGTAGTTAGTTGTTGATGTCAAAGACTGGAAAAACTGGTCCTAAAACATAAGGTCCTAGACTTCTGTAGTGGGTTGACTCTGGGCTGGATGCCAAATACCCACCAAAGCAGCCACATCATCCCTCTCCATAGCTGGATGGAGAGAGAAAATGTAACAAAGCGTTCATTGAGAAAAGGACAGAGAGGGATCACTCACCAAATACTCTCGCAGGCAAAACAGAATCAAATTAGAGATATTAATTGCATTTATTACAAGCAAAAGCAGAGCAAGATAATGAGAAATTAAATAAGACCTTAAAAAGACCTTTCCCCACCCCCTCTCTCCTTCCCAGCTCTACCTCCTGCCCTGCCACGGTGCAGGGAGTCAGGGAATGGGGGTTATGGTCACTCCATCACATGCTGTTTCTCCCACTGCTCAAGGGAAAGGAGTCCTTCCCCTGCTCCCATATGGGATCCTTGCCATGGCAGGCAGTTCTCCACAAACTTTTCCAACATCCCACGGGGAACAGTTCTTTCCCAGGTGTTCCAACATGGGTCATTCTTCCATGAGGCAGGCGCATGTGTCCTTCCATGTGCCCTTCAGGCACAGCCTGCTGCAGTGCAGGTCCCCAGTGGGGTCACAAGTGCCACCAGGAAACTGCTCTGGTGTGGGCTCCTCTCTCCCTGGGTCTGCAGGTCCCTGCCAGGAGCCTGCTCCATCGCGGACCTCCCAGGGCCCGTGACCATGCTCCTCTCAGGCATCTGCCTGTTCCTCTGCGGGTCTCCTGCATGGGCTGCAGGTGAATCTCTGCATCCCTGTGGATCTCTATAGGCTGCAGGAGCACAGCTGCCTCACCATGGGCTGCACCATGGGCTGCAGAGGAATCTTTGCTCTGGCTCAGCCTGGAGCACCTCTGCTTCCTCCTTTTGCACTGCCCCTGGTGTCTGCAGAGCTGTTCCTCTCACAGATTCTCACTCTTACATCTATGCAATTTCATTTGCATAATAATATTTTTTTTCTTCTTAGATGTTATCACAGAGGCATTATCACTATCATATTCAACAGGTGCAGCCTTGGGTAGGAGCATCTTGGAGCCATCAGGGTTTTAATCTGCCAGACATGGAGGAATCTTCAGGCAGCTTCTCCCTATAGCCCCTGTGCTATCAAAATCTGGCTACACATAACCAATACAACTTCAATAAAGCAAGAATCAAAGCAAGATTCTCCACTACATTCCTTAAATTCTACTAATTTACCTGATCAGCAAATTATCAGAAGCAGCATTCAAAGGCAGTGTGAGAGGGTGTGTCTTGGTTTAGAGACAAGTTTAGGAGAAAAACAC
>NW_005054323.1:6953480-7021506 GCF_000277835.1 Geospiza fortis
GAGTGTTTCTTCTAAAAAAAGATAAATGAGCACTAGTTTGTCAATAAACAGTTGTTTTTTCACTTTTGGATGCCCACATGGGCAAAAAAAGAGTAAATAAATGCTAGATATTGAATATTCCATATAGAATAGATCATATTCCCTCTCCACACACACCCACACCAGAACAAAAAAAAACCAACGTGCTAGGAAAAGAAAAAAAACCACAACAGCTGACAGTGTAGTGGGGAAAAAAAAATCTCTCAAGAAAAAATAAAACTCAAAAGGTTCACACAGCAGCTCCAGCAAAACCAGATGGAACCTGGTGAATCTCTGATGTTGGTCCCCTCTTTACAGCAGATGAAGCAGATGGGCTTTCTTTCGCCGGCTTGGCTTTTCTGAGGTCTGGGGCCAAAACGAAGCACCTTTCTGGCTGATCCCGGCTGATCCTTCTCTTGCTGGTCATTCTCTCTGATCTTGGAACAGAACCAAACTGTCCAGTTGGCTTTGAAAAATGCTGCCAAAGGATTGCTGCTGCAGCCTCTCCAATGCCAGGGAAAGGAAAAAAACTTCTTTCCTAAGCTAACAAACACTAGCTAAACAAAAAAACCACAGCCTGCATGGCACCTGGACACCTGGGGATGAGGCTTTCAAAAAAGTCTGCTGAAGACTCCCAAGGCTCCCTCTGACCCGCAGACCCACCTTAAAGCTACAGCAGCCATTTCTGGGCATGATGATCAGGGAATAGACTAATCACCATAACATCCCTCAAGACAGGGTGATATACTGCTCTACGAAACTGGAACTTTTTGCAATGGCAACAAGGGTTGCAATTTAGCAGCAGCATTATGCAATAGTTAAAGAGGCAATGTAGAAGACGGAGTTACAGGATGAACCTCCAAGAATAAAAAATTAAATAGAGAAGAGTGAAGATACTAGTGTTAAGAGCCCTGTTTTTGTTAACGTCTTCACCTTAAGGTTTTTGTCTGTAAAAAATAAACCTCTCAGACAACAAAAAAGATGGCATCTTTTTCCTTAGAGCACCGCTAATGATGTCTAATAGGGCAGAGGTAAGTACTGTAGGAGAATAGTTTCACAGATTCTGTTTCACAGGTTTAGTTGTTTTGGTTATGTTCTTTAGAATATTCATTTCTCGTTATTCAGAGAGCTTCTGAGAATATCCCCTTTTGTAAAGAACACTGGAAAGAGAGTCAGAAAAGTGGCATCTTATTAGCTCACTGCTCTCAGAATTCATTTCCTTCCTTAAACTACACAGCAGCCCTGCTGGGCTTTAAAGCTCCGTGTCCCATTTTATTGTTAAGAACAAGAAATTAGGAAATCCATATGAGTCAGTGGTCTCTAGGTATACTTTTGAAAATGCAATTACCAAGTCCTTCATTTTATTTTATAGTACTGAGTTTAACAAGGTTAGAAAAATGGGATTAGATATTTACTCACATGTAGTGTATATAAGATGAAATGCACATCACTCTAACTATCCACTACGGATTCAGATTAAAACAAGTTTTTGCTGACTTCTCAATCTCTCTCCAGTTCCACATGGTAAATCTTCTGACTGAATATATCCAAACTGATCAGTTTGATTAAAGACCTTTAAAAATTCAATAACATTTTTGAATTGTATGCTCACAGGTTCCCTCACTCTGCATTAACTGGGAAAAAAAATCCCAAAACAAAAAATCAAACTATAACAACAAATCTTCAGAAAACCAACTCCAAACTCTTCCAGGCTTGAATGCTTGTGGGCCATTTATTTTTCCTGTTGGCAGGGCAGACTGGAGCTGTAATGGACAAAACTCTAATGTGTCAGAGAGGACACCCTTGTGTCATCTCTGTATTTTGCCTCTCTGTTGACTTGAAAGATAACACCAAGCAGATACAAATGTGGAATTAAAAAATAAAATTGTCTTCATGAGAGGTCTTGGGCAGTTATGCCAGTCCTTTTCCAAGCTCCTATAGAAAAAATTCCACAGAAAAAAAATAATCCGATTATTTCAAAGTGTTAATGTTTTTCACAGATGTTACCAGGGTGTCGCGGTTTAATCCCAGCCAGCAACCAAGTCCTATACAGCTGCTCACGCACTGCCTTCCCAGCAGGATCAAGGAGAGAATGGAAGGGTAAAAGGTAGAAAACTCATGGGTTGAGAAAAAGGCAGTTTGATACTGGAATCGAAAGCTGTGCACCGAAGCAAAACAAAACAAGGGATTCATTCACCACTTCCAATGAGCTGGCAGCTGTTCAGCTACCTCCAGGGGACCAGGGCCTCTCCCCATGTAACAGTCACTTGGGAAGACAAACACCATCACTCTAAATTTGCACCTTGTTCCTCCTTCTTCCACTCCCCTTTTATACTGAGCATGATTTTGTATGGTCTGGAATATTCCTTTGGTCAGTTTGGGACACTTGTCCTGTCTGTAGCCCCTCCCAACCTCCCATGGACCCCCATTGGCCTGGCAGCATGAAAAGTAGAAAAGGCCTTGCTTATGTGTAAGCCCTGCTCAACAGCAACAAAACCATCTCCATATTATCAACTCTGTATTCAGCACAATCCAAAACACAGCCCCATACCAGCCAGAGTGAGGAAAATTGACTCTACCCCAACTTCCTCATCTTGCTGTCTTGCATGTTGGACTCATAACTGCCTGAAATTTTGTACTTGTTTAAGCCCTTTCATCAGAGAAGCTCAAAGTAGCTTGCAAACATTAATTAAAAATAAAATAGCCTGAACATCTTCAAAGAGCTGTGCAGTCATTAACTACTCCCCACAGCATGCCAAGAAGGTACTAAAGATGCATCATTAGACTTGTTGTGTACACAGGACAAGAGAAGCACAAAGATCAAGGCAAACATTTAAAAAAACATGCACTAAACAGACATACACTAATTTGGGGTCTTGTATTTTTTTTTCATTGCCCAAATTGCAGCATTTTAATGACTTGCTGGAGGCCTCACAAAGTCAGAGATTCAGCCATCACTGGCAATTCCCAGTATCCTGCTCTAAGCATTAAGGGATGCTGCTACAACTCCTTAAAAGCCACAGTTGTTGTCAGAGGAATTTGTCTGTTGTGTTGTCCTTAGGTGAAAGCAGTTCATTATTGTTTTATTAACCACTGGTTTGTTTTATGCAGATATTCATAAAACAGTAACTGTTAAGAATGGTACTGCAAGGTCAGGCAGCAGTGTTGGGGGTGTGTGTGCAGTGCTGCTCTGCAGGAAGGTGCCCCCAGGGGGTAGACAAGTATGGGGGGGACAAGAGGTCCCGAGAGTGATGAGGAAACTGTGCTTTTTTTGGAACTGGTCAAAGCACCCTT
Source organism: Geospiza fortis (assembly GCF_000277835.1). Lineage (NCBI taxonomy): Eukaryota > Metazoa > Chordata > Aves > Passeriformes > Thraupidae > Geospiza > Geospiza fortis. Next base: position 6,956,793 of record NW_005054323.1, read on the forward strand.
AAAAGGATAACCCTTGAAGCAGCTCTGTTCCTTGTCCAGTGGTGAGAGTGCTGGGCATGCAAGGAAGAGGTCACCATGGCCCCAAGAAGGACTCCTCTCCTCTTGATGGACTGGAATTGAGTATTTACAGGGTGATGGATGGAGAGTTGAAATTTGGAAGATGTATTGGAAATGTGGTGGGGGGGAGGAGGAAATGCTTTTTGTGGAGTTTTCATTTTCCAGGTGTGTGTGTGCGTGTGTGTGTGTGTGGTTTTTTTTCCTTTTGTATTTTAGTTAATAAACTTTTTTTTTCTAAGGTAGAGGCCTGCTTTGCTTATTCCTGGTCACATCTCACAGCAAACACCAGGGAAGTATATTTTCATGGGGCACTGGCATTGTGCCAGTGTCAAACCATGACACCCAGTCAAAATCAATACATGGGGGAAGGGTCCTTTTGTCCTAATATTTTCAATTCCACGATTCTACTTATAGTATATATAAACATACCTCAAATTATATGCTTTAATCTTTTCATAATGATTTCTAGTTATGTCACAAATAATTTGTTAGCTGTCATTTTTTCTTGAGGTAGTAGCTCATGTGTGTGCCTATGTCTGAAGCTGCTACTGAAATATGAGTGCTTTAATACACTAAGGAAATACTCTCTGTTTCTTTGCTACATCAGAGACCCAAGCTCTTGAGGGACATGGTACCTGTGCAGAAAGAAATTGCAACAATATTTGGGACTTTTTGCTGGAGACAGAGGCATATGTCTTGGCATCCGTGGGAGGTGTGCTCCGGTGAAGGGGCTAGGCTATCAGGCAGGGGAGGTAATTTTTGTGAGAGGATAGTCAAACACTGGCACAGGCTGTCCTGAGAGTTGTGGTCTCTATCTTTTGAGGTACTCAAAGGTACACCTGGACACAGTCCTTAGTAACCTGCTGCTTCTAACCCTGCTCTGAGAAGTTGTTGGACTAACAGATCTCCAGAGCTGCTGCACCATCTCAGACACTCAAAAATTCTGTGATTTCTGAAGCAACTTCTTTGACAATGTGCTGCATATATTACCTCTTCAAGATCTTCCTCTTTGCATTATTATAACCCTCTTCTGCTCATTTTATTAGTTTTTTAAATGAATTTAAAGTTTTATAACCCTTATTGCATTCACTATGAAGTCAGTGGTAAAAATCAGTCTGCTTTATATAGCTGATGATCAGATCTTGCTGGTCTACCATTGATACTTTATAAAAATACATTTTTTTGAACATTAGCTGTAGTATTATATTTTCTTCAGGTTTTGTCTCATGGTGGTTTACCCCCTGATAACTGTGATTTTTCTTGTTTATCACTTCCTTTTTCTGGTTCTCTCAGTGCTGTCCTTATGTCAGCTGAACCCATGCTCATGTTCATGCCTCAAATTACACAAATAGTGACAGCAGGCCTCAAATCTGTAAAAATAAATTTCCTTTTGCTCCCATGGTACTGTTTCCCTCATTCTAATCTCGAGTCTTCTATGCAGTGTGTTCTGTCTTGACAGACAGAGCAGGTCATAATGGAAACTGTTTGATTTCATGCTGAGATAAGACAGAGAGTTCATATTATATTCGTTATGAAATTTACATTAATAGTGGTTTTCAAGACTGTGCCCTCACTTACTCATTGTCACATGCCACCACCACAAAAATGTGGACTGTTATAGATGAAAAAAGAAACAAAACTCTCTTGATAACATGTATCTAAATAACAAGTAGAAATTAAGCTAAACTTCACCTTTTCAAATCAATCCTTATTTGTTGGGGCACCATCCTTGTTGCAGCAGAATTACTTGGTATTACATTTGCTAGGAGAAAATCCCTGCCCTTGATGCTGAAATAATCTGAGAAAGAATTGTGCTTCAGAAAAGGGATCAGTGCAACTTCTTGTTTTGCACAGCTACTTCAAGCAACACTCCTAACTTGTTTCTCTTTTTATGTCTGAACTTTCTCACATAACACCCCTGTGAGAGACAGGTACCTGACTGCTTTTCTGTAAGGCAAACAATACCACCTCTACTTGTTGTTCCTTGCCTACTCAAAGCGACTCTGTTGTTATCTGTTCATGTTCTTGCATGATATTCATAATATATGAGTAGAACTTGGTGAGCCACATTGTAATTAAATATATAAAATATTTAGAGATAGTTGTGTGCAAATGAATAATTCAGGACTAAATAATTGTATGTTCTAGGGAAGTTTCAGAAGGGGTTACACAATGTCTGTACCGACCACATCAGTTCTCTACGGCTAACACAGTATTTTTTAAACCCAAAGGCCACTCTTACTTCTTGGGTTCTCTTGAACATTGAATGTGTTCTGATTTTTACTGCGTCAAGCTCACGGACTCATTGCATAAACACTTTCACAGGCCTTCATTTGTGAGGAAATCTGTGCACATCGGTGGGCTGGGATCCAACTGACTCAGAGGCCTTGAAGCCTGCATACTCAATAATACATACACAAGTGGGGAAATGAGATGCAATCTCATAGCTTTCACTTGCTTCTGTGAAAGTATGATTGTTTTTTTCCACACACTAACAGTCTCCTGCAGGGGAACAGTTGCCTCTTTATTCAGCCAGTGAATCTTCAGGGAAGAATTAGTTTATTGCATTAGTGGTCTTAAATTATAGTTGCTAAGGAAAACTTGGACTAATTGCTTTATGAATGGAAAATACTTGTCATTTAATTGTGATACATATCATGAAACAGTCATAAGACTCCCTGTGTTTTGATTTGGGGAAATATAAAGTTATGTCCAAAGATTCCAAATTTCACACTTCTATATAGATCCAAATATTATAAACTTTGTTTCAAAAATCTAAGTTGAAATTATTTCCTTGCACGTGTTCACAATTAAAAAGTTTTATTATCTGTTTTCTTCCTTTCCTAAATTCCTCTCCCCCCTCCTCTCCAGAATGACAATAATGATGTATATTGAAAACCCTTTGCAAGCTGAATACCAAGATTGTAATTCAATGAAGTGCTCTACTCTCATTCATAAATCACCTGAAGGCTGCTCTTGTGTCAGCAGAACTCTTCAATTGAATTACATGCTTCTACTCAATCAAGAATCATCTATATCACATTATAAGGTGACACAACTCACTCTGTGATAAGGCTGTGAGATCTACATAGTGTTACTTTTCAGAAGCTTGTGTCTCAATAACTGCAGCTTACTCTTAGCTCAGATTTGACACAGTTGATTATCGCTGTTAGCTCCCTAAAATGCCTGCTTGACTTATAAAATACATCACTCTTCAGGTGTACTCACATTTAAGGATTTGCTTCTCCTGGAACATCAAAGCTATTTTGGGACTAACTTAGACTTTTTGGAAGCATCTGGTCCCTATTTTAAGCGACCAAAAATTTCCAAAATATTTAGCTAATGTCTTAATGAAGAATATACCAGATAGACAGTATGAGTTTCAGCTAGCATTTCCTATTGTAATGACAATGCTGTTAATAATGTTAATGGCTCTCTTAATAAAATACTGTTGTTTGATATCTCTCATTTAACTTGAATCCTATATTTCCCAATTCTCACTCATTGTAACCTTCGAATATTTAAAATTTGAGATATGTGAGTCTGATATAAACCAATTGCAAAGATCAGCAGATAAGCTGGTTTTACACAGATTTAAAAATTCTGAAAAAGTTCCACCCTATGTTGTAGATAAGAAATTTAATTCATAACGCTTTTCAACTTGAGATTTTTCTTCCTCTAGGCTTCCTCTGTCATATGAGGTTAATGATATATGTTAACACTCATATTAAAGAATAAAATATCCTAAATAAACTAGACGCAAGTCTTAAAATGAGAAAATCTGCTTACTCCCTGCTTTAAAAGATTTCACATTGAATAAGCAATTTAATCAGTTCAATCTCTTCACTATTCACACTTTCCTAAATGTATAGTTTCCTTCCTTGTACTCCAAACCTTGCCACTATACCTTGACATCGTACGAAAATACAGGTTCTTTGTTACTCCTACACTGAAGCCTACTAAGCTATCAATTGGTTGCAATGTAAAAACTTGCAAAGGGCCAGCTCCTACAGACTTATACTTCAAAATTGCAAGTGAGGAGGAGTGGGAAGTAAGAATGTAGAATAAAAACAAACAACACATATTTTTTTGTGCCCTAAGTAGCCTTTTAGACTCCTTATGCCTACAGCCAGATCTCTTCTCAGAGGAGTGCTTTAAAAAATCTAATCACTGATTATGTTGAACTTCTAGCACAGACAAAAAAAACATATGAATAATTCTGCCTTTTAGAACATACTCTGAACAATGTTCAACAAGACAGACATAGGGCTAAATAATAAAACCAGAGAAAATATATAAATAGATATTTCACAGTGAGTATTCGTTGCCTTAAACACTGAAGATAGGAGTCCTCTGGTGCGAAGGGTATTATAGTTAAAGAGTCTCATTAAATATGTATGTGTAGGAGACTGATAAAGGCAAATTTGAAACTGGGGTATCTAACTTCTGAGTGTCTGATTTAGCAGCTTAAATATTGATTTGTCATAAATCATAGGAAGATAAGATATCTTGAGTTGGAAGGGAACCACAAGGATAATTGGGTCCAAGCTGTTATTCCTTGTGTGGCTACCTAAAATTAAATAATATGACTAATATGTCATCTAGCTACTAATGTCTGCATCCAAAATCATAGGAAATAATTTCAAATAACTTAATGTTGACAACTGTGAAACATAATTGGGTTTTCATGTGTGTCTTACACACACCTCCACAGACCCCCACACACTCCATTTCCCTTTCTGCTCTCTGTGATGGTGCAATCTGGTTTGTTCTTAGATTAGAAGACCAAGTGGGTTTTGCAGGAAGAACTGTCTGTATGCTCAATAACTGTATTCCAGAGATGAAGAAGCAGAGATATTTGCAATTGACTTTGGAGCTTGCATAAGGATATAAAGCATGCTGCATATCTGGCCAACTGGGCAAACTGACATCTCAATATTGCAAGCAGCTTCTGGGTGGATTCCCCTCCCCTCAGCAGGGATATCTTTCTCACTTTTGGTTGTCTGAGTAAAAAGCACTAAGATGCAGTCAAATAGAGGTAAGGGGCTTGGAACACAAACCTTGTGAGGAATGACTGAGGGAGCTGGGGTTGTGGCCTGGAGAAAAGGAGACTCAGGGGTGACCTTATCACTCTCTGAAACTCCCTGAGAGGTGGTTGTAATCAGGGGGGTGTTGGTCTCTTTCTCCAGGCAGCAAGTCATAGAACCAGGTCTGAAGCTGTGCCAAGGGAAATACAGGTTGGACATTATGAAAAAGCCTTTTGTGGAAAGAGTGATAAAGAACTGGAATGGGCTGCCTGGGGAGGTGGTGGAGTCACCATCCCTGGATGTGTTTAAGACTGGATGTAGCATTCTGTTGGTGCTAAGATGCCCAACAGGTGGGAAGAATGATGCGCAGAACTCCGTGATATCAGAAGGCTAATTAATTACTTTATTATACTATAACCATATTAAACTATGTCACACTAACAAGAACTATCAATAACTAACTAACTAGAAAACCCATGACTCCCTGCCTGAGAGTTCCAACACACACATGTGGATCCAATTGGTCAGTGACTCAAAACACCATCACCAGAATCCAATCAAGCAATCACCTTGGGTAAACAATCTCCAAAGCACATTCCACATGGGCTCAAACACAGGAACAGGAAATGAGATAAGAATTGTTTTGATCATTCTTCTCTCTTCTTCTCTCACAGCTTCTCTCAGGAGAAATCTGAGAAAGCTAAATCTCTGTCTGTTCAGAGGGCATGTGAATATCACAGCATTCGGTGCCATGGTTTAATTGAGGTGTTAGGGCATGGGTTGGAGTCGATGATTTTGCATGTCTCTTCCACCCTAGTGATTCTGTGATTCTGATTCTGTGATATGTAGATAAAATCCAAAACTAGCTACATCGGGACTTTGTTGCTTGGCAATTGTTGGAATTTGTTCCTTGGAATTTTGCAGGGCCAAAGGCTGCAAACACGTATGTTTCTAGACAAACCCTGTAGACACAGACTGTTGACCAAATCTGAGACTAAGTGGACCTAGCCACACCTAGACTTCTCTGAGAAGTTTAGAAAGCAAAGTGATCTCACTGCAGCTTGGGACTATGACTTAGTTAAACTGCAATTCACTGTAATAGAGTTGTTATTTAGACACTGCATTGACAATATTTAGGTATTGTATTTGCAATAAATGTAATCATAATCATCCATGCAATCACTGTGTCCCACTTCTTTTGCCTAGCTGAGAGCCTTCTCTCAACTACTCTGCCACAACAGCAAAAAGATAAATGCAAAACTCCTACCTAAGCTTGGGAAATAATCTGTACTCCTGAGTAATATACAGGTGGAACTCCAGTTGAGGAAAGTGTTCTTAGTAATGAAAAACATGGAGGAGAAGAAAAATTAAGTAAGTCATTTTAGTCTGTCAGCACTGTATAAATAAAAATCAGAGTTAATCCAAGACAAATGATTGATACGTGCAGACAATTCAACTGCATAAGAAACTAGAAAAATGCCAAGTACCCTTAATATTCAAAGCTGTCTGTCATCTGAACTTAAAAGCATTAAAGTAATAATCAAAACACAGCTTAGTTGTTACTTTATATGGAAGGATTCTCTCTCACAAGTTGATTGCTTTTGCCTTCAAAGAGAAGCTTAGAAACAAGACAGTACTCTAGTGGTGCGGCTGATTTTTTGTGTAGGCCTTAAGATTCTCCTTCACAGCAGTGTTCACAAAGAATACCTTAGCCACCTGATGGGATGCTCTTGTCTTAGTGAAGAACTCTAACAGGTACAGAATTTTAGAACTTGGCTTGCTCTTATGGTTCTCTTTACAACTTGAAATGGGACAAACAACCAACATTTGTGGATGACATCAAAGATATTCTGCAGAATGCAAGACGCTGTTGTAAGAAGTAATTTCCTATGGAAGGATGATAAATAGGAAAAATTATCATGATTGCTCTGAAATTTACTCAAACTTTCACTATCTCAATGCCACAGATACTAATAGACATGAAGGGCTTTGGAGAAAAGGTTCTAGTTCAGGTTTTGCTCCTTTTTTTGCTTAGATGGAAAAGAGAAGATGAAGTGGATTATGCTCTTCATCAAGTGCTTGAAGGTCTGCAAATGCAAAAGACTACACAATATTTTTTGTCTTTTCAAGGCAATATCAAAACTTGCCTGCTCCAGAAGAGAAGATGAACCAGAAAACCCAGTGACAACCTCTGAGTACCTGTTCATATCTGAATAAGAACTGGCCTCACAGAATAATCATACCAAATAACAGTCTCAGAGTGCATGCATAAAACCCCATAAAAATTTGAGTGTCTCCCATTTTCTAATTATAGAGTTTTGGTTAATTGGTTGCTGCTTAAGTAGCTTTTTCTTAATAGTACACATAATATAGGAAAAGTACAATTATTATTCAAGCTGTTCAATATTTTTATAACTACTTTTTTTATAGTACCACAATTTCAGTACTATTGGACAATTTTGATAAAATTCTGAAAGTGCCACAGTTTTGCTAGGGATTCAGCATTTCACAGGTGTGTTAAGACAACAGAAATGGACTTTCGCAACATGATGTGGTTGATTTCTCAAGATTATGAACTCTAGAGAAAAATGGAAAAGTTGTACTAAAGAAATTCTTACCTTGGGATGAACAATCTCTCCATTTCACTGCCTGAATGATTTTGCTTCCTGCATGGATACTTTAATGAAGTTGCACTGCATGGGAACAGACTTGCTGTGGCTCTGCTTATCAAAATTCGTTTCATTATACTAAGGCTGTCTCTCTATATGTCAGTTGCAACTAGTATGTATTGCTTATATTGACAATGGTAATAAAGATTAAATTGCATTATATATCATATCAAAATGTGTATTATTCATCATTCATTATATCATTGTGATGTGTTGTGTCACATTTCCCCATAGATGCAAATTTTAAATACGCACCTTAACACATATACAAATACATATACACACTGAATGTTGTTATCACTCTCGTAATTTTTCTTTTCTGCTGACAGGTGAATTCAGAACTATGCTGTATTGTTTGCATGGCCAAGTTTTATAGCAGGGGGTCTATAGGGGTGGCACCTGGGAGAAGCTGTCAGAAGATTCCTCCATGTCCAACAGAACTATTGCCAGCCAGTTCCAAGATAGATGTGCTTCTGGCCAAGATGGAACTCATCAGTGATGGTGGTAATGCCTCTGTGATAACATCTAAGAAGAAAAAAAATATTATTATGCAAATGAAATTGCATAGATGTAAGAGTGAGAATCTGTGAGAGGAACAGCTCTGCAGACACCAGGGGCAGTGCAAAAGGAGGAAGCAGAGGTGCTCCAGGCTGAGCCAGAGCAAAGATTCCTCTGCAGCCCATGGTGCAGCCCATGGTGAGGCAGCTGTGCTCCTGCAGCCTATAGAGATCCACAGGGATGCAGAGATTCACCTGCAGCCCATGCAGGAGACCCGCAGAGGAACAGGCAGATGCCTGAGAGGAGCATGGTCACGGGCCCTGGGAGGTCCGCGATGGAGCAGGCTCCTGGCAGGGACCTGCAGACCCAGGGAGAGAGGAGCCCACACCAGAGCAGTTTCCTGGTGGCACTTGTGACCCCACTGGGGACCTGCACTGCAGCAGGCTGTGCCTGAAGGGCACATGGAAGGACACATGCGCCTGCCTCATGGAAGAATGACCCATGTTGGAACACCTGGGAAAGAACTGTTCCCCGTGGGATGTTGGAAAAGTTTGTGGAGAACTGCCTGCCATGGCAAGGATCCCATATGGGAGCAGGGGAAGGACTCCTTTCCCTTGAGCAGTGGGAGAAACAGCATGTGATGGAGTGACCATAACCCCCATTCCCTGACTCCCTGCACCGTGGCAGGGCAGGAGGTAGAGCTGGGAAGGAGAGAGGGGGTGGGGAAAGGTCTTTTTAAGGTCTTATTTAATTTCTCATTATCTTGCTCTGCTTTTGCTTGTAATAAATGCAATTAATATCTCTAATTTGATTCTGTTTTGCCTGCGAGAGTATTTGGTGAGTGATCCCTCTCTGTCCTTTTCTCAATGAACGCTTTGTTACATTTTCTCTCTCCATCCAGCTATGGAGAGGGATGATGTGGCTGCTTTGGTGGGTATTTGGCATCCAGCCCAGAGTCAACCCACTACTCATTAATAGACAGACAGACAGAAAGATAGACAGACAGACACACACACACACATGTGCAGATATGTGTGTCTAAATGTACATATATTTCTATAGACTTATGTACAAACTTATTTCTGTACGTGTATGTATCTGTGTATACAAATGTATCTTCCGAAAATTTAAACATCTTTATGACTTTATATTAGTGTGACTCAATCCCTTTTTCAGTTTTGGGATGTTTTTTGGTTGGATTTTTTTTTTCATTTTGGTTTAGGTTTGTTTTTTGTTTGTTTTTTTTTTTTTTTTTTTTTTTTTGTTGTTGGTTTTCAGTTGTGTTTAAATTGTGCATATCTATATTTTTGACTTCATTGCCTAATTAGATCTCCTAATAGAAACTCTAAATTTCAGGCTATTTCATAGGTATTTATGTTTCTAAGCTTCAGTTATGTAATGCCATTTGTTGGTGCCATTTGTTCTTCCATTTACTTGACTGCAGGATGAAAACATTGAAAATACATATTTCCAGCAGCACACTTTTTCCACAGTCATAATCTATGCCATTATTATTTTCCATCACTGTAAACTTATTTTCTTTTCTTTTATTCATTTCTTGCTCATTTTTCTTAGCTTTCAGTAAGTAGTTTGTGAACAGAAGGGTGCTGGAAATTGTTAAGACACATAGCCCGGAGAAGCAAGAACACCAGCTGAGTGGTTAAAGCTGATTTTATGGTAAAACTTTAAAGCTGGGAGACTGTCATGGTATTTTTTAAGAAAAGGGAAAAATATCTCCTCAAGGAGCACGGAAAAAGGGAAGAGAAGGGAAGTGACTAGAAGCGAAGAGCATTGTATTTTATACGCGCCGTGTAGGCTTGCACCACAGATAAAGTTGATGAATGAATTAGCAATATGCAGCAAGTACAGCCCTGTACAACAGTACAATTCTTTCCTCCTGAACATGACCCAGCAGTGTGCCCAGATGGTCAAGAAGGCCAAAGGCACCCTGGCCTAGGTTGGGAACAGTGTCACCAGCAGGTCCAGGGAGGTCATTCTTCCCCTGTACTCAGCGTGGGTTGGACTGCACCTTGAGTGCTGTGTCCAGTTCTGGGCCACACAATTTTGGAAGGATATTGAGATGCTCGAATGTGTCCAGAGAAGGGCAGCAAGGCTGGTGAGGGGTCTAGAACACAACCCCTGTGAAGAGCAGATTGGGGAAAAGGGGTTGCTTAGCTTGGAGAAGAGGAGACACAGGGAAAGACCTTTTCATTCCCTGCAACTCCCTGAAAGGAGGGAGAACCCAGGAGGTGGTTGGCCTCTTCTCCCAGGAAAATGGTGAGAGAGTCTCAAGTTGTGCCAAGGAAAGTTTAGGCTAGACATTAGGAAAAAATTCTTCACCAAAAGGCTGACTGGGCATTGGAATGGGCTGTCCAGGGAGGTGGTGGAGTCACTGTCCCTGGAGGTATTTGAAAAAAAGACTGGACATTGCACTAAATATCATCGTTTAATAGATGAGGAGGCATTAGGTCATAGGTTGGATTTGATGATCTCAGAGGTCTTTTCCAACATAGTTAATCCTGTGATTCTGTGATTCTTCTTTCTCTGTCACCCCAAGACACTGTCTTAAAGAAAATGGTTTAAAATTGGCTGAGATTTATTTGTACCTGCATCATATTCCAGTTCCCTGTTTGGAATAAATGACATTGTTCTTGCTCCAGTATGTAAAGATACTTTGTTTCCCCAAGAGAATATGGGTGACCAGTAAGAGGACATATGCAGTGCTCTGGAAAACAGAAAAGACTATGAGCATCAGTGAACACTGTTGGAGACACTGTTTTATTGTAGCGCTGAATTTCCCTCAAATATTCCTTTAAGATCAAACAAAGTAGTAGAATATTGTACGAATGAGTCAGCAGCATGGAATGTCTCAATGTTGTCATACAAGTGAGCGGTCCTCTGGAGTAAAGTAAATTAATTCAATGAACCCCAATAGCATTGTTCAGATAAAGCAATGGGCTGTTTCATAGCTGGAAGCCATTGATACAACACACTTTCATTTCTTTTATAAACATGCCAGAACTTATTTAAAACCAACAACATTTACTGAATAGTTTTCTGAATAGAATTCAGCCACAGAGATGAAAATTTTGAAAACTTCTGTTATAAAGATTAAATAATTTTCAGGCACATTATACTCTATGGATTTTTTCTCTTTGCTTAAAAATATGATGAAAATTGCTTTCCTTTCACTACAATATCCTTGGCTGGAAAAAAAGTCATTTAAGTACTTCTAATTTACCATGCTGTCATTATCTGGTACACGAATTCTAGGCTTATTTGAACAGATGCTGCCTAGACAAATGCAGATAATTTTCATTTATGTTTGGATAACATTAATGAATCTACAATGAATACTATTATAACATTTGAAACACTTGAATTTGAGAGGGTTTCTTTTAGTTGTTTATGAATTGCTCAATGGCCATGTCCACACCTCACCTTTCCCCCACTCCCAATTACTGGATGTTACTGAATCTAAGCAGAACATTTTAAATTTTATTAAATTGCAAAGATAGTATATGTGGGAAAATAGGTTAAAAAAGAGCCATTTTCATTCCTTTAAATATACTTATTTCTGAAACCTGATAATAGCAACTTTATTGCACAGTGCTAATTGGTAATATCATCAATATTCAGGTAAAATGCTTAAATTCCTTTTTGTCCTGAGAAGAGTTTAGAGTATGCATTTCTCCACTCATGTTTAGAGTCTCCCTCACTTTCAGCAGTATGTCCCAATTGCAAAAAAAAAAAACCAAAAACCCAAAGCAAACCAAACAAACCCCAAACCACAAAACAAACTAACAACAAAACAATAACAGCAACAACAACGAAAAAGTAGCCCAAACAAGCAAAGGACTGGGCTATATATTTGAGTTTCATGAGTTTCTTGCAGTGCTAGTTCAGGAAGATGAATCCCAAAATTTAGTTATAATTGACAAGACAACATCATGAGTACTCACCTTGCTGCATGGGAAAGCTGTAGTAAGAAAGATGTCACTGCTTGTTAAGCACGCTGCACTGTGTAATCATGACGATAGCACAAATCAGGCCAGGGTAATTCTAGGAGATGAATTTCAATACTAAGATAAAATGGAAACATTTACACTAAATTAAATATTGGCTCATTTGGGAAACAATACCAGAAGGAATTAATTTATAATGAGTATTATTACCAAAGGCAAATGATCTGCCCAGATATGCATAAATTATCTTGATATAGTTGTATAAATTTTATGTGACATATAAAAGCTGGAGATCCACTTATGCTCCTCCATTCCTCTTTGGCATATACTGTCTGTTTGGCCAGTCTGTACCCCTCTTCTTGGCTGTACACCACGTATGGTGCTATAACAACCCATGGCTCTGGTGCAGTATGGTGCAGTACAGTTTGTTTTTCAGAATTCAGTATGTCAAAGCCATTAAGAATAATATGCACTTGAGATTATTCAGGAAAGCTGGACAGAATAGAAAAAAATTAATCTCAAAAATTACATAATAATTAAAGCAGAACATAACTTTCCCCAAGCTTCAGAATCCAACAGATAATCATTGGATCCCCATTCATAAAATCCAGGATTTCTGCTGGAAGTATTCAATATTCCAAAAGTGGCAGAATAATTTTTAAGGATAGCTTTGGAAGTGCTTTAAGAAAAGATATCATGACAATATGTCTATTTTTTATTGCTCAGTGTCTTCTTGTTAATTTTAAAATTTTAGTATGGCCAAAGAAGGTGATAAAAAAACCAAAGAATCCAATTTTGTCAGTATTCAAGACAGAAATTAGTCTCTCCCTAAAGGATTGGCTGTGTGAATTGTCAGAAGTGTGTCATAAAATTGGACACACCACCTTTAAATATTTGAATCTTTGTCCTACAGTCTTGCCTTGTGTAGTTACGGTTTCTGCTTTTCAATCAAGATAAACCATTTTATTTGAAAGAATCTCCTTGGTTATTTGGGGCAGAACAATGTGTTCTCTTTCTATGTCCCTTTTCATTCCCTGCTGCTTTCATTATTAGAACATTTTGAAGAAGACCAGTAGGCCTGTCCTGAACTTGTGTAGAGATTTATTTGCCTAAGTTTAGCTGACAAATCACCAGAAGTGCTCTGCAGCATAAAGTCATAGTGCTGATGAGGAAAAGCATACAACTGTATTTAAATAATCAAAGCATACAATTTAGAACATGCTAATGAACATTTTACTAATCTAATCAAACTGTTAAGGAACTTGGTTTAATTTAAAGAGAAATGGAAGTATGAATATCTTTCAAAATGCTGTTACAAAAGTTTAATCCTGGTACAAACAAAGCCTTCCATCAAAATGTTATGCTACATCTGTCATTTGTGGTACTTATGGCTTCATAAAGTTGTAGGTCTAGAAAACACCAAAGTTTTATAAAATGAACATTAAAATGTAAACTAAAATCAGCAGCTGTAAAATCAGGCTTCTTTAAAGGACCAGGAGAATGTAGGAAGAAGCTATCTGGAATGAAGCTTCTGACTTCCCAGGTACCTTGAGGAGCAATTCAGTAAATTATACCTGCCCATACCTCTTTTATTATTGCATTCCAGGGTTAGGCTAAAAATAGTTGTGTTAATAAATAAGGTCAGAATGTTTGAACTGTAACTTGAAATAAAGAAGTAGTAGTAGTTCTGTGGCTGGATACATTTATCACTCTTTGTCTCCTTCTCATAAGGTACATATAGACTGCCTGCTCTAAATATTCCTAGAAATATTCTGTTGTAGGCTTTCTTTTCAAATGACTTTTTGTATATTACATTGTGTTCATGCAGTTTAGCATGATGTAGAGACCTCAGAAGAGTTCAATACTGTTATATGGTGTATTAGAATAGCATTCAGTATTTCAAAAGTCTTTGGAGAGTTTCTTTACATGTGGTTTTATATGATTTTCAAGTACAGATATCTTAAAACATGAGGGTGGTTCTCCTGAAAACCATTTTTTAAGAAACAGAAGCCACCATTCAGTCTATGAATACAAAAGTCTTAAAAACACTATTCCATAGAAATTTGCAAGAATCCATGGGTCTCTGGGCTGTTGTATGAGTCCAGCCCAGCTAGCTCTGGACTCTGGCCCACATGGTCTTGCATAGACAGAAATGAAAGATGAGAAGCACTCTTCTCCACGTGGGGACAAGAGTCCTGTTTATTGGCTTGGGATGGGACGCTGTGGTTCCGGCAACCACCCAGGTGGAAAAGAGGGCGTAACATACCTGCAGTGGAGTTTTATAGCCAAGGAGAAACCACCAAGGTGTATAGCAGGAGGGTGCATAGGGGAGAGACCATGGAATGGGAGAGAGGGAATAACAATCTCTGTGGCATAACATTCTCAGTACAAATTTCCCATCACCCAGTGCAAGCAACAACTAAATAAACTATTTAGTGCAATACAACAGAAATTAAGTTTCATAACTTGATTATCAGAAGATTTGAAAAATACTAAACTGTACCATAATTTACTTTTTCTTCTTCCTGTTCCAGAATGCAATTTTAAATATCCTAGGAACTAAGACTCTCTAAGAAAATTCTAACTGCTTCAGAGTCACTGTATTCCTGACATGGTAATGTTCATGCACTTGAACTTATATTGTGACTCTTGGAAGAATGGCAGTTGCAAATAGATTTTTTTTCCTGGCTGAATAGGTGCTCATAAATAAAGCTTAGAGATGTAACCTGCTTTATAAATGGGTAAGATATCCTGGGGCTGAAAATAAGTCACGAAAGAAAAGATACAGTAATCTTTGCTTATACCAACAGATATTTTTAGAAAACACATTTTTAAACCACTTAGAGGTTCAGTCAAAACAATAATTCACTTTCTGCAGACTTTCCTAGACAGTATATCTTTACTGCATAGTTAATTCTAGCTGTTATTTATCTATTATCCCTTTCCATCTGAACAAAGAAGCTCTGAGCAGGATTTAAAAGGGCTTTAAATCTTATCCATTTTACCAAGATGGAACATAGGCTCCATTAAGAGTCAGGATGATACATAAGTGGTGAAGATATAAGTGAATGAAGTATTCTGAATATTCTCCTGTTCCTCTTTCATTATTGAACATGAAGAACAGGTATAATCTCCCACAGAGATCTGAAGAAGGATACACAAAAGAATACACATACCTGCTATCCTTCCCCAGACACAAAAAGAAATCTCATATATGCCCAGGAAATACTTGCATAGTGTACATGACAATCTAAAATACAGCAAGTACCTGTGTTGCTGAAAACACTGGGAAACACAAATGCAAACAAATTTTTTTCTCTGGATTTCAGCAACTTTCTCCAACCCAAAAAGGATCAGTGCTCCAATGCAATATGCTAGTATACTGAAGAGAAGAGCAAGTGCCCTGATAGCACTTAGCAACTGTGCAGCTTTTTCCTAGGTGTCTGTCAAACTTATATAAGGATAGATATCAGTTATGACCATGGAAAGATCATACAAATCAAATGACAGCATGTGAGTATGATACAAAACTGCTGTTATCTGAGCTTAGACCACAGTATGCTCCATACCTAGAAAGAATTTGGTATGTCTAGAAGCAGGGGCAGGCTCATGCCAAGTGAGTAGGTAAAGTTATCTTTCCTTTGCATGGAACTTTTCAGCATATTCTCCATTTTAACTATTAGAGACGAGAATTCATTCATCTTTCTGCATCAGCACAAAAATCTACATCTGGCATGTGCTGTGTGAAGCGCAGTGCAGCAAAATTACTTCTGTTCACTGCTTCTCTACAGTGGAAATATGTCCAAAGATACCCAAATGACCCCTGCACCTGTGCTCTATCACACTCTGGGTTCAGTGCTGAATTTCAGCAGCAGAAATCAGAAATGTGCCTTGTGCACATGCACTACACTGGTACATATCTATCCACTTCAAAAAGTACAGCGTGACCTTCAAAACCGACAGGAAAATCATAATATAAGAAGGATATTTAAAATCTGGATGTAAGATTGATTCTCAATTTCAAATACTTCAAGAGAATAAATAATAGGTCTGAACTGCAGAAGACAGACAATGGAAAAATACATTCTGTATGTCCTGTGAAATTGTCACTAACTTTCTAAAATGGGTGATATCCAATAATTATAATTTATTGACATAATGAAACATAATGTATTTATTTAAATTGATTTTTCCTCTTTTATATGTCTTCATTTCTCTCATACTACAGTTTTTTCCATTTGTTCCAGCAGCTAACATGGTAACATAAAAATAGTTGGTCAGATTTGATTTAGTTGTTTTGTTTTTGAAAATAATTTACTTAGACTTTTTTATTTTCTATGAAGATAAATTAATGTGAAAAGAAAGAGATAAGATAAAATAGAAGGCACTTGTCTTTATTCATTCATTCATGAAGGTGAGATTCCTAACATGGGAGAAAGGCATTTTTAATTATATCCTGTTAATAGGATGGGCAAGTTTTTGCCCTGCTATCAGAAAGTGACTATACAGAGACACTATGACTTATTCTTTTTTAAATGGAAGACTCTTGAACTCTGGACTGTGAGCTGTAGCATAAAATCTATTCTAAGAAGGGCAACTGTTCTGATCCCAGTAAATATAGCTTTTAAAAAGGGTTGAAAGCCCAGATGAATCAGGAGATTAGTAATAGACTGTAGAGCCTTTTCACTGCGAAGTCATTAGTTCAAGTGCAGCCATGACTGGCAGGGTTTGAATCACGGCTCTTTGATGGCAGTTAGAAAGCGTGTATGAAGAAAATTCTGTAGTCTTTGTTCCTGTTTTGTTTTAGAGGGCATCTCTGTTACAAAATCCTCATTATTAAACATTCAATAGAAGCCTAGTCAACTAAATGGTTGCTCTGTTTCAAGCTCTGGCTGTATGTTGGAAAACAACCTTTTTTACATTACTATGAGATTTTTTCACTCTGAATCCCCATGTCAAAGGAAGTAGCATCTGCATGCAGAGTAGACAAATGTCAGCAAATCTTTCTGCTCTGGTTTACTGACTGTAAAATGCAGACAATGCTTTTATTGACTCCATTATTTGACTTCCCTCTTCATTTACATCCTAAACTCATCACAAAAAAAAATGTTTTTCTTGATGCTATATGTGGTTCAGAGCAGGGAATGTTTACCTATGAATAGTATTTATGGCAGTGGGATTCTTAGTTGTCATAGCTGCATTTCCCTGAAACGCAAGAAATAATACTGAAAGAGGAACATAGACTACATTTGAAATCTAAGTATGCAAGTCACTTAGTAAACATGTGAAATGTTTCTTGTCTAGCTTCTTTGTATATAAAAATTTGTGTCCTCTTTATACTTCAATGTTCAGATAAAAGGAAAACGTTCTGTTTCTTGAGATCCCTTGTTTCTCGAGATCCCTTGTTTCTCTTAGCTCTATTGTGTCAGTGCACATTTTACTAAACATATATCTCTAAGTGGCTGCCACTTATACTTACCCAGCACAGACTAAGTGTCAAATTTTCAAATTTGTCCCTGTGTGGAGATGTTTCTATTTCTTGAATATATGTAATAAATCAATACAGTAGATCTCATTATTTTCTTGGGTAAAAATTACTAAAATATATGTACATTAAGAGAGGACAAGCTTAAAAACCGCTCCTAATGTTACCTGTGAAAGCTACTGCAGAAAAACAAACAAATAAACAAAACAGAAAGCAAACAAAATTGACCAGAAAAAGGTGTGGCACAATATCTTGACGATGAACATTAGCTTTATGCAAAACTGTGGGCTGGATATATGCCTCTGTGACAGGTAATAACTGTCACCCTTCATTGAGGACAGCTGTAACAAGCCACTTGTGAATTGCCCTAGAAAAAAGGAGTAGCCATCACTGAAAGCACATACTTTTCTACAATAAAAACATATTTGGGTGATAAGGCTTTGCTGGGGTGTGTTTTGGCTTGTTGGGGTTTTTTTTTTGATTTTGAGTTTCTTTTAGTTGGGGAAATTTGCTTTATTTTTTTGCAGTTTTTTTTCTGTACAGAGACATGTGTCTACATGTAAGAAAGAGAAAGGAACGACAACAGCATCATTGAAAAATATTAAAGAAGAAACAGAAATTAAAGAACCTCCTGAACAGGCGCTGAGAATATAGCTCTGAGGAAAGTTTAGAGCCGGGGAACTTTCTGGAAAAGCATTCGACAGACATGGAGCTTTAAAGAAGTGTTCTTATTGGTCACTTGATTTGTTAACATTTAGGCAATTGAATATTTGGATTATGTCTCTTTCTCTTTTAGCAATTATTATTTATGAAATGAAAAAATTATGGCGGAAAGATGTCAGTTTATCTGGTTATAATTTTCAAGGGAAATTTTGGCTCCTAATATTCAAACAGGCCCTGCTTCATTGCTGTTCCAGATGTGATATTGAAGCACAGGCTCAGGAAGGCAAAGGCAAACCTTTACAAGAATTTTAGGTCTAAAACTGTTCTTCATGAATATGTGGTTACTGAATTATTGAATTATACCATGCTGAAGGACCTATGAGGTAAATTCAGGTGTTCTCTGGGCATTTGCTAAGGCCTTCTTTTTCTTCTTCACAGTCACATCATGCAGAAAAAAAATAGATCAAACTATTTTTTTACTTTGTCACATATAGTGAAATTAAACACAGCTTTCTTTTCACTCTTCTCATTTCAGTCACATATTTTGCAAATTATTTAAAGAGAAGGAGAGCTGGACTTGATACAAGCCACCTTAATAAGAGAGCAAAAGCTGCACTGACACTGATATCTTATAAAATAAAATAAAAAAATTAAAATTAAAAAAATTGGCTAAGAAGTCAACTTTTTTCTTAATTTGAGGATAATAACAATGAATGACTACATGATTGAGCTGAGCAGATCATCACTCTCACTGGACATACTCTGTATCCTTTGGGAACACTTTGTATTAAAAAAAATTCTGAACATTCTCTGTGACAGCTGCTCACACCCAGTAAAAAGGATACAACAGGATATAATTCCAAATTAGTACATAAGCATCATTTAGCCAAAGGGAATGAATGACTTATGGAGATTGAAGGCTGCCAAAGATTGAGACAAAAGCTGGTGAGAACTAAAAATGTATCATAGAAAGAATAGATGGAAGAAACTATTATGAAAGGGTAGAATTGGGTTGAAGATATGATTTAGGGAAGACTTGTGAGACAAGGAGGTCTGTAATTTCTCAGCAATTTCCTTATCATCTTTATCTGAAAATTTGTGCATGGAACTCAGAATTTGCTGACACTTTGCTACTTGCCAGAATAAAAATAACAATTCAGAGCTTCTGCCCAGCTCTTGTTGTATGAGCATAGCACAAAAAGCCCCAGACTGTCTGGGTGACCTCAGAAATAAGTTGACTCAGATCAAACCTTCTTTTACACCCTCCTTTACACAGGCCAGTGACATCCAGGTACTACATTTGCAATATTAGTAGGTTGGTATCCTAAATTAAAAGACCACAACTGACATAAAACAGGATTAAAAACTGAAATGTAGGAAAAACCCATAAAAATAGCACTAAGAATATATGAAAATGTAAACATATAGAGTAAGGTGAATTTAGTGCTGCTTCCAACAGATACGTAAATTTTTTAATTGTTTGCTGTTTCTAGCAAGGAGCTATATTACATGTATTCAACACATTTTGGTAGGCATTAATTCAGTTTACCATCAGGTAAGCTCTGGTTATAAATGGCATAGAGCTGCTAATGAGATAGGTAAAGGGAATGTGAATACAGAAATACTTTTCTAATTTGCTGTTACTGTAATTGAATTTTAATTGTTTTGAGAGGATATACTAAATTAGGAGGAACCCTCCCTTGAGAGTGGAGAGTTGTGGATAGACTAGAGAGCTGAGCAGTCACCAACTGCATGACTTGCAGAAGAGCCAGTGCCTGATTCTCCACCTGGAACAGGGTAATCCAGGTTATATGTAAAATTTAGGGATTGAGAGGCTGGGGAGCAGCCCTGCAGAAAGAAATGTCTCCTCTCTCTGGTGAGCAGCAGTACAGCATGAGGGAATGGAATGAAGCTTCATTCATGAAGGATGATACTCCTGGTCATATGATTTAATTTTAGGAGTTGAACTTAATGATCTGTATAGCTCCCTTCCAAACTCAGATATTCTGTGACTCTATGATTTTACATTAAGTGGACTCAACAGTCCCATTGCTTATTCTTTACTTATTCTGTTAATTTTGTGGTAGAATGTGGATAGAACTTTATTCCAATTCCTGAAAAAGAGCCCATTATCTTGATAATAGACTGGCAGGAATATGTTCAGTGATAAAGCTTTAAGTTACTGTATTTACCTCAAGACTGCAGGGTTCCTCCAGGCAACAGTGCATAAGCAGTGCAGAATAAAATTCAGATGACATAAACAAAACCCTGTGTGCACCAGGAAAAACTGTTCTCTGCTGTCCTATTTCTGTCAAGCATTGCAGAGCTAATGGGAAGGCACTCACTTGATCTATTTGCTTTTCCCAGTGATTGATTAAAATTCCCTAGCTTTTGTAGAGGCATGAAACCATTTCATCAGTCCAGCCAGGCACCCTATGTAATTTAAGTTTGATATTTTTGAGAGTGTGTTTACCATGATCTAAATCACCAGAATAATTTTAAGTGTTCAGCCTGTTACCCACACATATCCTTTGCATCATTTTTTTCACAACAAATGCACACTCTGCACATGAATTAAACAGGATCATTTGATAGGGTGCATTAGTAACAATGTGGCCTCATTTTGCTCTTCTATATGTTAATTTTGCTCAGAATGCAATGGCAGTTACCCTAGATTTACACAATTTTAAGTAAGAAATTGTGTAAATTTAACCTTCCTGTAGCTGCAGAGCAGAATGCCACACAAAGTATGCTAATTGAAAACTACGGCAGTTATAAATATTTCACAAAATGTCTGTGTAAGATTTATGATATTCTCTGCTTCCATGCATTTGTAGTAATCTACAGTAATACTACTTTTACAAAGCCAGATAGTAAATCCTTTATTTCCATTAGTATGCACTCAGTCATGAATTCAGGAGTATTCCTGTGATTAACAACTCACCAGTGGAATGGAGAGATCACTATTCTCAGCCCTTCCTCAAAACACATGTAATAGAGACAGTTAAAATTTCTATAACGAAGAAGATGCTATCAGCATATAGGAAAAAAAAAAGAAACAAGGAGTACAATTAATTTCTTTATTTTCAGGGGTGTTTGGACTTAAACACAAGGAAAGAAAGCAGTATGCAGAGGTAAAACTGTATTTACCAGAGAAAAAAAAATCCTTGAGGCAGAAGTACCATCTTTTTTGCTACAGTAACTGAAGCCTGTGCTCTTAGCCTTTGAACATATGTGCATCCTTTTCATATAACCAAATAAAAAAATGCTGCAAGTAAGTGAAGAAATATTATTTTGCTGTGACACTGACTGCTTATTGCTATGGTAAGTGGCAATCCTGTCTTTCTTTCAGTTCACACTCTTGAGTAGTTCACTGTTTCATCACACTGCTTTCTGTATTTCAAAGGCATATTGTCAACATCAATCCAGCTTCTATTTAAAAAGAAATGGGCGGGGAAGAGGTTAGGGAAAAAATACACAGGAAGAAGCATCTGAGTATGCAGGTTTTCTCTCTCTCTCTTTGTCTGACTTCTCTGTTTAGGCTGCTGTGTTTTCTATCTAGGGCAGTGACTGTTTTCCTCGTGCTTTTATATTTCTAGCACAATTTAATTTCCATCTTGGCTGGAGATTGTAGCACAAATTAAAAATAAAATACTATCTCATTATATGAAAATGACAAGTTTTTCATTTGGCAGTGTTCTTTTACTTCCTTCTTGTAATTGCTTCTAATGGTGACCACTAAAGGGCATCCTATTAATGCTGTTTAACAGAATGAAATAAGACACTGGCAACTAAAGGAAATATTTTTGTCTTCATTTATAAGATCTTTCTATTTCATATGTAAAATAAAATATTTTTTCAGCATTCCTAGTTCATAATTTATTTAAGGAGACTTTTTGTGGTCTATACATATTTTCTCTTTTAACTTCTGAAAATTATGTGTGCATGCCTCACAGATATGAGCTAGGAACACATGTGACTGTTCACAGATTTAAAGCAATATTAATTATTTTAAGTTCAGCTATAAAAATAGAAAGGATTGCAGAAAGCCTAATGGTCACTGGATAATAATAAAAATATCTGTATTCAAAAATGACAGACTTGTGTTAACTCATGGAATGACAGGTTTTATGTAACTTTAAGCAATTACTATTATAATTATTTAAGTTCGTTCCTTTCATAAAAGTCTCCAGACACTCATACAAATAACCTAAAAGGATTTTTTTTCAGGAAGGGGGAGAATTGGATAAAAATTATGTTAGTACAAAGCTGTTTTGTCTTGTCTTTTCTTTTGTTTACAAGCCAAAAGAGGAGTACATTTGTAACTTATCACTGGACATAATTAGCTAATGTTAAAATATTGATTTTACATTAAGCAAGATAAACGTTAAAATATTGACAATGAAATGTGCTTCTTATTAAGACTGTCACCTTTTGAGATAAAAAGATATTGTATTCTAGACAATCTTCTCTGTAATTTCAATATGTAAATTTCTTACTATATTACAACATGGAGAACTGCTTAGTCAGGTATGGAGAACTTTCAGTATGCTGGTGCTAAATAAAGGTACAGGTTAAAAAGCCTGTTTGGATTAAATAAACTTAGGGCCCAAGTTAATGTATGAATCACTTCAAATCATGCTTTCTCATTTTTTTTCAGAAAATCAATCATGTGAAAAGGATGTCAGAATTTTCATGAGGCACTATGTAACCTTGCACCTGACCTTACAAACTTGCTGTCACTGTGATGATCACAACTAGAGCTCTTTTTTCTTGGCTTCTTTCTAGTTCTCTTTGGAGATGCAGAAAACAGATGCTGCTCATCTAATTAAGTAGGTTAACAAAGTTCCTCAGCTTTAAGGTATTTTTTTTCTTATGACAAAATGGAACTAGAGCCTGTAAGTGTAATGAGGAAGAAAGGCATTCACCCTGTAATATTTTGGCATTTGCTTTTCCATGGGAGCATCTAGATATTTTTGTAAGCACAATTAATTTTACTGGTCTCCTTGAAAGAGATATTATTTGTATCTCACCTATTTTAGAAAAGACTAGGCTTTACAGCATGAGTAACAAAGAATCAGCCTTAGCAATGGAGTATGATCTTCAATTCTGTGTGACACTGCTATTGGTACTGCTTCTCAATAGAAGGACAATAGAATAGGCAATGTGTCAGCGCAGAGAAAAAGGTAAAATTATACTTAGGAAACTTAAGGGCAATGAGTAGTCTCAAGTGCAGGTGAGACCCTTGATAGGCACAGATATTCAGCACATTTGCTTGGAACTTTTCCTAAAAACAGGCATTCCAAAAGCATAGAAATGGCTTTCAAACCTTGAAGATACATGGTATTAGGATAAGTTTACCGAAAGGATAACTTTCAAATGAAAAAGATAAGATTTATTGTCTCACATATATTAACATAATAAAAGGACATAATAAATTTTGCCCTGGCAGAATTTTTCTGAGCTTTGTCTATTCATGCTTTCAAGTTCAACAACTCCACGTATCTTCACAAGCTGAAGCAAAGTCCTCAGGCAAATAAACTTCTGTCACCGTGGGTGCATAGTGGGTTTTATATTCTTTACTCATGCCTGAAGCTCCCCCCTCTTTTCCCTTCCTTCATCTCTTCTTGCCTACCTCAAAAGATGGGATCTTGATTTCCTGGAAGAAATTTCCACCTAACTGAGTGAACATCAATTAATCTTGGGGCAAAATATTTTTTGGTTTACAAACATATCACGTCCTCTGCAGATACAAAATGCAAGCAAATGTCTTATGCACTTCCTGTCACAGAAATTGCAAGAATTCAGTCGGTTTTTTTGTACAAATGCTAGCACCTTGGGAGGATCTCTGTTTTCTTGTCTTCTCAGCAAACACAGGCAATACTGGAGGGACACTTGAAGACAATAAAGCATTTTTTTGTGTCGCATCCCTGTGCTCTTTCCATTGAGTCTGATGGAAGGCACCAGTTAGAGAAAGGCCTGTGAAGGTTCACCTTTGGTTGAACCTAGGTATGTTTCTTGTAGGTTTCTGAGGAACTAGTAAGCCACCAGAAGGTATTCATAAAGATATTTATAAAATCACTTACATAAATGAAATTATTGTCAAAAAATTTGTTCCATTAGCAAGCAGAAGCAGAGGAGCTGCAGTAGAAATTTCAGTTGTTACTTGTCAAGCCAAACAAGCATAATCATGGCCCTCTTCAGGTTTCTTTAGATTCTGCCCCCTCAAAAATATTCAGCAGCATTGTACCTTAGATGCAATGCTTCTAGGTGTGGTGAGAAAGCACAAACACTTTTTCCACGCAGTTCAGCTCATGCCATCTGTCTCCCTTGAAAAGGCATCTTCTGACAAAGAGGATGGCTTTTAGACCGCAGGGAGTCTAGAGAATATGATTGCCCTAGATCTTTTTTAAAATGAGGTTGGGCCTGTTTGAGCCCACACCCACATCCTCTTTACAGAACCAGGTACAAATATATTGTCATTCTTTAATGAAAAATTATTTAAAAAATAACTTCTCTTGCTTCACTGTGTCCCATGGATTTTATCCCTAAAATGGGACAAGAAAAAAGAAAGAAGAAAAAATGCCTCTATACAAAGCCAGAGATACTGTGACCTGAGAACATTCACTTTTATAAAGGATACCATATTTCCTGCTCATTCTCTGTTTCCTCCATTTCACCTCTGTGGTGCATTGTGCTCAAACACAGCTATTCTGAAGCTAAAATAACCATTAAAGACTTATCATTCTGGGTGAGACTCTGAATACTTCACAAAGCATTTTTCAAAAATGAACTTATTTTATCCCTGTGAAATAAAACAGTATGGAAGAAGAGCTGTAAGACTGAAGTCAGTGAAAAAGCTGATTATAACAAAAGAATCTAATTTTTAATCTTAGATTCTTCTAGTGTTATATTAGTTCTTTTTCCTGCTTTAGAGGATGTGAGGATGCCTTACATCCTCATGGACTAAAAATGGACTAATCATGGAATAATAATGGACTGAAAAAATATTTAACAAGTATTAAACTAACTAATAAACCAAACCAATTATTTTCTGGATGAGGCCTAAATATCTGTCTTTACAGAAAGAAGAAATAGATCTAAAATATAAAAAAAAACCTGCAAAGTTTAAAAAAAAGTGGTTGTGTGCACGCACACACACATATATTTAGCAAATATGAATAGTCTCTAAAGGTATAATTAGTGGAGAAGGAGACAGGAATTTAATACTAGGCAAGAAATAGGCCAATTCAGCTGAGGTTCCCTACTGCACTGACAGCTGGCTGAATCTTTATATATGTTGGATGTATAAGTACTAGTGATTTATCGGTTTGTTTTTCTCTAGCATCCTTTGTATGACAGTGCAGGAGAAAAAACTTAATAATGATCTCCAAACTGGATATTTTGCTCCTTTATTTCTTTTCTTTGTTTACTTGTTTGCTGGTTTTTTTGTGAGATAGGGTAGACATTTGTATGATATTCCACTTTTGAAATTAGGGTAGTCTGAAATGAATATATTCTCCATCACAAGTGAAAGGAAACTTTGTTAGTTCTCTTCAAATACAGTGAAAGCATGACTATCAAGAAGAATACACTGGAAAATTGACATTACCTGACAATTTATGTCAGGTAAAAACCAGAAAATAGAAAGAGTCTGCAAATTTGCTCTTTTTACTTAAGAAATAATTATGTACTACAAAAATATAAGAAAATATTAAATATTGGTTAGGTAATCGAATTGAATCATACCTACACTTTCAAATAAGTGCTTTTCAATATAGTGTCATAATACTTTCTCACATACAATAGCTGTGATCTGCATCTCTTTGTTGCAGTATCTCTTCTGTAGCTATACAGTGTTTCCCATATTGTGCTGTTGTTGTTTACTGTTGTACTGTTGTTCATTTACAGTGTGATCAGATTTGTATAAAAAATTTGTGTTTGCCTTTGC
This sequence comes from Geospiza fortis, assembly GCF_000277835.1. NCBI lineage: Eukaryota > Metazoa > Chordata > Aves > Passeriformes > Thraupidae > Geospiza > Geospiza fortis. The sequence goes on from NW_005054323.1 coordinate 6,983,108, forward strand.
ACCTTTTTTAAAATTTACTGCTAACTCAATCTGCAGATATTCAAGGACCTTTGCCATAGCTTTGGTGAATGTAATGATCTATTTTCAGCTAGGTTTTCAAGGTCACCCTCTATTCAGCTTAATCTAACACCTTTATTTTGTCTATTTTCTCTGAAGAACCACATTGTCTGAAAACAAAATCTTGTGTGAGGTGAAGTCTGCTAGATTCCGGCCCTGCCTCCCCATGGAAGTGTCTGCACAGGTGAGGCAGATGATCCACTCTAATTCAGGGTTAAGCAGTCCATACTAGAAAGACAGCCTGATGAGGTTGTAGTGAGTCAGAAAACTACCAAGAAATACAAGGAGGGCTGTTGCTGTGGTCTTACACGAGAATTTAGAGTTCTGCTTGCAGGCCACAAAACTAGAACTTTCCTCCAGGTAGGGGCTCTTATCAACTACACAAACCTTCCAGGGTGTAAACTAAAAATGTCTCTCTTGTCTTTCCCCATCTCCATGTCAGGTACAAAATTTTGCTAGAGAAATTTGGCTGTGCCACTCACTCTGACTCACTGATTATATATTTTGTACAGGCTTGAAAGAAAGTTCAGCACTTGCTTCAGGTGGACTAAACTAAATAGTAACCACTTTTCCTGTCTTTTTACCCCACTATTTCAAAGTCATAAAATGAAAGGAATAATTTAATTATACCATTTCTGGGCTTTTACTTATTGTTTACTATACTATTAGTTCTTCATTATTTCTACCATGTACAAATTGCATATTGAATCAGCTTTTTTGGGTTTGGCCCAAAAGAAGGTTAAGAAATAAATAAAAAACATTCTCATGATCTCATCTGCTATAACAGTTTTCTGCCATTTCACTCAGCTTCCCACACAGAGCTCAGTACTGCCCTAAATGTACTAAGCTGTTCCTGGGTTAGTACCTTCACTTCTCACAGCTAAATAGCCCATATAGCTGATTCTGTTCTTGTTCTATTTTCTCTTTGATGTTCTCAATCAGGCTGACTATGACCTTCTGGAATTTTTAAAATTATATATTGCATAAATTATTTTATCTCTGGGATTTTCAATATTTTTTCTCTAACACAATTTTTTCTATCCATTTCCATTTTTTACAAATAGCACTATTTTCCTCTTCCTGCAATGACTGGTTATCATTGTAATATGTAATCACCACATACTTAGAGAGAGACACTTTTTACCTTTATTATTCACTGTGAATTTTCAACATAATTTTCACTCCTTAAAAGTCGTTGAAAGGATTGAAACACAAAAATACTGTGATTGTATAATATGTCTCCTTGTGGACTCATCATTCATTATACAGGATGATTGACTGTGGGTCAGTAGGCTGTATTGGATTCTTCCTAGAAAGGACTCTGACATAAGACCTTTTAGGTAGGTAAATTGGTTTAAGTATCAAAGACCGAATTTTTATCAACAATTACAGTGGTGACACCCATTATTTTTCAGGCTGTAACAACATGGTGTGCAATTTTGCATGCCATATCATACTCACCCACAGTAACTGAAAGTGACAACTTGTCTTGCCTCAAAGAGATTGTTTTGTATCCCAACAAGGTGAAAAATAACAGCCAAAAGTCAGGTTACACACCACAAATGGATTGTATTTTCTCAGTTAGGTAGACTAAAGAGAGGAGTAGTACACCCTTATTAACGGTAGCAATCACATCAGTTGAAGAATGTTTGCATTTAGATAAGAACAATGCTTATAATGCATGATGACAAAAGAATGGAGTGCATTCTTCTCTACACAAAATATAAAACTTTTAGTCCTCTCAAGTATATTAGAAATGATGATTTTCAGAAGCAAAACAACTTTAAGTAACATTAAGAAATAAATTATGCAATACACAGCATAAAATATGAGGAATGACATGAAACATCAGTAACAACTTGAAAAAATTCCTAAAACATTAATTTTTGTAACACATCACTATGCACAAGAATAAGGTGAAAGACACATTATTTTCCTGTATTATGCAAATAATAGCTGATCTTTTTAATTATGTCTCAGCTTTAAGCACCCGAAGTCCATTACAAGTGTACACAGAAGATAACTTAATTTGTTACTAAAGCAAAGCACTTTTTGGCAAGAGGAGTGAGAAGAACTGCTTGTTTGAAAAAAACCTGGAAACCTTTATGGCACTTTGTGGTATAGGCAAAGTGCATTCTTTTGACAATGAGGAAAATTCAGTAAAGCTGACTTTAGAATATTCAGTGATTTACAAAATTTTACACACCCCTTTGGCTTCAAATATCTTGGCTTCTATTTATAAATCAATTTTATTTGCACAGCTCCTGATGCATAGGAATATAAGGTTTATATTCCTATGAAGGTTTATATGATAGCATTCGATATGGAGAATCCTAGCTTGTACTGTCTAGTACTCTTTGGTGAGGGGCAACCTCACCAGTTCCCAGGACAGGGGAAAAACTCCTGCCCTGATCCTGCTGCCCACATTATTTCTGACACCAGCCAGGATGCCATGGGCCACCTGGCCACACACTGGCTCATGTTCAGCCATTGTTGACCAACACCCCCAGGTCCTTTTCCACTTGCAGCTTTCCAGTCTTCCCTGAGTGCTGTGTGAGGCTGTTGTGAACAAAGTGCAGGACCCAGCACTGGCTGAACCTCATGCCACTGTCCTTGACCCATTAATTTGGACTGTACATTTCTCTGTAAAACCACTAGTGTGGTGTTTAGTCAAGTGCTTTGATTAATGTACCTAATGAAGAAATCTGGTCTTGCTAATAGAAAAATTCATGGCCTCTTTGCATGAAGATCAAAGGCAGGTGCCAAGAGAATGGTGCCAAACTCTGTTCAGTGGTGCCCAGAGACAGGATGAAAAGCAACGGCCATAAATTAAAACATAAGAAGTTTCACCTCAGTAGGAGGAAGAACTCTTTTCCATTGAGGGCAGCAGAGCACTGAAATCAGCTGCCTAGGGAGGTTGTGGAGTCTCCCATTCTAGACATGTTTAAAACCTGAATGCAACCTAGTTGTGTGACCTGCTATAGACCCTGGCAGGAGGGTGGGACAGAATCTCCAGAGGTCTCTTCCAACCCTAACTTTTCAGTAGTTCTGTGGCTCTGTGATGATGACAACTTCCACACCTAGCACTCTGCACTACAACCTTGTTATGACTTTCTACAGCTATCCTTTTGGGCAATTCAAAGCAAGGAAACCCTGCTTAATGACTGCTTAATGAGTTTGGAAGACATGATATTTGTGAAGCATTTCTTGTAATCTAGTTAATTTACATTGCTACAGTACTCAGAGAAACATAATCCCATTCTCCATGTTGCAGTACACTACATTCTAGGATGATATCAATTTTCTAATAGTTGCCAGAGATCTAGGTGAAAATGCATTTTGAGATTGTTCATGTGTATGCATGTGCATTTCACTTCTCAGGTATACAGATCTTAGGCAAAAGGTCCAATAACACTAATATAGGGAAAATTTAGATATGTGGAATACAAAATTTTCAGGGCAGCACACACTAAGTGATACATTTAAAAAAGAAAAAAATATTTTTTTGTGAATGCATTACTTTTTGTGGATCTGGGAACTCATACTTCCAACAAACAACCCGTGAGCAATTCCCCCAAACTGATATTGTTTTACATGCTCAGATGGCTATCATCTCATCAAATGACTGCTTTTCTACAGGGTTTTTGTTTTATATTGAAGAAAGATAGAACAAGCTTTTAAACAAAGTTTATCAAGGGCTATGAATCTAGCTGACAGCTGAGGAGCACACAGAAGCATAAAGCAAGTACTTAGACACCACAGAGGATATGTAGGTTAGTGATATTTCTGTTGTGGAAGAAAAATATGTGTCCTATAAAATATTCCTTAAGAGTTCTAGCATTAAAGAGAGGGCAGAGAAAAAGTACCATCAAATAAGTGTTAGAGAATTGGTGGTGCTCATGTAACATGGATTATTAGCTTCTGGAAACAAACTGCAAGGAAAAAGCATTTCTGGTTTTGTTTTTTTTTTTCAAAATTCATGTGCTCCAGTTGACAGGCAGGAAATAAAGAGGTCATTGTAATAATACGATAGGGTTTTGCCATTCTGCAGTTCTGAAGGCACAAGCTTTATTAAGAATCTATAGTGTTCTTTTCTACTGACTGAAAGCAAGGAGACAAATAGTTGGGGATTCAGCTTCAGTGGGGTTTTTTTTGGTTGCTTTTTTTTGGTTTGTGTTTTTCCTTTCCTTTCCTTTCCTTTCCTTTCCTTTCCTTTCCTTTCCTTTCCTTTCCTTTCCTTTCCTTTCCTTTCCTTTCCTTTCCTTTCCTTTCCTTTCCTTTCCTTTCCTTTCCTTTCCTTTCCTTTCCTTTCCTTTCCTTTCCTTTCCTTTCCTTTCCTTTCCTTTCCTTTCCTTTCCTTTCCTTTCCTTTCCTTTCCTTTCCTTTCCTTTCCTTTCCTTTCCTTTCCTTTCCTTTCCTTTCCTTTCCTTTCCTTTCCTTTCCTTTCCTTTCCTTTCCTTTCCTTTCCTTTCCTTTCCTTTCCTTTCCTTTCCTTTCCTTTCCTTTCCTTTCCTTTCCTTTCCTTTCCGCCCCTTTCCTTTCCGCCCCTTTCCTTTCCGCCCCTTTCCTTTCCGCCCCTTTCCTTTCCGCCCCTTTCCTTTCCGCCCCTTTCCTTTCCGCCCCTTTCCCACACAGTTCTGGTCTCCTTTTTTCCTTTTTTTTTTTTCTTGCCACAGAGGAGGGAAAAGAAAGGAAGAAAACAATCCACAAACCTGAGAACACGATATTCCAGGAAAACTCAGTTTCAGGCAAGAAAATACACACCTTTTTCTTTTTTGAGGCACTAGCTATTCAGAGTTGCTTTTAGCCAAGCAAAGGGCATCTCAGACACAAAACAAGCTATAGAAGGATGTGGTAATATTGTCAGATCTTAAGAAGCAAATCCTACAATGATGCAGATTACAAATGAAATATAGTATATAGCCTTGTCTCCTTCATTTGTGGTAAGCAGCTCAGGAAGATTGGAATATAATAAAATAAAATAGTATGGCACGGAAAAATAAAATTAAACTCAAAAGGTTCAGTGAAAGAAGATAATAATGATAAGAAATTTTCTAATTGTGAAGCTTTTCTTAGTTTCCAGAAGGTAATCTTGTGGTTACCATTTCAGAGAAAAGTCAATGGAAGAGTAGCAAAGCATTAGCAACTTTGCTCTTCAATCCTCTTTATACTAGTGTGTTACTTGGTAGGAATCTCCATTTTGACAGCTCAAAACACACTCAAGTATTTTCCATCTATTTTTCTCCCCTTCTGACATATTGGCATTGCTTTCAGGGTTACTAACAAACGAAAAGTTAAGTTTATATGCCTATCATTTGTTTCTTATTTATCCTGTGATCCATTTGCTTTTTTGGGAAATGCTAAGGAGCTTTAGAAGGGTATGAAATTGCAAAAACAAAGTAGATTTTTTTTCCAATTGCTGTATAAGTTTTCCACATATGGTTCACTGCCTACTTTTTCAGGGTCTTCTTTAACTTGAAGGACAGGAGAAAAGGAAGACCAGAATTTGCTATTCACTACTGCATACTTTAAACTTTTCAGGAGGTCATCTCACACTGCACCGCACAGGGAACTTTGATATGGTATACTGCTTCTGAACCTCAGCTAATCCATCACCTGGTGGCAGGCTGCACACAGTTAGCATTAAAAGAGAACTTCATCTGTCAGATTCAGATAAGAATCTATACCTATTTGTTCATTTTGTGAAACTTTAAAAACAGGTATAAACAACCACTACAAGACATCACTGTAAAGACCGATGTTATTTGTCAGTGTACTACAGGGGATACCAATTCAGACTGACCACATCATTAGGTGTTATTGAACTGTTCCAGCCCTTAAACAGTGCTACATCAAAATACGGTCTCAGCTGCTACACAAAGTATAGCCATGCCTCTTTTCTCTGTGCCTAGAACATCTTAATTCTGTGCTAATGCTACAGGGAGGCCTATAGAATCAATGATGCCAGATAGCTTGACCACTGCTGTCAAGATTCATGAAAATTCTGAATATGAAAAATGAGGATCCCTTTTCATTAAAGACAATTAAATACTTCAATACATGATAGGAAAGCATTATTCATTACACTAATGAGTACGTGATAAATTGTTAGCTTAGGCAGTTCAAAAGAACTCAAAAGCTGAGATGTGATACCACGCTTAGAGAGATCAAAGATCTTCTGCAATGGTAACAGCTCCCATCTTTAGTGACCAGAAAGCATCTTCACTAGAAGTGATGAGTTTGGTAGTCTTGATATATTCCTCAGAAGTTCCCCAAACTGCTGAAAATGTAGTGGAAATGGGCTTAGATAGGAAATTCCATCTCTTTGGAGGTAAAACTCAAAAGAACTTAGCATCAAATTTGCATTATCCCAGATTCATTCCTAAACTCCAAATAGCACTTGTTTTCTAAATCCTTGATCTTCATCCTTCCTGTGGAATTGAAACAAAATAAGAAGAAAATGCTCTATATCAGACCAGGGATCTGTATTTGGCAGGAATCTGCATTCTGAAAGTTCAAATCACCCTTCTCGATTATTTTCCATCTATTTTTCTCATTTTCTGACATACTGACATTGCTTTCAGGGTTTCCTACAGTGAAGCATTAACTTGATATACCTATAAGGTGTTTCTTATTTATACTATGATCCATTTAGTCTGGAAAAATGCTCTGTATCATTTTCAGAGCATTTTCATGCCTTTTTCATGCCTTCCATAGATATTCAGGAGATTACATAAATTTATTTCTTTAAATTATATTTCATACAATATTATACATGAAATATCAAATAATTGTCAATGTATATATGAGAAATCAATTTCATAAAAGATTGATTATTGTTCTCTTATTTTCTAGAAAATTTCTGATCCTTTAAATATTCAAATAATCTGAATTATTTTTATACCTGTTCTAAATATGATGTTTAAAAGATAATGAAATTTAAATGTTAAATAACTTAACTAGAGTATTCTATACTTTCAATGTATGGGCCGGAACTGATTAGTGCTAATGGACTTCCTGTAACTCAAACCTTTCCATCTCATTCTTCAATATTGCTGCATTTGCTGTGTGAATAAAAGGAAAAGTGTTTCTGAACACCATTTTCAGCACTGGATTACTGATCAGTACAGGCTGTATTTGGGCAAGACATTTTTTTATTTATTTTTGACTGTAGGAGGCCTACTATTTTGAATTATGCAAACACTATCAGAATCCAAACCCATCTTGTGAAATTATATTAGTGTGGAGGAACAGGGTCTTAGATTCTGCTGTTTAAAAATTAATCTGGTTTTGGTAGAAGAAATTTTATAGGCAAGTTTTTAGGTAAAAACTGATTCCCCATTAAGAGTATTCTGAAAAACATAAAACACAATTTTACTTTTGTTAAAGTTCTACAGACTCTAAGGTCTGAAGAGTGCATATAAATCAAAGCATTATTTTGCATATTTGAGGAATCTGCCTAATACCATTTACATGCTTTGCTTTTTTTTCTTTTCTTTTTTTTTTTTTAATTAGGCATTCTTTTTATGCTTTTCTCTGAGAGTTTTACAACAGCAGAGCGTGTATATTAAAGTTATGAAATCTTTCATCTTCATGAGAACCTAGTAATTTTTAAAATATAGTTTTAAAATATTTACTACCACAATTTGTGTGGTCATTCCCTGTCTTATATGCTAGGAAACAAGAAAATGCAGCTGTCTTAACATCTTTTTTAAGGTGATGCTGGAATTGTAGCTGCTAGGAGAAGGTAATTGAAAAGCATGTAATGTAACATTATAAATAATTGTACAAGTTATCAAGGGGAAGAAAAAAGCTATATATTTGAAACTTCTAAGATCTTCCATTCATGAAAATTGTAAAGAATATAGCAGAAATTGAGCAAAAGTTGTCACAAAGCACAGTAAATTTTGTCATTTGATGCATATGCAGGCATATTTCCTTAGGTGAGTGTACTGAATAGAGGAGGCACTCTGACACTGCAAAAAAGGTACACAAAGAACAGCAGGATGGCCTTATTGCCTAAAAATACTAGCACTGCTGCACGTCAGACCATGACATGACTGATGTGTCATATCAGTATAGACTACTGATTTCCAGGAAATAATAGTGGAGCAAGCAAAATATTCAGGTTTGCTCTTCACCCCAAAGCAACACCTTAGCTGAATGCTGGTTGCAAATGTTTTACATGCGTTGGATATTACACTGTAAGCATTGAATAATTCTTGGGGCTACTCTTGTTTGGCCAACAAGTAGGGTCAACATTTTCTCTAGTAAATGATTGTGTTTGGATATCTTTTATTATGTGTAGAAACTCTGAAGTCAGTGTGTACGCAGGATTACTTTAGGCTTTTTTATGCCAGCAAAACCTTGTATCATTGAATCTAACCTGAGAAAGCTTACAATTCCTCATGCAGGAACTTAGTGACATAACCTGCTGGACAGGAATTTAAAAGACATCTGGAGAAGTTATGATCTCTTCATGATGTAATGAGCTGTATCCCTACTTTGTGTTTCTGCCTTCCAGCTTTGCACTTTTTCTGACATTTTACCTTTTTGTACTATTTTTCTCTTTCATATTGGACCTACTGTTTACTCAATGGTTCCAGTCCTTTATTTCTTTTCTGATGTTTCATAGTCTACATGTGTAAAGCACAATTTTTTCTTAAAGTAAACCTAAACCAAGATGACATGGCTATGGTCTGCAAAACCAACTTTTAGGCCCTGTCACCTGAACACTTGGTTCTCAGGGAAATAAAAAGGGGGAAATCAATCAATATGAGTTGACCCTGTAGATCTTCATCTCCAGCCCTTCGATTGCTCCTTTTGCTCTCACTCTGTAGTAATTAGCCAGACCATATTTCTGCCATGCATAATCTGCTCCTTATAGTATTTCCTGGAAAGAATTGATAAAGTTGTTTCATTGATTATTGAACTGCATGGTAACATTACCTTGCTTCGTCTCATTGCACTTATGAAACTTATGGCTTATGCCCAGGAGAAAAATCAGGTAGTGGACATCTCCAGCTTCATTACAACAGACATACTTCTCTTTTCTTCATAGACATCTCAATATTTGGATATTTAATTATATGTTTAGGTCCTTCTACTGCCAACTCAGCTAGCCTTTATATGGCTTAGGATTTTTTTCATAAGCAGTAATAACGAGAATTTCTGTCCCTCCTCCTTCTGATTTTAAATAATTCACATACATATTTTTTTACCCTTGAATTTCATGCTGGCAATATGCCTAGTAGTTCTAAAGAGTCTGTACACTGATGTTTATCACAGGACACCCTTGAGATCACAAAACAGAATGGATTGAATTTCATCACCAATTAATTTCAGAAAAAAGAAGATAGTCACAAGCAGCACTTCAAGCAGAGGCACAGAGTATTTTCTGCTGCTAATTTTGATGTTAACACCTAGGGAAGCATATAGATCCGCTTTTATAACCATTAATTATGTGCTGAAAATTTTCAGAGAATCTTATTTTTTTTTCCCAAATGCTTTCTTTCATTTGATTAAAGCATCACTTTGTAGCAGATGTACTAAAAATTCTTAAGGAGCATATTCTATTCCCCAACTGGCTGTCCCATGTCCCCCGAAAATCAAACAAACCAAAGCAAAAAAACTCACAAAAATCATGGGCTTAAAACAGTTGGTTGTCCTGAAAACAAATCTGTTGATTTATTTTGTTCTTCTTTTTAGCATGAGATGTGTGGTGTGCTATTTCTAAATAAATGGTGCCATAAGACAAGCATATGTTGTTCTATATCATGCACTGCAGGTGCTGCAGTACAAGGTTGTATAATGTGCCACCTGAAACTCACAGAAGCAATTTTCTTTAAAACGCCAGATTGTGGAGGCCTAGCTCATGCTGATAAGCACCTACTGACGCAAGCAGTTCCATTAAAGCCCCTCCTTTCAAGTAAGTGAGAACTTACATCACTAAGTTTTATAGGCCATCTCTGAGCTTCCAGTGCATTTTGGCATTAAAAATCACATACTGACTCATATATTTTTAGATTCTCTATCCATATAAACTATGTAGAATATGGAAGGTGTTGGCAAGAATTTAGGATTTAAAATGTTTCAGGTTACAATATTTATTAGATTAAATCTTATAAGCGCGAAATCCAAAAGACCTCTGCTGTAAGTGCAGTCTTTTACTTATGCTAATATTGAACCTTATTGACTTATAGGTCACATAGTCTTTTAGGTAGACAACAGGACAGAGGACTTACAAATATTTGCCATATATCAAGAAAAGCAGTCTTAGGCAGATGGTAACAGTATCTACAAGGGAAGGTGGGTAGAAACTCATGGTGGTTTTCTGACCCAGACATGTAATTCAAGTTTGTATTATAAAATACAATACTTCTCTATTTATAGAATGTGGAATTCTACTGTGCTGCCTGTGATAAACTGTTTTAATCTGTACTGAAATGATTTCTGTTTAGCTTTTCCCAAGCCTGCTGCTTTCAGAATCTGAATTCCTTGTGATAGAGACCACTGCAAATTTATTTGGCACAACATGAATTTTCTGCCTATAGAAAATCAAGGACAATTCCAACAATACTGTTGTGGTACTTGGTTTTGCAAATCTTCTCACATCACCTATGTAGACAATTGTGGAGGAAACTAGACCTGATTTAGACAGAATTGGTAAGTTAGTTGTCAATTGCCTAGATTGAAAGCAGTTGTGGTGGTTTAACACCAGCTGCAAATTAAACTCCCACTGCTCCCCATTCCCTGCTCCTCCCAGTAAGATGGACAAAAGCAGAGACTATGGCTTGTGATAACAATCTAATGAAGGAAAAAAACTAGTGGAATAAGAAATTCAAAGTAACAGCAGTTAACTAATAACAAAAGTATACAAAGAGAGAAGGTGCTTTACCCACAAAAAAGGTGTTTGCCACCTTTACTTAGTTCCGCATGGCTGCTGGGACAAAGACAACACAGGAACCTTTCCTGTGCTACCTGCTCCATGCAGTTTCCTCAGACAAAAATTAGATGGAGGTCGTTCCTGCACTTTGTGCAGCATGGCTGTGAGGAAAGGCAAGATGGGGGCAAAGGGGCTTCTGTGGCTAGTGGTTCCCATCCCTGAGCCCCAGACAATGTAAAACAATGATGGACAAACCCCCAAAAGCTCCATGGTCCACATCGTGCTGCCCACTTTTCTGAACCACTGTGCTCAATTGTGGCTCTAAGTACTTGGCTCAGCTTGTCCTTTTGCACTTTGGTCTACCCCTATTTCACTCCCCATAGCTGTTGCTGGTCCTCCACTTCTTTTCCCCCTCAAGCTTCAACTCCACTGGCTGCGGGGCACACACATGGGGCTTGGACACACTGCCAATGATTTTTTTTTCTTTAAGTGGGTCATGCACTCCAATTGGCTCAGGCTTGCCACTTCTTTTCTCAGAACACCATCTCGGGCTTGTTGTTTCTTTCCTTCAGCACCACGTTTTGGAAGTGCAGCTGGAAGGGACAGGAAGGGGACCAGCAATTACAGAAGAGGACTGGGTCTGCAGAGGCTGATCTTGACATCTGTCCACTCAAGAGAGGGAAGGAAAATTATTGAGTTATTGGGGTGCACTTGCACTTTCTTCCTGAAACCATGATCCCCATTATTAATGTGGGTGGTATAGAACCACAACCTAGGCACACCCTGGTGCTAAGCTCCACCCCTCCCTGAAAACAAGACTTAGGAATCACAGTTCTGGAAGCTGTTTTCAAACTAAGGGGAATGGACAATGTGAGCATGGAGGCATAATGATTGTAATCTCAAATGAGGCAAACAGACTGAGGTCCAGTTACTAAAGCTGTTACTAATGTAAGCATTACAGAGGAAATAAAGAAAAATTCCTCTAGATTTTTCTCATTGTGTTTCTAACAAAAGACCACTCAGCGTATGATCATCATATCAAATTGTCCAAATGTAATGCAGACCAAATATTTTATGCATTGCCTTAAGTGACATCTAGATCTTTTGAAGAAATAACTAAACAAGAAAACAACAAATAGCAGTTTAAGCTGGGTTCCTCCAAGGAGAGACCCCAATCAAAGGATCCCCTGGGATTTTTACACGGGCATTCTAAGTACAGGAAAGTCTGGAGTCATTGGATCCTGCTCTGTCTCTAAGTGGCCAGTCCCCTGGCCAGCCCCAGGTCCCTGGGCCCTTTTTTTATGGAATGGATTGGCAGTTCACGGGCTCTTGCTTCAGACTCCTGCTTGGGCTCCTGCCCCACAGAACTCAGCCTGCAGTTCACACTGCAGCTTGTGCACTGAGCTACCTACACTAAATGTATTGCTCAAGAGTACATAAGTATTTATAAATATATATACATAAATATATATTAGACATTGAAGCTAAATCACCTAAGTAAACCTGTTTGAAAGTTAGGTGTGACCACAGGCTAAAGAAACAGGCTAAAACCATTAACTGCATGCTTGTTGTGATATTTTGTTGGTGGTTGATGGAATGAAAATAGAAACATCTTCTCTTAGTTTAAATTTTTCCTACAGAATAGATTATGGGTGTCATCATCAATATCATTCTTGATATCACATTTACTTCCCAGAAGATGAGCAATTATTTCACTACTTCGCACAGAATCACATAATTACTAAGACTGGAAAAGACTTCTGAGACCATTGAGTCCAACCTTTGACTGATCACCATCTTTTCAACTTGACCACAGCAGTGAGTGCCACATCCAGTTGTTTCTTGACTACCTCTGGGAATGGTGTCTCAATCACCTCACTGAGCAGTCCATTCCAACATTTAACAACCTTTTCTGCATAGAAATTCCATCTGATGACAAACTTGAACCTCCCCTGGAACAGCTTGAGGAGTCAGTAGTTGCCTGGGAGAAGAGACTGACCCTCACCTGGCTACAACCTCCTTTAAGGGAGTCATAGAACATAATGAAGTGCCCTCTGAGATTTCTTTCCTCCATGATAAACAGCCCCAGCTCCCTCAGCCATTCTTCACAGGTATCTTAATCCCCTCATCTAGATGATCAATAAAGATATTTAATGGGACTGGTCCCAACATTAATCCCTGGGGGACACCACCAATGAGCAACCACCAGCTGGATGCAGCACCATTCCCCTCCACTCTCTGGGTCTGCCATCCAGCCAGTTCTGAACCCAGTGAAGGGTGCACCTGTCCAAGCCATGGGCTGCCAGCTTTTCCAGGAGAGTGCTGTGGGAGACAGTGTCAAAGGCCTTGCTGAAGACACGGCAGACAAAGCCTACCCCTCATTCACCAGGCAGATCAGCTGGTCAGAAAAGGAGATCAGACTGGTAAGGCTGGACCTGCCTTTGCCCATTCTGGCTGGGTCTGATCCCTTGGTTGCTCTGTATGTTCCATGTGATCACTCTCAAGATGATCCGCTCCATAACCTTGCCAGGCATTGAGATCAGGCTGACAGGCCTGTAGTTCCCTGGATCCTCCTTCTGGGCCTTCTTGTGCATAGACATCACACCAGCCAGTGTCTGGGACCTCACTGTTTAGCCAGGACTGATAATAAATTATGGAAAGAGGCTTAGCAAGCTCTTCCACCAGCTCCCCTAGTACTGTTGGATGAATGCCATCTGGTCCCATAGATTTGTAACAGTCTAAGTGGCACAATAGGTCGCTAACTACTTCCTCCTGGATTTTATGGGGTCTGTTTTGCTTCCTGTCCTTGTCAGTCAGATCAGGAGGCCAGTTGCCCTTGAAGATAAACAGTCTTTACATTAAAGACTGAGGAAAAGAAGGCATTAAGTACATCAGCCTTTTCTGCTTCTTTGCTGGCAGTGCTCTCCACAGCGTCCAATAAAGAACAAAAATTCTCCTTGTCTCTCGATTGTTATTAAAGTATTTATTAAAAACACTTTTTATTGTGTTTTGAAAAAATAGCCAGATTGAGTTCTTGCTGAGATTTCACCTTTCTAATCTTTCTACATGACCTAACAACATCTTTGTACCCTTCCTGAGTTGTATGCTTCTCTTTCCAAGGTCATACACCCTCTTTTTCCCCTGAGCTCCTGTTAAAGCTCCCTGTTCAGTCTGGGTGGCCTTCTACCCCACTTGCTTGTCTTTTAGTACATGGGGATGTTCTGCTCCTTCACGATTTCTTTCTTAAATATGTCCAGATTTCCTGGATCCTTTTGTTAAGGGCTGTTTCCTAAGAGAATCTCGAAACCAGTGTCCTGAGTATGCCAAAGGCTGCCCTCCAGACGTCCAGTGGTGTTCTTCTATTGAATGCTTTCACAGATGAAATGTATTTTAGAGTATGACATTTCCTTTATTTCTATAATTCTATTCCTTCTTCACTAAACAGGGTATTAAAAAAAATCAGTATTTTTAAAAATTAAGATTTGGGGTCCCTTGTGACTCTTTTTAGTGATTTTTTCCCCCTGCTGTATTATAAAATCAAGTAACCTCTGACACTCTTGAAAGAACGGTTCTGCTGTAAGGTGAAAGTAGCACTGTTTTATGTATGTGTCAGAGTGTTCTGTCCTTATTCTCTGAGTGTGAGGAGTGTGTGACTCTTTCCATCTACAACATACAGACAAATCCTATTTTTATGAATTTCATAGCCTTTCAGAGAGTTAAGGGCATACCCTTACTTTGTCCCAACATGACATTAGAATATGACAATCTCATTTGCATCTGAAGTTCCTAAGCACAGCTGCATTTTCTGTTCTATGTGCAGCCACAGTGGCATTTGTGAAACTGTACATACTATGAGGCTTGTGGTAGCCAAAGAATTTGGCCACCTAAAATCTGATATAACTAAACAAATGAAAATTTGAAACGTTGGTCACTTTTATGTAGATTCCAGATGTAATGGTCTACCAGTGGAGTTTATGTGCCTGTGGTTTTTGTGAGGACATGCCAAATCTGGCAGATGACTGTTGGTGAGTCTGGGCACCTACTCCCAGTAAGCACATACAAAAACACACATATACAGTACATATTTATGCACATACACTGGTCAGCGCTGACAGAAGCCATAGCATTCTTGCAGACACACAAAAATAGTACTTATGGCCTCGTGCCATTTCCCTCTCTGGCTGGTCAAGACAAAGGCTGTTTAGTGGGAATACATATATGTACATAAACCTCAAGGTGATCCCTCCAGCAGCAGGGCTCAGCCATGGTCTGTCCTTTTGCCTCCCCTGGGTTTCAGTTCCCCAAGTCGCTGCTTCCTGGACATCTAAACACCAAGGACACATAACGTACCCTTGCCATAGGTACAGAATTCCATTTACAGACAAACACACACAAGTGTGAACCTCCTGTCATTGGTGCTTCGACATGAGGTCTGTCAGAGGACTTCCCCTGGATCCTCCTGTGTCTCTCTCACACCCTTGCATGCACATACACATGCATGCATGTATGCCCACACACTCACTGGCAAGTGTCTCGCATGACCTGCACGTCCATAGTACTAGTACTAGTACTAGTGCTAGGCATGGAACTCTACTGCTTTCAGGAGCCAAGCCCTCCAGGTGCCTCCTGCTTGGAGATATCCACAACTCTATCCCGGGGTACTAGGTCCCTTCCTGTCAGGTCAGGTGACACATTTTCTGGTGATCACAGAACAGGACATGATGGCTCCAGGGATGGCTCCAGGGCTGCCACGATAGACACATGGACCCTGACCCACAGTCCCCTCCCACAGCCACATGAGACAGAGCTCCTTGGCCAGGAAATAGAAGTGGAGATCAGAGAGAAGACAGGGTTGGATCACATGGGATAGGTGCTGGGCATGACCCCATCAACACACTAGCCATCTTCTGCTCACAGCTTTCTGGCCCTTGGTATCACTTTTTGAACCTCTTTTCCTCTGCTTCCTCTGCCTTAGATCACAATGATCCCCAAGTCTCCTTCCTCTGGTTCTTCCACTGCACACCCCTATAAGCCTTGTGCTCCTGCACCCCATGAACTACCTCCTACACAGGGGTAGGGATGTCTCAGTTAGTGGGGAGATCTGGAGAGCACCCCAGCCTCACACTGTTAGAAGTAACCTGGTCCAGGAACTGACACTCCCTGGGACTTCCTGGGGAGGTGCCTGGTGGGTGCTGGAGGTGCTATCCTAGGTACCAACACACTCTATCTGCAACCCTCAGCATCTCTGGAGTCCTTTTTACAGGTGGAGGTGATATTATATGGTTTCTTAATTTTTTTTCTTTGTGCTCCTCTTTTCTCATGGATATATGCTGTTTTATAACATAACCTTAATAGTTCTAGCAGGATAAACCAGAAATTTTCACAAACTCTCTGATTAGTCTGAGTTGGGAAGGACCCAGAAGGACCATGTTGTGTCCCTGTGCAATAACATTTAATTTAAATGCAAAGTGCTTAGTAGTTCAAACATTAAAATCATATTTGAAGATAGAATATTGGGAGTTTTACAGTATGTCTACATTGCATATGGCTTCACTTGGAATAACAGAGTATGTCATCTGCATTGTAATGATATTTTAGAATCATGAATTCATATGCTGCATCAAAATTAAGTCTAGCTTTGACTATCTAGGAGTGTAATGGTCTGACTTCTGAATTTTTTAATCTTTAAAAAATCGACTGCAATTAGAATATGTCCAAATAATACTGAAAAGCAGGTTATGGTTTGAGCTACATGAAAGTCAACATAATAGAACACCTCATCTAAGAATAATCACCACTGTTCAGTTGCATTTCTGCTGCTTTAGAGCTTCCCTGTTACCACATTATTCTTCTTCAACCCTAGCGAATTCAAATAAAATTAAATTTAGTTAATTCAAATACTCTTTACTTCAAATATTCCTTGGTGGGTGGCTGCAATTTATTGACTACTTTGCAAAAGTCAGAAGCCCACATTAGTTCCTTGAAGACATTAAGAGCTCATCAGTTGCTGTGAGTTGTTCTATCCTGTCAGCAGCTTGATCTTCTTCCTGACTCTCCTGAGTGGCAGTTCCTAGCCCCATGCTGGCAGGAGTGAGAGAAGAGTGTTGCATGTTTCGACAAGAGTGTTGCATATTTCTTCTAAGCTTATTTATGCTAATGCACAGGTTATGGTTTCTTTCCTTCCCCCAAAAACACACATTTGCACATGCACATTCCCCACAGTCTTCTCACTTTCCTCCAACACTTATTGAAGTAACAGGCTCACAGTGCTGTGGAGGATTGACTGAAATACCAAAAGTCTGATTTTGAGAAACCTGCTTTAACCTCATGTATATTGGTGTCTTTCTGTGATTGTAAAAAACAGAATCAAACCCTACCAATATTTTGAGTTTTTTCTTTAAAAGGGCACAATTTATGCTTGTTGGAATTTAAGGGGCAATTGGCATAACCTACTTAAACATTCTGACAATGGGCTTTGTGTTTATGGGATAGCTGACAGCTACAAAAGATGAATAACTGGAAAGAGATACTCTTGCTGACTGAACTTCTCAATAGATCAGATCATTGTCTGGCTTCAGTACATGCTGGGTAGATCCAGAGGAAGGTAGTTTGCTTCCAGAAAAGCAGTTAACTTTTGGGGTTATAAGTGTACTTCACAGTAAAGAACTTATTGTAATATAGATATTCATTTTCTTTCTAATTGCATGGATAAGGAATAAAGATTTGCAGATATGAGTATTAAAATTAATCCTTGTAAACAATCAATCTGGACCCAGCTAGGCATCAAGTGTACAAGACCTAAAGATATATTATTTCAGGAGTATTATTACATGTTTTTAATTTACAATAATTTAGAAGAAGTTTGTTGGTCTGTTTAAGTAGAAGCTAAAATGTTTATCATGGCACAACAGATTTGACAAAAACAGCAGTAACCAACAAATGATTACACCTTCAGGTGATTCTCTGATAGCCTGTGAGGTTTAAATGCTGATTTAACATAAGCATCCACTTTGCATACAGATATTTTAGCTTCTTATATGAACAGTGCTTTCAGTCCAATCATGTCCTGTTTTCTTCGACATAGTGTGAAAATGACAAGGTGTAACCTCTATTATTGTCATATGTTTCTGAGGAAACATTTTTATAATGTTTGTATGTAGACTCATATATGTACATATACACTCATGGATATAAAAGCAAAAGCTGCTTCTGCAGCTAAGAGTGGTTGTGGCTGGTATAGACCCATTCTTGTTTCCTGATGTGGAGGAAAGGCCTGAAAGTAATGTATCTGAGCTAGAAATTTTTAGATGTGCTCTATTTTAGCACAGAACCCTCAACAGTATATCTACACTTATGCCAGTGCAAAAAAATGCTGTGAAAAAACGGTGTCAATTCCCAGTAAATGCTGTGAATGCCATTCAGGTATAGTTAGGAACTTGTGCTAAAATCTTGTCCTAATAGCGTTTTGCATCAAGCATTTAAAATTCCCCCTCTTATGACATCAAAGGCCATTCATTAAGACACATTCTCAGTTGAAGTTTTATTATATTCAAAGATTTCATGCCTTCAATAAAATGCAAGAGATTCCCATTGGTTCCACTTTATTGTGACAGTGGGAATCATTTAATGAGATGTTTAGTATGTGTGTCCTACATATGCCTTCTCTCATTTGTATTGTTTGTGTGGAAATATATTTTCACCTGATACTCTCTCAATGTCTTTACATAAAAAAATTCCTTTTCTTTTATTTGAATTAAGATGCTTCAGTTTGTTAATTTTGTTAGTCAACTTTGTTAGTTAATTTTGTTTGTTAACTTTGTACTGTGTGTGACAATGAAGCATTTATGAAAAGTGACATCTAACTGAGGTGTTCACTGTATCTTGTCTGTAAATCACATCTTCAGGTTTCTTACCAAAGTGACCCTGAGTTATAACCTTTTTAACCTACTGCCATGGCTATTCCAGAAATTTTGGTATTTGACCTTTGCTATTTGACCTCATTAACATTATTATTGTCAATGGCTACAGCTTTTTTTTTTTTATGAAAGAAAAGTTAATCTTCTGGAAAAATACAGCAGTTTATAGGAAAATAAGAAGAAAATATACAAATGCTTCAATGTGTTTTATTTTTTTCATGAAACACCTTGTAGTTGCAGCTTTCCCTAGTAATCTATTGTCTCCATTTATCAAAGTAATATTTTTTCCATTGTATCTATATACGTATATATGTAGTATACCCCAGAAAGGGTAAAGGAGACAACTCCAGAAAACAGGCAGCTTCTGAGAAGAGTACTGGAATGTTTCAAAACTATCTGTGTCAGAGCTTTGTTTACATGAATAACCCCTACAATGTCCTCCACACACTGAGTGTGACTACCTAAACTTAAGGTCACCTCTGATACAGTGAAGCTTGTTAATTTTGGATGAGACTTCTTTCAGAACAGTGGAGTTGTGAGACAGAGCTGCACGAAAAGCCTTCCCTGGGACCTGAGGGTTGCTTTGAGGCCCAGAGCCCTGGCTGGTGTCTGCACCCCAGCCATCAGCCAGCCACTGTCTGGCTGTGCACCCTTGGTCAGACCTTGGACCTGTCTGATGGCTGCAGTCTGGTATGGCCCTACTTGCTGTGTGGTGGGGCAGGCTCTGTTTGAGGCAGTGGGCTGAGACTGTGCTCCCATTTCCAGTGCAGTGTTCAAAGAAGAAATTATGGCAGAAAATCCTTAGACTGGCTGAAAAAAAATCTTAGAAAAATACTGCTTAGAGAGAAGAACTTTGAATGGATGTGTACTGGAAACCGCGTCAACGATATAGAAATTGTTACAGACTAATGTAATTGATGAAAAAAAAAATTCTTTATTCTCTCTGGCATTGATTGTTACTGTTTTCTAACATGACACAGCAACTGAACATCCATATTTGAAACAGTCAATGTCTCAGTTGTTCCTCAGGATCTGATTTGTTTTCTTATCTGTTGTGTCTTCCAATCTGTGATCTATGTTGCTTATATATCACTTACAAACCCATGTCTGTCAAAACAAACTGGATTAGCCTAAAAATCTGAAATAGTAGAACTTCTCTAATGAAGTCCATTTTGATGGAAATGGCACAACAAACACACAAACAGCTCATTTGGCTCATCAGAGTCTGTTATTTTGTCTCTGGAATGAAATCCTTTAACAGAGTTAGCATTTTAGCAAAGTGGCCAATGCAAATTTGATAGAGAAATATAGTGGAAAAAGAAACTACAGAAATTGAATAGGGATGCTTAAGGAGCGGGAACAGAGAAATTTGTATGCTACAAATAATGAGCTGGAAACAATGTGGGTGTATTCAGGAACCACATTCAATAAATATCATTGTTTTATAGTGCTGTAATCATCCTCTCTTAAAAACACAAAAAACCCTTGATGTGTTGTGACTACTCAAGGGTACAGGAAAGAGATGCTGAAATTTAAAAGTACAGATTTTAAGTCTATGAGAAAATACTCTTTAAAAGGCCAAAGCAGAAAATCTTAGACATAACATATATAGCCTGCAGGCTATTCCTGGACACCTTTCTCAAGAAATAAATCATTTGCATACTAGGAACAAGAGTATCTTTAAATAAAATAGTGATATTAAAACTTCCATGACTTAGAGAAAGACAGCAAATCTATTGTCAGACAGAAAACACCCGACCACTTGAGAAGTGTTATTTTCTTGAAGAAACTGGAAGGCAAATTATACACACTAACACAGAATTCTTAAATATTATAATAAAATACATTGAAAAGAATAATCTGAATTTCAAGATTAATCACAAATTTTATGTGTTGACGAATTCTAAAATTATCTATTTTGTTATAAAATGAATTTGTCTCATTTTCTACTGTGTCATCCTTCTGGAAATATCCACACATCATAGAATGCTTATTTGAAGTTAGTAATACATTTTTAATGAAATTTGAATTTTCACAAGAAAACACTAAAGTCATCTGCAGTGACTACACAAAAGTGTTGCTGTCATCTTTTAAATCAAAACTACAGTATATCTTCACTACCCCTATGAAATACTGCTCATATTTTGTATTTTATTGGTACTTTGAAGAGTTGGCATATTGGTACTATGAAGGCTTTGCTCTGATAGGTAAATTGATACCAGAAAAGAAATAAAAGAGCTGGTTAAACCAGAGTATGAACACTGAAAAAAATGTCGTAGCCTGCAGTTGTATTTTTACACTTGAATTTTATCTGCAAGAGAAAAGAAAGCAACCTGAAGAAATCCACAAGTTTCTGCTGTGTTCCTTCTGTCTTTAGTAGAAATCAATTGAGCACAGAAACTGAATACACTTCCACAGAGGGAAACATGGTGAGATAATGCTGAAGGGAAAGGTTCTTCAGCAGTGAGCTCCCCTTGCCATGTCAGACTTTTATTAGATATATATAGGATTTTATGCTTTTAAAAACTGCTTATGTTGCAAAACATTAATGAAGTCTTCATCCTTTTCTCTACCAACAGCAAGATCACTGAAGAAAATGCTTTCTGTGAAACAAGAAAAACTGTAATATTATGTTTTCTGGAAGTATGTTAAGTGGAAGAATATTTTACTATGATTCACAAAACTAAAAGGTCTTGATATCTCCTAAAGCTCAAAAGCTACAAATTTGATACCCACAAAAGAAAGCAGTACCTCTTTATAGTCAGGATAGAGTAATACAACTCTAAGTATAGAGTAACACAGTCTAAGGAAGTAATTTATCTTTGTCAGATATCTACATCAGGATTAAATGAATTGCAGTCCTGAAGTGCCTGTTTCTCTTCATTGCCAATAAATGGACTTTAGACCACTAACTAGAACAGAGCACATGAAAAGTCCATTTCTCTCTATTGATTTTAAAGAGAGCCTACATGACTGTTTTCTTCAATAATTTCAAATTTAAATTATTAAAAATAAGGAATTAATAAGTAAAGCTGAGTCAGTATTCATTCCAGTAGACTGGAGTTAAAAAATCCTTCGGGAAAAAATCCTAAGAGCAATTCCTGGAATCCACCTAGTTAGTTATGCAAATAGTGTGAAATGGAAACTTCTTTGGGATTTCCTTCTTTTGCTTTCTTGAAGCCTGAAATAACCTGTTTTACTTAATTGCTGTTGTAGCAGATAGGAGTTCAAGCCACAAAGAATTCTTCAAGACTGATTAGTAGAATTTCAGCTATGTAATTATTCTCCTTGCTAAAACCTGTTCTCAGTAAGAAGGTATGAAAAAAACCCCAACCAACATTTATTAGGTTTTTAAGTAAATATGTTTAACAAAGGAAGAGTAAAAGAGAAACAATGAGAGTCAAAGAACGAGAGAAGGCCCAAAGAATCTTCTTTTGTGGAAGCTTCCATAGGTTGTGTGGACATTTCCTAAATTGTTTTCACAGAGCAGGCAGAACAGGAGTCTCTTCTTATTAATGCCTTAGGGTGCTAAAGTAATGTAAGAAGAACAATGAAGTACATACCACATCTTTTACCTTTGTTTTTCTCACTGATGTCATCTGTCTTTTTCCTTCTCATTTTCAATTTGAAGGTAAAAGTGTGCTATTAAATGACACCTTCTGATCTGCAACAAAGAAGCCCAGAGGGACTTATTCTCTCAAGCTTGCTGGTGATATAAACAGCATGTTGCAGCTCATATATTTTTCCAATTCAAAAGTGCCAGAACACCTAGCTCTCAGATGACTTGCAACAAGATGTATAAGAGTGGGTATTTTCACACAGCTCATATGCCTTCTTTCATCACATTTTGTATAGGGATGAAAAAAATTCCATCTATGTATTTTTTTAGGATATGCCCACAATTTGTTCTACAACAATTCCTTTCAATGTGTTAATAATGTGTTTCATATATACGCTCTTCAGCAAACTATATACACAGTATATTTTTGTATTGGCTATTTCCACATGGCAAATTTAAATAATTTCAAGCACTGCTTGGGAGATAAATGGCTATGTCAAATAACCTCAAAATCTAGAAGAAAATAAAACTCATTAACTGAAAGAAACTGAATCAGCTCTGCTATATTTTGATACTGCATCTGGTCTTGTTCAATTGAATTGCATTTAATAGAAATGATCCCATAATTTTACTACCTTCTGTTCATGCTTTTACCTCTCCTCATAAAACCACAGCTCACAGGAAATAGGTACTCTTTATATGTAAACACACATTCCTCTCATCCCACTTTCATTTCTAATTTCATTGTACCTTGAAAAATTGCTGAAATTACAGAAAAAATAGTAATTTTTATTCTTATGAGGTGAATCACATGGTCAAGGAATTTTAAAAAAATAGCAGTTTTAGTATAGGATACAAAGTGCAGGGAAAAAATTATTAAAAGTGAGACTTTGAGTCCAGAACCAACTCCTTATCTATACTGTTCTCTGTGTGAGAGGTGAGTAGGCAATGGGTAAAACCTTGATTACCACTGTCACCCTTCTGACTTGCTTTACAACATCTGGTTTAATACTCAGTTGAAGAACAGCAATTTATTGGTGGAATGAATGTACCATAGTGGTAGAGCAATCCATTTCTACCTCCTGAGAATGACAAGGAAAGAAAGTAAAGTAGAATAAAAGGTATGCCTGTTAACTGTGTCTCCTGGGAAAAAAAGTACTCTGACGCAGTTTCTGAGAAAATTCTTGCTCAAGGTCTCACATAACCGAGAAATTTAATCAGAAAGCCTTACTGAACAATTTTAAATAAAAAAGCATGGAGGTTTCCTGACTTCTGAATTATTTGCTAAAATTCAGAAAACATATCAACAAATCACAGTTGCAGAATATACTGAATTGGTAGGGACCCACAGGGACCATTGAATCCAACACCTGTCCCTGCATAGCACCATCCCCAAGAGTCACACCATGAGCCTGAGAGTACTGTCAGT
Source organism: Geospiza fortis (assembly GCF_000277835.1). Classification (NCBI taxonomy): domain Eukaryota; kingdom Metazoa; phylum Chordata; class Aves; order Passeriformes; family Thraupidae; genus Geospiza; species Geospiza fortis. Next base: position 7,006,954 of record NW_005054323.1, read on the forward strand.
GCCAGCCGTGACACCCAACTTAAACCTGCCCCAAATCAGCTTCGTGCTGTTTCCTCCAGAACTGTGACAAGTTACAAGAGTAAAGAGATTGGTACCTGCCCCTCCCCTTCCCCTTGGGGGAATGTTGAAGACCACGTATCATACTGTCACCAGTGAAAAAATTCTATCTATGTATTTCCTGTGGTCATTTTAGCTTGCTTTAAAAATAGTGAGGTGTTCAATTTCAGTTGAAAGACAACTGCTATGAAATAAGAAAATACGGGCATGTTAAATAAAATTGGTAATATTTTAAGATCTTGTGATTTACTGGTGAATTTTTGCTCATCACAGTCCATCTCTTATCAGTAAAACAATACAGACACATAAAGATAATAGCAGATATTACTTTTTAAAGCACTATCTGAAATAATCAGTGCAGAGATTGCTTAATTCCTTTAAACTATTATCTTATTCTCTCTAAGAGATGACTTCTCACTTCCTTGTGTGCAGCAAATTCTTTTGTTTCTGCTTTGCTTTTTTTTTTCACCTGTAGAAGAGAACTCTTAAGACCATAAAATCATAGAATACTCTGAGCTGGAAAGGGCCTACAAGAGTTACTGAAAGAAGTCCAATTCCTGGCTCTGCACGACCACCCCAAGAAGCACACAGTGTGCCTGAGAGCATTGCACAAACACTTCTTGAGCTGTCTCAGTTTGGAGCAGTGACAACTTCCCTGAGGAGCCTGTTCCAGTGCCCAACCACCCTCTGAGTGTAGAACTTTTTCCCAATATCCAACTTAAACCTTCACTGACACTCTCATGCCATTCCCTTCAGTCCTCTCACCAATCACCAAAGAGAAGAGACCAGCACAGGCCCCTCTTCTTCCCTTTATGAGGAAACTGTGCACTGTGATGAGGGTTGCCCTCAGCTCTTCTTATAGCTTCCCTTACAAACCTTCATCCCCTTCATAGCTCTTTTCTGGACATTTTCAAATAACTGAATGTCCTGGGTTGACTATATGATGCTTTTATCCCCAAATCGTCTCATTTGTTTATGCTGAATAAGTTTTGCACCTTTAAGACTTGTTGCAGAGAGTGAAAGGGGGAAGAGAAGAATCGCACAGTTTTTTTTCCCTCAGACATTGCACTTACTCCCCCGCATTCCTGTTCCAGGACTGTGTTGTCTGCGGACGGACAGACAGCAGGACAGACAGCAGGACAGAGAGCTCTCCTTTTGCTTTTAGTTAGTTTTAGCTGGCTGAGGCAAAGAAGAGTCCCTGGACTGTGGTTTTTCTTTTCCTTTTCTTTGGACCTCTTGGAACCTGCTCTGGACAGACTGAGTGAGCTGAGCTGCAACCCAGGGATGGGGGGTTTCTCAGTTTGTCATCTCTTTTAGAGCAGCAAGGGGTTTTATTGTTTAATATTGTTTAGGTTCTATTGTTTAATAAAGAGCTTTTTTCCACTTTTCTCCAAGGAGATATTTTCTCCCGGACTGGTTGGGGGGGGGAGGGGCCGATTGAATTTATCTTCCTACCAGAGCCCCTTTGGGGACTCTCTCCCAAATTTTGCTCTAAACCAAGACACTGCATAGCTTTATTTTATTGCAGTGCCCAAACCAGCCCCCAGCACTCAAGGTGAGGCTGTCCCAGCTCAGAGCAGAGCAGGACAATCCCCTCCCTTGCCTGGCTGGTGATGCTGTCCCTGATGCCCCCCAGGACAGGGTTGGCCCTCCTGGCTGCCAGGCACTGCTGACTCATGTTCAACTTGCCATTGACCAGGACCCCCGAGCCCATTTTGCAAGGCTGCTCTTCAGCTTCTCATTCCTCAGTCTGTCCATACATACAGGATTTCCCCATTCCAGGTGCAGAATCTGGCTCTTGTTTCTGTCAAACTTCATACAGTTGGTGATTGTCCAGTGCTCTTGTTTGTTTAGGTCTCTCTGCAAGGCCTTTCTGAAGATAAGGAAAAAACAGTCTAATCAGTGACAAATAAAATCAAGATTTTTTTTATTTAAGGGAAAGCTAGCAACATGATAAAAGTGAGTATTAAATTTCATTCTGATTGCAAAAAATGAACAGCAATCTGCTGAAAATACTGAAGGAAAATCCTTTTATTTTGATGATGTTCCTTGGGTCTGTCAAAAACTAAGTTAATACCAAGTATCACAGTATAGTCGGACCTAAAGAAGGTTTATTCTTCAAGTCTAGAAAGGAAACTTACATAAGCTGTAAAGAATTTTCATCATGGTCATGCACAATGCAAGTTAAAATGTTGGCCTATCAGTATTTATTAATCTTATTGTTGAGGCGTGTTCTATATTTAGCAGCTTGTTCCAGTTTCCCCTTTGTTTAATTAGCTATGTTGATGTTAATTCAAGTTGGTATGTTCTGTTTCCCCCTATCTTGAAGTTGTAATGGTTCTGCCCTGGACTCCCCGCCACCAGTGTAACAGTTTTTATGTCAATTATCTGTCTCCTCCCCAGATGCTATGATTATTCCTAAACCCCTCCCCGATCCCCATGACAACTGTTCAGTTCTTCCCTCCCAGTCCCCTGTCCCTGCCTTTCCTCTAGAACTTTCTACCCAGGATGGAGAATCAGGGGCTGGAACCCATCCCCAACCTTGTTGCTATTGGTCTTTCCGATATGTTCATCATTTATATCTGTAATATGATTTGCCCGAGGAAGGGTACCACCTCTTTTCACTGTACCTCTTAAAATCTCCCTGCACCTGGCCCTCAGGGCATTTGTTTGTCCGCTCTCCCTTTGGGTTATAAGGAATCAAAATCTGCCATGGACAAGTGCCTGCTTTTCATCCTTGTTGGCCAGCTGGGGATTCTAAGTCCAGTCCAGAGGAGACGTCTCTCCACCTCCGACGTGGGAGATCTCCCTAGGCAGCGACCCTGCGAGCCAGGCTCACACCCAGAGCAAGTGCTCTTGCAAGTGGGTCGGTGCCCCAACGACTGCTGGTTGTGCTGCTAACCAGCCGGGCTTCAGATTCACTCCACCATCTTATTAATAGAATCATTAAAGTTCAGAAGACCTCCAAGATTATCAATTCCAATCCTTGAACACCACTTTGTCAATAAAATCAGACTACTGTGTATCACCCATGCAAATGTTTTTTGTAGACTAAAGTGATGAGCATTTTTCAATGGAGACTGAGGTAGCATGAAATATATTTCCCTGTGCAGAATGCATGACAAAAAACCAAGTGTGCTAAACCAGAGCAGCCATGAACATAATTTTTCATCCCAGGATATGACAAGTATCTGTGAAAATATTAGTAAAATTTGAAATTTAAACTGATAATCAGTCAAAGAATCTGCCCAAATTTTTTAAACCTCTTACTTGTCTATTTCACTATGGTCTTTTTGCAGCAGGTGTGTGAGTAGTTAGGAATATGTGTGTCTTTTGGCAGGGGAGAGCATTCCAATAGCAAATAGCAGTACTTTCTCAGGAAAATATTTCTTAGCTACCATTTGAAAGATACTTAGTGTCACCCAATAACCTGAATGTAAACAGTCTTTGAAGTTACATTGACAGTAAATCCACAGAAATTCAGTTCATATGGCCCACTGGCATAATCTTCGCTTTAGAAGTAACATTGAACTGTAGAAAGAACTGCTTTTGATTGCTATATATAGAGCATGAAACTTTTCAAAAGAAATAATAGTTCTCTGACACAAAAGTTTTCTGTCATCTGATAAAACTGCTCAGAAGAAACTTAAAAGTATATAATCTGAGACAAAATAAACACTGTAATATGAGAGAACTGTCACTAATATATATCTTTAAATTACCTAAAGCTTTCCATGAAAAATCCTGTTTCCTACTCTTTCCAATTTTTCTAAGCTTTAATCACTTGATGTGAAAATTTCTTTGCTTCCTGCCAATGCCAGGCTGAGCTACTTGGGAAAATAAACCAGAAAAACTAGCTAGCTCTAGTTCCAAGCTAGAGACAGATAGTCTTGTCAAACATAAAATGTTCTTACTTTTTTAAAAATACTATTTGGATGGTGAGGAGTTGGTAGGGGAATGGGAAAGCAAAACTATGCTGAATACCAGAGAGATATGAAAACTTGACCTTTTACCAATGCATACATGCAATACTTGTGCCATCCAGCAAATTGATGAAAATCTTATTTTTCATACGGAAACATATGATTGTTATATGGAAAATATATTTCATTCAGAAACTATTTATGTAGGAAATTCCTGGTTGATCTATCCTGATTCTTTCTTTTGAAATTTCTGGTTTCATCCATTGTTTAGGTTTATGTACAAAGATAATTTTTATATACAATGGACATTTTATGAAAAGAAAAATGACACATGAAGCATTAAGGACATGAAAAAATGGAAGGACATGGAAAAAATACCGTCTTGTTATACTGTGATAATTTTCAGTGTTTAGACCTTTTAAATTTTCTGGAGTCACTATGGTGCTGTATACAGCGAATAATTCTCTCGGCAAGCACTTGCAAAGGAAGAAAGTAGTTGTGGTCTAATAGGTTTATATCTTATGCCAGGCCAACTCTTATTGATCCTTCTCTTTAGGAGAAATCCTATTCTTAATGATCCCTTCAAGCATCTTAATAAACAATAGAAAACTTAACTTGTAGTCTTTCAAGTATGAGTTTTTGATGGAGGTTTAATGAGTCACTTTCTACTGTTTTGAGTTTATCACAAGTTTAACATGGCTCTAAAGTTATCAAGATGCCTAACAATGTGCACTGTGCTGCTTTGTTTACCATCATTTAATTGGCAAATATTTTTGGTAATATAGATCCTAAAGCTCACAGAGTAAATCGGCATCTTCTGACACTAGCAGTGTTACTGTCTCAGTAGCTGACTTGTGGAAATTCATTGACATTAATGTCTGTTACTAATGCAACTTCTTTTACAGAGCTTGTGGAAAGCTAAGAAAGATTTTAGAAACCAATATCAGTTTGAGTTACAGTGAAAAAGAAGCCAACAAAACATCCGAGTCCACAAAATCTGCATTTTGATTGAAGTTTGCAAGGTTTCAGAGTTATCAGATATTTGGGAAGATGCTGTTATTTTGTCTCCTCAGTATTGTAGAGGAAAGAGCTAATCATCAAGGTAAAAGTATATTCAGAGTACTGCCGGTTGACAGACATAGGTTCTCTTGTTTCTCAAAAGTAAAATGTCTTCATCTATTTTTGCTACAGAAGGAATTGTAGTTACTCCTGTGCTAGGGAAAATGCAGTGTAGTCCATTTACTCTCAAAATTTTGCTATGGAAGCTTTATAAAGACCCACTTCTTGCAATTTCAATATCAAATTTCTTCATGCGGAGAAGTCTCCACCAGGTCCAAATTTAAGACCCAGATACCAGCTTATTAAATACACATGTAGTCAGAAGAATAGTATGTAAATGTTGAAACATCTTATTTTCTATCATATAAGAAATCTCAGGGTGTAATATCCATTTGAATCTGGGCTGGAATCAAGATGTACTGTGTGAACAGACATTAACCTAACCACTAAACACTTAACTGTGATGGAAGATGTGTATACCCTACCATGAAGAAATAAATTAACAAGTAAACAAGGCTCACCAGTATATGACACCATAGTAACTTGCGCATACATATGTAATCTTTTACAGACAATATTCTATTTATGACTACTGTAGATTATTTTATTTGCCCTTAAACCTATTATTCAAAACCTGAAAAGAAGAAAATGGGATCATATTGATCAGTTAAAGGCTGTGTTTCTCAAAGAATGGTCTGGGAGCAGGCAGGACCAAGCTTTTGTGTTTAGATAGGTCACCATATCAGAATGACTGCGCAAAGAAGGACTGGAGAGTGGGAAACAGCTAAAAACCCAAGACACAACATCTTGAATCTCTGCAACAATAGATTATATTGCATGTGTTTTTAAGTGGTTATTTAATTTTATCCTGAGAAGAAAGGGCTTTCCTAACAGTCTATGCCAACAAACAGTAATGCAAAACATTAGTGGTTTGCATTACTGTTTATTGTGTTAAGTTAAAGATATTTCAAAAAAGCTTGTGAAGCAAAACAGTTATACTATAGCTATAAAACAAAATGGAATTTAAAGCAACAAGAACAAAACAAAACAAGGAAATCAACAAACCCCAAAAACATCCAACCAGAGAAAACTATGGCACTATGGGAAATGAGATCTGAGTCCTTAGACATAGAATAATTTAGTCTATTCACTAAACAGTAAAATAACAAAATAATAAGCGTCTTAGCCTGAAAAGAAGAGTATTAAGGCAATGTGTATACATACAAAACTATACATACATGTGCAATGCAAATAAATCGATATGTATACACATACTTCCATGTATATCTGTACATACATGTGTATGTGCAATTTTTATTACATGTGTCCATATATGTTTTTATATATAAGGTATATGTACATATATGTGTATATATGTGTATGTATCTATCATCTAAGTTCCAGGTACCAGTAGGAACATTAATACAAGTAGATATGTATATGTATAAGTACTTTCCCCCTTTTCCTTCCCTTAAGGAGAAAATGTTTAGCAAGTTTTAGATCATAAAAATCACAGAACGATTTTAAAGATCATCTTGCTCCAACCTCCCTTCTGCTAGACTAGGTTTCTCAGAGTCTCATCCAGCCTCTTAAACACCTTCAGGAGAGGGGAGCTCACAACCTGCTCCAGTTCCTCACCACTGTTGCAGTAAAGAATTTCTTCCTAGTATCTAGTCTAAACCTTCTCTCCTTCAGCCTAATACCACTCTGCTTTGTCATATACTACCTGCCCTTGTGAAAAGTCCCTCTCCAACCTCCTTACAAGCCTTCATAAGGTACTGGAAGATTGTTATAAGATCTTCCCAAAGCCTTCTCTTCTCCATGCTGAAGAACCTCAGCTGCCTTAACCTGTTGTCACAGAAGAGGAGATCCAGCCTTGTGATCTTAGTGGCTCTGCTATGGACTCACTCCAAGAGGTCAACAGATTTCTTATGTTGAGGTCTCCAGAGCTGGGCTCCAGGTGGGAGTCTAAGAACAGTGGAGTAGAGAGGCAGAATCACCTCACTTGACCTGCTGGAAATTTTTCCTTTCATGCCGCTCAGGATGCAACTGGCTTTCAAGGCTGTGAGCTCACATTGCTAGGTGATGCGGAACTTCTTGTTCATGGACACGGCCAAGTCCTTCTTCCCAGGGCAGCTCTCTATCCATTCTCCACCCAGCCTCTATTTTTGCTTGGCTTTGCCCCAACCCAGGTTTAGGACTTTGCACTTGGTCTTGATGAACTTCATGAGTTTCACACAAGCCCACCTCTCAAGTCTGTCAAGGTCTCTGTGGATAGCATCACTGCCCTCCAGCATTCTGACTGTGCTAAACAGCTTGGTGTCACTAGCAAAGTGACACCAAGGGCATGTTGACAGCAAAGATGTTAAAAGATGCTGGTCCCTATACTGATGAAAAACATCACTTGTCACTGCTCTCCAGATGGATATTGGCTTGTTGACCACAACTCTTGGAATGTGGTGATCCAGGCAGGGTTTTAGCCACTGATGGTTGGTCTACCTATTAAATCTATGTATCTCCAGCTTAGAAACAAGGATGTTGTCCGAGACAAGTGTCAAATGCTTTGCAGAACTGCTGGTATTTCTTTTTACAGGTTAGGCACAATGGATACATTCCCTTCCTCATTGCAGAGCTAAGCTATATCTAGTCTTTTTGACCTAAATGTTCCCATGATTATGATCATAATAAATTATATTTCTTTTGTTATTCAAAAAATGACGGATCTACATTTACAGCTGTTTTTCCTGGTTAAATTCTTCAGCATGACCATAATATGTATTTCCTTATTCCCAGTTTTATAGTAATTTTTCCTCTCAAATATGTGATTATCTAGCTCATTTATCGAAGAGAGCCAAAGTATGATTTAGTGTGAATTTACAGAATATTAATGAATGCATCATGTATTATTACTTCTTGTTGAGAATGCTAAAATTAGATATGGTATTGGACTTATTACTGATGACAAAAATTTATGAAATAACAGACATTTAATATTGTTCTTTAAGGCTATGGTAAGCACTAAGTGATGAACAAATGTGAAATGTGTGTATTCTGCCTTTTGTACTGATGTTGCCTCATTTGAGTACCACACTAAATTACAGAAATCCTACTACTGAAATGTACGAGAGTTCACTTCCTCCTATGAAAAATTAAGGTTTCCTGCAAACCAGCAAAGGATTCCAGACAAATTAGAAAGCAAATTCCTTTGTTTTTCAGTAGTGTCAAAGCACTTAACTGTGATGGAATTAGAAAAAAATACTATATGATAGCTTCATTTTAATATTTTAATGTGTGTAGTTCCATTGAAACAGTAGAATGGTTAATAGTCTTATGTTCTAATTCAGGGGGAGATTTTAAATGTTTTGCTAATGTAAATTATATTTTCTACAAAATATTTTTTGACTTTGTGCTTATTTTCAGTTTCCACTACAAGGGTAAGAGAATCTTTTTAGACATCAAAAGTTCTGACAAAGAGGAATTGCTAATGGTAGTTGATGCTTCCAGCTTCACAGAGTAGATAAAACAGACACCTTTTATTCAGCCTGAAAAGTCCTTTCCTCATTTACTTCACAAGTTGACTTACAATGTAAACTTTAAATCCCAGCCATATGGCCAAGATTATTTAATTACTGGTCATCCCATGCACCAATCAAAGAATAAATTAACCACACACATTCTTACAATATCGAGACCATGTGAAAGCCTATATTTAAATTTCATTCATGTCTGTGACAGTTGGGTTGTATTTAAAAGAGGGCTCTTCTAATCTACTCCAGGTTGAATCTTACTATTGTGAGCAAATTACAACCAATGCAATTTTAATTACTTTTCGGGGGGAAAAAGCTATGACTAAGGCAATTATATGAGTCTACTGAGCCCATATTATTAACACTAAATGACATTAATATTTTCATATTATTAAGCAGGAATAATAATTATATTAATTACATTTTTTTATATTTAAAGAAGGAAGAAGTCACCTTATTTTAAAAAAGTCTTAGCCCTTTTTTGTGCTGCTCTAAACCCACAGCATTTACATAGACATGGTATGCAAATAATCTAAGTACAGAATGTGAACAGTTCATGATTTAGGATCCAAGTCCCATATAATTAGTATAACAGTTCAAATCCCTCTAAATTCAAGTTCTGCATATGCATACATTAGCATGAATTAATGTGAAATGATTGTCTAGGCAAGATTACATGTAGGTTAGTGAAAATTTAGATAGTTAAGATTATGTAAAGAGACAAGTAACACACAGAGTTACAAACAGAAAGAAATGATACACAAACATACGGGAAATAGCTAAAGAATCTGATTATCACCTGCAAGAGTGAAGAGAATTTTAATATAGATCAGTAGAAAGATATTTAAGTCAGTGCAAAAATAATGGTCTCATTTCCACTTTTAAAGCTGTAGGGTTTCTTCTGTTTTTAACACATGCTTTGAGACCTTCTCTTCATGCTTTTCTTCTGACTGCACATAAAACAAGTTAGATTGAATCCTTAATTCTGCATAGGATATGCACAATGAAAAGTTATCCAGAAAAAAACAATACTTTAAAAGGAACTAAAACATTCCTCAGCTGGCTAAGGTTTTGACAGGAGCTATGATCTCATAACTGAAAAAAAGAAAGTGGTTTCAAAATATATTTATTTTTTAAAATTTGCTTTAAATTGCATTTTCCTTTTCTTCAGTTGGGTTTTGGTTTTGGTGTTTGAAGTTTTTTAAAATATGCTGACCAATAGGACAATCTTAAATGAGATTGACATTTTATCAGACACTAAATGACAAATGTGTAATAAGATTCTGAACTGAATTTCAGTCACCATAATAGTAACAAAAATTTATCTTAAGGTAAAATCTGTTCTCCAGTGTTAATCTGTAATAAAAAATAATTATCCTGAAATTAAAATATAAATCCAAGATATATTAACTGTCAATATACACTACATTAAAACAGAATTGTCATAAAGTTTTTATATTGAAACTGTTCACTGAGGCACCACATCTTGGGGTTGTTAGAGAGAAAGGGCATGGTAGCAGAGATCTCAAAATACAAGCATGAGCTGAAAGCTAAGCTTCAGAAATACTAGCAGAAACAGCAGGCCTATAAGCACAAGGCACAGATGGTAATTAGTGGTTTATTAAAGGAGAATAACCTTTGGATCTGTGTGCAACCAACTTTAAATGTAAGAAAAAATCCAAAAGAATAAGTCTCCTTCACAATGAAATTTAAATATAATGTGCAACGGAGAACCATTGAAGAAATTCCCGGTAAGCAGACCATGTTGGAAAACATATGAAGTGATCCCAAAAAGAGGAGGAAGAAGACACCCCACCAGTGTCACACTCCCCCAACAGAGAACTCACATTTCTGAGAAGCACTGATCTTACCTCTGCATCTCGTACTTCTTCCTGAAAAAGACTGATTGCCCATTGACATTAGAACCCAGAGAAATAGTATAAAGTATAAATGAGAGTCTATAATAGGAAAATGTTGACTAAAACTCATGGAATCATTACTAAACAAATAATTCTCAAGACATTAAGACTATGGTTTGACTTACACTAAGCTTTTGTCTTCTTGCTTAAGGTTTTTTCTTTAATCCATAGAAACTGAGCAAATAATGTGATGAGTCTGTTCTTTTGGATTAGTTGTTAAAATATAATTGCAACAGATTGGGAAAATGTGGGAAAACTAAGCAATATTTTGCAAAGTAAAATGGAAGTATAACATTTTATCTTCTAAATGCATTATTGATTGCATTTAGATAGATATCTAAATGCATTATTTTTTGATCAGAAATATTCTTGACTCCAAACTATAATAAATCAGATTATCAAATTTGCACTGCCATTCTGATTACTGAAATTTATTTCAAAATTCTATGAAAAAAATAAACATTTGTATTTTCAGTATTAACTTTTTTTTCAAGTCTCAGCTAACTAAAAATAAATTAGACTTTTATAGGAAAACATAGCAATTTATCTTTCTCCCTTGAAATTATGTAACATATTCCAAGCAGCTTGAAGGGCAACCTATATAAAGGCAAATTTCTATTAATGGTGTTCCAGAAAGCTAGTTGCACTGCTCTTGAATGATCTCTAGCTTTTCAGCTAGAGACAATCTTCATTTTACTGCAAGAACACTGATTACTCTTTCAAAAGGACGATGTGTAAAATGTTTAGTAAAAAATTATCCCTGGTTAAGCTTGCATTTGTTAGACTCTTTGCATTTTACTGCAAATTATCACAAGCACAGGGCAGAAATCCTTCAATGCATTATTAGAAGAGTAACGTAAGTGGCACAATCTATGCTTGATGACTTGCCGTGTTCCCCAAACTGTGTCTTGCACTGAGAGGTGTGACGAAAAACATGTTTTCATTCCTTTAAACTTAGAAAGCTGCACGCTTCTGCACAGCAATATGAAAGTCCTTGTTCTTGCAATGTTCTCCTTGTAGAGGTAGTTCGTCTTAGCAACTGATTATTATAGATGTGATTACTGTCCCTTTCAATGTGTTTAAACTGAAACACAGAATTCATACACAAGCTGTTACTACCTGTTATTGTAAAAAAAATTGACTTACAATAGTAAAAATAAACATGGACTAAGTCTCAGCATAATCCATGAATAATCTGTAATGTTTAATTTTCTTTTTCTTTCCCTCCAGGATATTGTCCTTCGCACATTAAAGACATTTTAGGAAATGCTTACACCACATAAGAAGATGGTCAATTTAATGTGCAAAGTAAACACTCACAAACATTAAAAGCTTTCAATTAGTATATTGGGGAATGAAATGCTCCTAAGGATACTAAAGTCTTGATTTTTAAATATTTTGTGAAAAATGGTCTCTAATACGAAGAACTGAATACATTCAGCAATACTGTATGATTTAGAGATTAGTACATAGACACAGAAAAGTAGCAATTTAAATGGAGACCTTCTTATCAGAAAGTAGGAGTTGAGCAAGAAGGCAAAGACATTTCAGGATGACAAACTTAGTGCTTGGATTCCCCAGCTAACAAATAATAGCAAAATATTATATCAAATATATATTGTTGTTGACTGGATGAGCCATAGGGATGTATTTTAAAAAATCTTTATCTTTTAGGGCCTTAATTTCTTATGTAAGTCAAGTATAGGCCAAGAACAAACAAATGTCTTAAGAATGTTCTTCTAATTTTTTTTTACCAAAACCAAGTTATGGGTTTGAGTCTATCTTTGAGTGAAAATACGTATGTATTAAAGATATTGCCTTGAAAATTTTTATATTAGTTCAGATCATTATAGCAGAGAAGACAATGATATGAGCCATCTTTCTAAAACTGCTTAGAAATAGTTATTAAGACTGTTTCCTTCCAAGGAGGTTTTCCACTTCAACTTCCAGAAGTAATGCATCACTACTTGCTTTCAACTGGAAAGATCCTCATAAATTTTCTTCAGTAATACATGAATAACTTAAAGGAAAAGATTACATAAAATTTGATTTGCCATTGGTAACATTATATCTCAGAAACAGTGATTCTTTAATATGGTTATTTGAAGTCAGGCTGATTTCAGATTGTAGTGTACCTAGCCTGTGTCTAATTATGACAGAAATGTTCAAGGGCTTTTATATGGCCTTTGATCAGTCACATTGAGAGTCCCACAAAATCTTGATCAACTTCAACTTCTCAATTTTAATGTTTCTAGTATTTTAGTTTCATTTATCTTTATAGCACAATCTCATTATTTTACCTTATAATCTCTTTACATTTCATTTTCCTCTTTAGAGACAGGTATAATTGTAGGTATTTTTCTCAATACAGTACTGAAAGAAATATTTGTAACTTGTCAGGATACAGGTATTACATTATACTTTTATATAGACACATTTGACGTATAAACATGTTGACATACCTTTGTACTGAGTTCTGCTTATGATATTTTAAGTAAATCAATTGATATGTATCAATGACTAAAACACATATTCAAGAAAACATGTGATGGCAGCTAGATACAGACACGCCGCAACCTATCTCTTCTTATCTCTTCTAGAAAGGCTGTGCCACATTTTGCAATCTTTAAAACATAAGAACAAGTTAATCTTGAATTCTGGCAACTCAGAAATGTTCCTCTCTTGGAACAGCCTCACTTTAGTCCATGGTTTATTCCCAAAGGGCAATCTGTGCTTCAAATAAATTGGTGGGTTTATACTGCTGCCAATCAAACCTGGTATGAATTAACACTACGATAGAGAAGGGAAGGACATTTTACACCATTTTACATGGCCTTTTTAGTCACCCTAGATTAGAAAAAAAAATGCATTCATTTAGATTGATAATTCTTTAAGTTTTTTCATTATACTCCTGTTTCATATTCAAAAACAATTTTAGTAAGTGAAAAAATATATAGAAAGCACTAATTTGTATAGAAAGTACTCTTACTAGCATGGTACATTATTTCATGTCATAATATTATGGTATTCAGAATTATTAATGTTCATTAAAGACAGAAAAATTGCAATAGTTCAATCAAAGGAATGCATATCTAGTACTGATACAATTTTTAAAATGTAAAATACATATTTGCATATTATATCCTACGCTTACATAAATAGAAGCACATGTATGTACTAAGATACACACATATTTTTGTCAGGGATAGTTTTGATATTAAAATGTTTTGTCTAATTGATATTAGGTTAAAAAGTTGGAAGTTATAAATTACAATTTAGAAGTTTTGAACACCAGAAGATTGGAGATTTTACTTCAAATCAGGAAATACATCGAATAATTTCAGAATTAATACAGATGTAGTCAGCATTGATGCCAACAAGAACCTTTCATCTGTTGCGGTGCGCGGAGTTTGTTTTAAGCAGTTTGATGTTGTGTTTGTTCAGTTCTATGTAAGCTTTGATCAGTTTTTTAAGTTATTGTTATATGTTCAAGATGGCGTTTTAAAACTTGGGTTTTCAGGGCTCCATCCCCTCCTTCTTCTCCGCAGTTAACTGCCACTCAAAAAGTTCCCATAGCAACTCCTGCCCTTTTGTATCCATTTACCTATCCATCATTTTTCCCCTCCTTTGTTTCCCCGGCAACCCCCCTGTCCATCACCCTGTCCCCACTCCTCATCCCTAGAATCTTCCATCAGGGGCTGAGGGTGATTGGTGCAGGGTGGGAAGCCGCTCCCTAGCTGCTTTGTCATTCGTTGCTGGTGTTCGTCCCCAAATTTCCCGGCTGACGGGGACAGCACACGGCCAGCAGTCCTCAGGGGCGGCGGTCAGCGGCAATGGGCAGCAGCTCAGGGAGAGAGTCGGGCCCAGCTGGACCGCAGCCTAAGGCAGCGACCCCCCACGGCAGGGGTGGGAGGCTTCGCGCCTTGACCCTCGGAAAGAGGGAAATCCGGCCACCAACGACGACGACAGACACGAAAGAAGCAGCAGGCACTCTCTGCAGGGGAGGGTCAGGTTTATTCTGGGGTGCGAGGGGTCAACCAACAGGGAAGGTGACAGAGAGCGTCTGCC